>NC_134691.1:153428753-153788753 GCF_050947455.1 Rhinoderma darwinii | reverse complement strand
CCAATTAATATCTCAGTAATTAAAATCTCCCATTATCACTACAGTACCTGCCTGTGCAGCCCGCTCCATCTGTTTATATAGCTGATCTTCCATCTACTCAGATATAATGGGGGGTCTATAGATTACACCAAAAGTAATTTTTTCAATGTTTACCTTCCTTTCTAGTTCCACCTACAAGGTTTCAACCTCCTCACAATCTTCACCCTCTAATGTCTCTTTCACACTCACCTTCACATCACTTCCCACATACAGACATACACCACCGCCTTCATATCACTTCCCACATACAGACATACACCACCGCCTTCATATCACTTCCCACATACAGATATACACCACCGCCTTTCCTATTTGTCCTGTCTTTCTGAAAAAGTGTAAAACCCTCTAGATTTACAGCCCAGTCATAAGAAGAGTCCAGCCATGGTTCAGCAACACCAACTATATCTATATGTTCCTCCAGTAGTAAGGCCTCTAGCTCCTCCCATTTGCTTGCTAGACTTCTGGCATTTGTGAACATACACTTGTGATTATTTGACATTATTTGGGCATTTTTATTTTCAATGTTGTTTGTAACAAAAGGATTTCCTTATCCTGTTGCCTAGTCCTCTCCCCACAGTCTATTTCTCCCCCCCACCAATATAGTCTGACCCCTCTCTAACCTAACTACCCCTTTATTTTCTACATTGACCTTTATTTTCTACATTGACCTTGTGTGTGTGTATATATATATATATATATATATATATAAGGACATTGAATAATATTTAAAAAAAAAAACAGGTATTTAGGGCATGCTGAGACGTCTCGTTTCTTAAAAGATTTAGAATCACAGGTTGCAGACAGTGATGTAAGTAAATAAGGCATATTCTTTCCATTTTATGGTATCTTGCATTGACACACACACTTGTATAGTAATTAGCAGGGACTAACTTAAGATATTCACACGGCCTTGAACTCTTCACCTAAAGGCAAAGATTCAACTAGGCATATCTATTAGAGAGATTGGAAATGGGGTGTTACCTCACAATAATTGACTGCCAGGGAGAGCTGACAGAGGGAGGTTGGAGAAGTGATTATATGTTGGCTCAACATATAGTCTGTAGCACAAGTAGCAGACCTTTGGAATTTTGCATTTAAAAAACATGTAAATATTATATATAATTAGGAACTTCCTTTATGGGGATTTAGGGATTTATTAGTGAAATCCTTGTTTAAAGAGGACCTGTCATGTTTTTGTTTTTTTTTAAAACCACATACCCCCTTATTCCTGTTATCCTTTAGTTTCCAGCTCGGTAATTTATTATTTTTTGGCACTCCCATTGTCCTGCTACGGCCCCTGCTCCGCTTGGCGCCTAATATGCTAATTTTGTGTATAGGTACAGAAAGGAGGAAACCTCATCTCTCCTTAGTAGGTGTTTCCTCCTGCATCACTGGGATGCTGTCCAATCAGAGCGGACGGCCTCACAGTGTAGCAGAAGACCCGCTCTGATTGGACAGCATCACAGTAATGCAGGAGGTCCTCTTTAAAAACTTCTCAACTGTTTGTATAAATAATACAAATTATGTGCTCCCATTTGCGCCATGTCTCGTGTTTTCTGACGCACAGAAATGTTTTGGATCAAAGGCTACGCTGAACATTGTTTAAACTGGAACACCACGGCACTGAAATACTATGATGAAGTCAAGGAGGAGAGAGGAACAATTACCATAACTCTTTGTTTTAATTATGAGATACAGAAACCAGAGGGAACATAATGAAATTTAATGCACTCAATTATCCCAATGTCATAAATCATGGTGCAAATTAAACATTGCTGCCAATGAGAAATTTTTCACATAATACTCCTTTGATATTACATATTGCAGAAAAGACAGGAGTTAAATCAATTGTATAAGGACTCATGCAGACGATCGTTGTCTTCTTCAGTGTCCTATCCATTGTTTATTTATTTTTTGCGGATAACGTACTGAACCATTCATTTCTACGGGGCCATGTTTTTGTTTTTTTGGGCAAATCCGTGTATCCTTTTTGTAAAATTATAGAACATAGTCTATTCTAGTCCGTGTGTGCAGTACGTCTCTCTCATTCTAGTATATGGGTCCGCAAAAAACGGAAGCCACTAGGATCCGTGTTTTGCGGTTCATAAAACGGAAACAGTCGTGTGCATGATGCCTTAGTGTACAGTGGTTTTTCTAATAATGATAATATTTTTTTTCCCTGTCAGATTATAACAACAGTGACCTTAAAACAGCCTGTCGGAAACACGAGTTGTATGTCAGTTTTCAAGACTTGGGTTGGCAGGTGAGGACAACAGGCTATATAGTTATGACATCAAAGTATAATGAAGTGATTATATTATTTAGGTAAATAATATCTGTCCCCAAAATACTCCTTTTCTGTGTTTTTGCACAAGTCATGCTAGACTGATATAATAAATATATTCTGCACTGTGAAAGGGTTAATGCCTTCATAAGGCTTCATTCATAGCTGTGTTGGAGACTCCATTAGGTGCCTATGTCGCAGATCCAGCTGAGAATATCGGAGATTACTGGAGAAAATAGCGCAGCATGCTGCACTATTGTCTCCGGTAAGACGATGGAGACCCCTACGGAACCTATTGAAGTCAAAGGGTTCCGTCGGCAGCCGATGGCATCAGTCGTGCAAAAGAACTATTGCCTCCGTTATTCCCTTGTTCTGTTCCACTGACGGAGCAGAACAACAGAACACACCGATATGGTGTGAACAAAGCCTTATACTTACACTGTGATCCTCCTGAATTTCACCTGTGTATCTTATTAAAAATGGCTACTCATGAATATCCATTTTAGAATACATAATTTAACAGCCTCCTCTACAAGCCGATAATTGATTGACTTGTCATGTGACCTCACATTCATGTTTGTGCAACATTGAATCTAATTTGTCAAAGCCATCACTTAAACTCCGGTCTTTAGACTCATTCAGAGATAGACACACCCACCTAAGTCAATTTCCTGAAGGAAAGTAAGGACATTAAGAAAGGAAGGGATGTCATTTAATTTAATCCTCCCTTCAGGAAATTGCCTCATTGGGGTGAGGTAGAATTTTATTTAAAAAAATTGTCTTTCTCCAATCGTTTAGCTGGAAATGTATTCATGGCAGTATCTGACGTGCTTCAGTTCAGTGTTAATGATAAGCCTGACTGGATGACTCCACCTTTACTTGTCATTTGTCATGAAAATCTTCTTCTACATAGTGTAACTTTTTCATTAAAGGAGTACTGAAAACCATCTGGCTAACTGCTGGACGTCAAATGACGAGTATAATTAAGAGTTAAACTTTTTATAAAGCCTGGATAAACCCTTTAAGAATCCAAAATATAAGCCCCGGACCAGACCCCCTAATTAAGACCCCAAAATTCACACCCCAGACCAAACCCAAATGTTCAAACAAGGGACTCCATAATTCAGACCCGACCACCCAGATAGGACCATATTATTCAGACCCCAGACCAGAATCTATAATACAGACTCCAGACCAGACCCCAAAATTTAGACCCCAGATCATATCCCTCTAATTACTTACCTCTCTTTGCTCCTGAATTCCCTTGGCTCCAGGCTCCCAAGGACAAAGTCTGGCCCTTTAAAAATAGACACAATCCTGGCAAATTCAATTCAATTTCACTTGTATACATTTTGGCTATCTGGGCTAACTCTATCTTTGTGTCATTACAGGACTGGATAATAGCACCAAAAGGCTATGCTGCAAACTATTGTGGAGGAGAATGCTCATTTCCGCTGAATGCTCACATGAATGCCACAAACCATGCTATTGTGCAGACCCTGGTGAGTAATCATGAAATATATGGTACATCTCAATATCGATATGTTTACAGTGTCTATAGTCTCAATTTTGTTCCGTTAAAGAATTGGCATAGTTTTATGTATAGAAAAGATTGTGCCACATTATAACTATGTCAAGGAAAGTGCCCTTATTCCTTAGAAAACAAGATATTTGCTTTCATCTCCTAAACGTTTCTGGAAAAGTTAGAAATTAAATAGTTTCCATGGGAACCGGCATATATTTTCTTGTGCGCCAGTTTTTATGTTAATTTAATAGACTGGGTGTTAAAAATATCAAAATTACATTTAGCCCAGATTTGTTGTCATACTTCTCACATAATAACATATTAGGTCTACCTCTACTACTACTACTACCACCACCACTACTACTACCACTACCACTACCACTACTACTACTACTACCACTACCACTACCACTACCACTACTACTACTACTACTACTGCTACCACCACTACTACCACTACTACTACTACCACTACCAGGCTAAGCTTCTCTTAGGAACATAAAACCAGCCATAACAAAGTGTAAAAAGCTGGGGTTTTAAAAAAATAAATAAAAAAATATTACGTTTATCTTTACATTCTTTTCTCCACTGTTCCGGTTTCTATTAAAGTCCCCATTGATTTTCCTGCTGGCAGATACCATCAGTTAGGTTCCATTAGCCTTCATTCCATCAGGTGTCTATTGTTTTAATGGGCAGAATAGCACAGTCTGAAAAAACGCAAACGATTCCATCAAAGTTAATGAGATCCGATGTTTCTCTTTCTATCTGTTACAAATTGATCCATTACAAATCTGTCAAAAACAGAGCCTTAAGCTGTCCATACACAAGATAAAAATTGGCCCAAATTGCAAATTTCGACCGAGCTTCGTTTAAAAAATTTACACCAACGATTGTTCGCACTGGCTGGTGGCAGACTTCTGTCTACTAAAAATGGGATAGGCTAGGTTGGAAAATTTTGGCTGTGGTCAGCTGAATCTACATGTTCATGACTTTTGTAAACCCGACTCCCTGATCCGCCAGTTTTGTCTTTTCTGTTACTGGTGGGATCATTGATACAAGTGATCCCACTAATGATTGATCGGCAGACTTTCAAACGATTATTATCTTATGTGTATGGCTGGCTTAACTTCTAAGATCTGATCACTTGAAGTGATGAGCACTATATGGCCAAAAATTTGTGGACACCTCTTTTAATTAGGGCCTGTTTACATCACCGTTCCTTTCCGCTGAGGGGTTCCGTCGGAGGTTTCCATTAGCTAGGTTTCCGTTGCCATTTAGTTCAAAGGTGAGGGAAACGGAAGCTAAGGTATCCGTTTGCCTTTCCTATGAGGGGTTAACCCGATGGAAGCCTCCGACGGAACCCCTCAGCGGAAAGGAACAGTGATGTGAACACAGCTTTATTAAGTTAGGTGTTTCAGTCAAACCCGTTGCAAGCAGGTGCATGAAAGCAAGCACATAGCTATTGCTAATAGTGTGGGTCGTAATAAAGAGCTCAGTGACTTTAAATGTGGCACTGTCATAGGATGCCACCTTTGCTACAAGTCAGTTCATGACATTTCTAATCAGCCATGAAGCGGTAGACCACGCAAACTCAAAGTGCGGCTCCTAAGTGCTAAAGCTCATGATGCATAAAAATGGCCTATCCTCTGTTGCATCACTCACTACAGAGATCCAAACTGACTTTAGAAGTGACAACAGTACAAGAACTGTACTTCGGGAGCTTCATGAAATGTGTTTCCATAGATGAGCAGCTAAACACAATCCTAAGATTACCTTGCACAATGCCAAGCTTCAGCTTAAGTGGTGTATAACCTGCCGCCACTTGACTCTGGAGCAATGGAAATGTATTCTCTAGAGCAGGGGTGTCAAACTAATTTTCACCGATAGCCACATCAGCCTTATGGTTGCCTTCAAAGGGCCGATTGTAATTGTAAGACTGTATAAATGTAACAGCTCGCTTAACTGTTAACCCCTTAAGGGTGCAGCCTTGTTTTGGCCTTAAGGCTCAGAGCCCATTTTTCAAATCTGACATATTTCACTTTATGTGGTAATAACGTCGGAATGCTTAAACCTATCCAAGCGATTCTGAGATTTTCTCGTGACACATTGGGTTTTATGTTCGTGGTAAAATTTGGACGATATATTCAATGTTTATTGGTGAAAAATTGCAAAATTTAGAGAAAATTTATAAAAAATAGCATTTTTCTGAATTTAAATGCATCTGCTTGTAAAACAGACGGTTATACCACCCAAAATAGTTACTAGTTCACATTTCCCATATGTCTACTTTAGATTGGCATAGTTTTTTGAACATTCTTTTATTTTTCTTGGACGTTACAAGGCTTAGAACATAAACAGCAACTTCTCATATTTTTAAGAAAATTTCAAAAGCCTTTTTTTAAGGTACCTGTTCAGTTCCGAAGTGGCTTTGAGGGGCCTATGTATTAGAAACCGCCATAAAACACCCAATTTTGAAAACTAGACCCCTCAAAGTATTCAAAACAGCATTTAGAAAGTTTATTTAACCCTTCAGGCATTTCACAGAAATGAAAGCAAAGTAGAGGTGAAATTTTCAAATTTAATTTTTCTTGCTGAATTTCAATTGTATTACATTTTTTTCTGTAACACAGAAGGTTTTACCAGAGAAACACTACTAAATATGTATTGCCCAGATTCTGCAGTTTTTAGAAATGTCCCACTTGTGGCACTAGTGCACTCGTGGACTAAAACACAAGCCCTAGAATCAAAGAAGGACCTAGTGCATTTTGAGTCCTCTTTTTTATTAGAATATATTTTAGGCAGCATGCCAGGTTTGAAGAGGTGTTGAGGTGCCAAAACAGTAGGACTCCCACAAAAGTGACCCCATTTCGGAAACTACACCCCTCAAGGAATTAATTTATGGTTGTTGTTACCATTTTGACCCCATAGTTTTTACACAGCACGTATTTGAATTGGGCTGTGAAATTAAAAAAAAGAAATTTTTTTTCCAATAAGATCTCATTTTTGATAAAAATTTCTTATTTTCACAGGGAACAAAATACACCATTTTGTTGCCCAATTTCTCCTGAGTGCAGCAATACCCCATTTGTGGCGAAAACCTGCCGTTTGAGCCCATGGGAGGCCTCAGAAGGAAAGGAGCGCTGTGTGTTCTTTGGAGTGCAGATTTTGCTGGATTGGTTTCCGGGTGCCATGTCGCATTTGCAGAGCCCCAGAGGTATCAAAGCAATGGAAACCCACCAGAAGTGACCCCATTTTGGAAACTACACCCCTCAAGGAATTAATTGATGGGTAATGTGACCATTTAGACCCCATAGTTTCTTCACAGAACTTATTTGAATTGGGCTGGGAATTTAAAAAAATATAATTTTTTCCAATAATATGTAGTTTTAGCTCAAAATATCTTATTTTCACAAGAAATAAAATACCCCATTTTGTTGCCCAATTTGTCCTGAGTGCGGCAATGCCCAATTTGTGGTGATAAACTGATGTTTGGGCCCATGGGAGGGCTCAGAAGGAAAGTTCCACCATTTGGCCTACTGGGGATTTTCTGGTGCTAAGTCATGTATGCAGAAGCCCCTGAGGTACCAGTACAGTTGAAACCTCTGAGAAGTGGCCCCGTTTTAAAAACTACACCCCTTAAGGCATTCATCTAGAGGTGTAGTGAGCATTTTTACCGGGACATACACCCCATAAACTGTAATGTTGGTTCTCCTGGGTACGGCAATACCCTACATGTGGCTATTATCAGCTGCATGGGCACGCAGCAGGGCTCAGAAGGGAAAGATGAGGGGGATAAGCTGTGCGGAGGGCATCAGGGTAAGTAAAACTGGGGTAGATTAAAAATCAAGGTATGTATGATACATGTTGAAGCACTCTTTCATACGGAGCCTTAGTTTTTCGGGACACGTGTCACATTGATATATTGTGTCCTCCCTTATCCCCCTCTTATAGCAGACTTTGAACCTCTTTTGACTTTTTCCTTTCTTGCCAGTTTAGGGAACATCTCCTGGCAAGTGTTGCCCTGGTACGATGCGTGTGGCCCCGCTTCCAGAAGTACTGGGTGCCCCCCCTTCTTGGTCCCTAAAAATTAGTTTCTTGATAACCACCTCTTGAAATTCCCGGAAAGTTCCCGTCTGGCCTGTACATCGACGTAGCACGTACGCATTGTACAATGCCATCTGTATGAGGTGCCCGGCCAACTTCTTATACCACACCGCATGGCGCTGTAGGGCTTCAGGACTTGATCTGACAAGTCCACCCCTCCCATGTTCAGGATGCAGTCTGGTTTGGTGATCTCTGTACTGGTACCTCGTACAGGTACGTGGGTACTGGTGTGACATCTCTCTTGTCTTGTACGTGACACACAATATGTTGCGGCTAGAATGTGCCCTGCTCTCACCCCTTCTGAGTGTTTGCCCAAGCAGAGTCTTAGGGAGGCCTCTCAGATTTCTTCTAGCAGTGCCGCATGCCGCAGGACTTCTGGGAGCGAGGCAGTTGAAGAGTGGGACGCTGGTATAAAAATTATCCAGGTAGAGGTGGTAACCCTGGTCCAGCAGTGGGTGCACTAAATCCCACAGAATTTTTGCATTAACTCCCAGTAAGGGGGGGGGCATTCTGGGGGCTGAGCACTGGTGTCCTTCCCTTCATATATCCTAAATTTGTAGGTATACCCTGATGCACTCGCACAGTTTGTACATCTTCACGCCATACCTTGCCCTCCTACCCGGCAGGTACTGGCGGAATTGAAGCCTCCCTTTAAAATGTACCAAGGACTCATCAATTGAAATACAATTCTCGGGGGTGTATGCTTGGGAAAACCGGGCACTGAAACTGTCTAATAGGGGTCTCCGTTTATACAAACGGTCAAAACTGGGGTCATCTTGGAGTAGGCAATGCTCATTAGGAGAAGCGAAGTATTGCCTCATTTTTATTTTTTTTTAGGTTCCAGTTCAGAAGTTGCTTTGAGGGGCCTATATATTAGACACCCCATTTTAGAAACTAGACCCCTCTAAGTATTCACAACAGCATTTAGAAAGTTTATGACCTCTTTAGGTGTATAACAGGAATTTAAAGCAAAGTAGAGCTGAAATTTACATATTTATTTTTGTCAGAAAATCTTTTTTATACCATTTTTTTTCTATAACACAAAAGGTTTTACCAGAGAAACACAACTTAATACTTATTGCCCAGATTCTGCAGTTTTTAGAAATATCCCACATGTGGCCCTAGTGCGGTAATGGACTGAAGCACCGGCCTCAGAAGCAAAGGAGCACCTAGTGGATTATGAGGCCTCTTTTTTATTAGGCACCATGTCCGGTTTGAAGAGGTCTTGTGGTGCCAAAACAGTGGAAACCCCCCAAAAGTGACCCCATTTTGGAAACTAGACCCCTTGAGGAATCCATTGTAGTTTTCTTGTGGTGCATGTGGCTTTTTGATCAGTTTTTATTCTATTTTTAGGTGGCGTGGTGACTAAAAAAACAATAGTAGAATTGCTGTTTTTTAGTCACCATGCCACCTAAAAATAGAATAAAAAAACAATAGTAGAATTGCTGTTTTTTATTCTATTTTTTTACAGCGTTCACCGTGCGCTATAAATGACATATTCACTTTATTCTGCGTGGCGGTACGATTACGGCGATAACAGATGTTTATAGTTTTTTTTATGTGTTATGGCGTTTGCACAATAAAATAAGTTTTGTAAAAAATCATTCACTTTTTGTGTTACCATGTTCTAAGAGCCAGAACTTTTTTATTTTTCCATCAATAAAGCCGTGCGTGGACTTATTTTTTGCGTAACGAACTGTAGTTTCAATCAGTACCATTTTTAGGTACATGCGACTTTTTGATCTCTTTTTATTCCATTTTTTGGGAGATGAAGTGACCAAACAATTGTGATTGTGGTACGGTTTATTATTATTTTCTTTTACGGCGTTCACCGTGCGGGATAAATAACGAAATAATTTTGTAGTTCAGGCCGTTACGGACGCGGCGATACCAATTATGTTTAGTTTATTTGTTTATTTATCTATTTTTATTAATAATAAAGGACTGATAACGGAAAAAGGGGGATTTTTACTTTTATTACTTTTAAAACTTTTATGTTCTTATTTTTACACATCTTTTTTAAACTTTATTACTTTGTCCCACTAGGGGACTTGAGGGCAGGAGGCCCTGATCGCTATTCTAATACACTGCACTACATGTGTAGTGCAGTGTATTAGAGCTGTCAGCTACTCACTGACAGCAAGCATAGTGGGTCCTGACTTCGTCAGGACCCACTAGGCTTCCGTCTATGGCATAGCCGGACGCCATTGTTTGGTGTCCGGTTGCCATAGTCACCATCGCCAGCCACTATCATGTAGCAGGCCGGCGATGGTAGCTTAACCCCTAAAAAGCCGCGATCTCTATTTAACGCGGCTTTTAAGGGGTTAATCAGCGGGGACACAGCGATCGGTCCCCGCTGTAGGAGCTGTGACAGCTGCTGTACAAGACAGCAGCTGTCACCGCTCCTGTATGTGTCGGGAGGACGGCCGAAACGGCCGTTATTCCCGAGACGTACTATTAGGTCATGGAGCGCGAACGCTATGGTTACCATGACCTAATAGTACGTCCAGGAGCGGGAAGGGGTTAAGGAGTAGTTGCATTTATACAGTCTTACAATTACAATCAGCCCTTTGAGGACAACCATAAGGCCGAAACATATTGTTAAACAACCTGAGACACCATAACTATCACATACCATCCTCATCCTTTGATCATGTTCTGGAAATAACATCAAAGACAAGTACAGAGTGCCCCAGGGCCCTCCTTGTACAGAGTGCCAAACAGCTCCCCTTGTACAGAGTGCCACAGACCTCCCCTTGTACAGAGTGCCACACAGCCCCCCTCCCGTAGAGAGTGCCATACAGCCCCCCCTGTAGAGAGTGCCACACAGCCCCCCTATAGAGAGTGCCACCCAGTCCGTCCCTTGTAGATAGTCCCACACATAGACCCCAGAGCGGAGAGCGGTAGCTTAATGCTACTGCCCTCCACTCTGCCTAACATGACTCACATTTACCAGCTCACAGGGCGGCGATCTGAGTGAGGTCGGTGCCGGCCCGGGAATGAACCAGTCCAGTCACTAAAATGAGGTCAGGTGACTGGAGTGGTCCACTCCCAGCACTGACCTCACTCAGACTTACTCGGCTGCGGCCTGCAAAATATGCCCGGGCCGCCTAATCTCCCCTTTGCACTGCGCATGTTCTTTTTGGCGCATGCGCAGTGCAATGTTCCAGGAGAACTAAAAATCCCAGACGGTGCTTTTATCTGCCGGACACTACGGATGGCAGAAAAAAACATCTGTTTTTGCGGACTTAGAAGTCCTGCTGTCGTGATTCAGATTTTTACATGTAGCGGACCGCAAGCCTTATGTTTAACATGTGTGCTCTAGAGTGATGACTCACATTTTATTATTTGGCAGTCTGATGGACAAATCTGGGTTTGGCAGTCGACAGGAGAGCGCTACTTACTGGAATGAATAATTCCTACTGTAAAATTGATTGGTATAATGGTCTGGGGCTGTTTGTCAGCATTTGGACTAGGCCCCTTATTTCCAGTGAAGGGTAATGCTCATGCTTCAGCATATAAACGTTGTAGACAATTGTATGCTTCCAACTTTGTGGCAACAGTTTGGGGAAGGCCCTTTCCTGTGCCAGCATGACTGTGCACAAAGCAAGGTCCACGCGTTTGTTGCTGAGAAACTCGAATAACCTGAAAAGAGCCCTGACCTTAACCACATTGAACACCTTTGGCATGAATTGGAACGCCGATTACAAGCCAGACCTTCTTCCCCAAATATCACTGTAATATCCACCTCGGTGATGATTACTTTACAGCTCTTAGTATCATCTCAAATATTGAAATTGTACTCTGTAAGCCGTCTAAAAGGTCATTAATAAACACATTAAAAAGATATTCAGCTGACACCTGCTGGGTATGGAGCAGGCTCAGCTTCTAAGGCCGCTCCAAACTCCCCCTTACCGGCTATGAAGTACAGTTACGCCAAATGCCAGAAAGGGGTTAAATAGTGTCAGCTATGTGTGGACATTATTTCATTTGGCGAACTGGGGCCTCACAAGATCTCCATGACAACAGGGCACCTGACAGGAATCAGAGCATGACATGTAGTCATCAGAATCTCTCCTCGGACTGTGTTTTCTGTTGTTTTGTGGTTTTTGGTGCGATTTGCTGCAGTTTTTGGGGTTCATCCACATCAGCGTCACCCTTCCGTTGATGGGTTCCACTATACCTTTCCGTCTGAGGGACCCATCAACATAAAGGCAAACAGAAACCATAGCTTCCGTTTGTTTATGTTCCGTAAGGTTTCCGCTTTTTGGCGGAAACAATAGCGCAGTCGACTACGCCATTAATGTCTGCTGCAAACTGATGTAATAGTACTTTCCCGCAAACTAACATAACAGTATGTCGTAATGGTGGGCTGGGCAGAAGAGCTCCCTCTGTCAGCCCATCGCCCCCATTTTTCTGCAACGCTATATGGATACCAATGGGTTGCTATAGCAGTGGGGGGCCTAACAATGGCCCCCAGGGCCTAATAGAAAGCCTGTCAGCGTTATGCGGGCAGGCATAAGTAGACTGCAATACAGAAGTATTGCAGTGTATTATATCAGCAATCAATCGCATAGTCTAGTCCCCTATTGTGACTTTTTTCCCCAATAAAAATGCTTTCCGTCAAAACATATAATGAAATAAAACTACACATAATTGGTATAGCCATGTACATAACAATCCGACTTATATTATCACGTTCTTCAACCCGCATAGTGAACGCACTCATACAACAAATAAAATAAAGTAATGGCTCTTCAAATGCATTGATGAAAAGATGAAAAAAAATCAATGCTTCCTGATAATAGGTTGCATCCTTATGCAGTTAAAGGGATTGTCTGGTGACAGAAAATTGGATTCCCTGCCCTCAGGATAGGCCATTAATATCTGATCAGTGGGGTCAGACACTTAGTACCTCTGTCAAACAGCTCTTTACCAACTCTTAATTTTTTACTAAAAGCTCCATACTGAACAAAGCCGACACAGTGCACAGTATTGCAGCGTCCTCTAATTCAAGTGAAAAAGATAGAACTGTAATACTGTGCTCCACCACTACAAATGTATGGGCGTTGTACAGTACGGAGCATTGTAAGAAATGGGGAGAAAGCAGCACTCTCCAGACACACAGCTGATTGGCGGGGTGCAAAGAGTTGGACACCCACTAATCAGATATTGATGGTGTATCCTGAAGATAGTAAACCAAGAAGAGAGTAGGAATGACTATGAAACACTATAATTTATGAAAATTACAAGATTTATGACATGTAAAATGCAATAATACATACAATATAGAGTATATAAAAAAATACATATAAGCGGAGACAAACATCCTTGTGTGGCCAGATGACACCAAGAAAGGTCAAAAGATAGAGAACAGACAAAAGCTCCATCCAAATAACATGGGTATATGGGAAAAAACAATAAGACAAGAGCAGTTATAACATGTCTAAATTAATATATAAATGGATAAATACTAATCCCTAAATATAACACTCAGAATCATAAATCCAAAGGATAGTGTTAGCCAAAAAGTCCACTACAGAAACAGTTCAATGACAATTCCATATGTGCTGCATCTATACCTGCCATGGATGTACCATTCACTAGATTTGCTACATTCCTCTGCACTTTGTGTCGCTCCCTTCACCACTTTTAGTAAAGCTTTCATGGGCCCTTTCCATTTTCAGATCTGGTCTTTCATGGTTTGGCATTTTGCATGTTTACTGTTTCCTCTTCTTGTAAAGTACTGCACAATATACTGTCACTATATAACAAAGGATATTATTTAAATGAGAAATTTAGAGAAGAAAGACCTCAATCTATACTATTACCTGATAACAGAGTTATTAAATACAGCTAAAAGTTACGTTTTTAAAGTGGCCTACTACTGCTTGACATTGGTGTTATTTTCCTTCACTGACCAGGTCCACCTAATGAATCCAGAATATGTCCCAAAGCCATGCTGTGCACCAACCAAGTTAAATGCCATCTCAGTGCTTTATTTTGATGACAACTCCAATGTCATACTAAAGAAATACAGAAACATGGTGGTAAGAGCATGTGGCTGTCATTAAGAATGGGATCCAGTCATTTTGAGGAGTCGACAAGTGAGAAAAGATCAACCAACAATACTACTTTCCCTTGATTACATATTGCGAATAGTGACTGAAACATTCAGCAAGAGCATGGTCAATGCTTATTTATAAAGATGCCAGTTATGTGTATTACTTGTACTCACAGGATGGTCATTTCACTTCAAAGATGGACATAAGGAATCTTCCAAAATGAAATTTTGCAAATTCATTATCGTTAGCTTGGATCAAGCTGTGTTTCAATTTAAAATAAATAATATATGTATAAATCTCTGCGGTCCAGATTCTTTATTCGAAGAGTAATAACCTCAACAGTACTTGTCAATGAAGCATCTGTAATTATCAGTTTTCCAAACATCTGCTTATATTACTTAGGATATTTGACTCTATGCTATGGACGGAGTATAGTCTTTCCCTGGTATGAACTCTATACTACCACACATTTTGTTAAGAACATGACTATATGTGTCACGTGCTTCAAGATTTTAAGGGCTCATTCAGACGAGCGAATTCCTCGCCCGTGTGCTGTCCGTTAAAATAACGGACAGCACACGGACCCATTCATTTCAATGGGGCTTTTCAGACATCTGTGAGTTTTGCATGAAACTCACTCCAAGTCCTATATTGCGGACGTGGGCACCCATTCAAGTATTTGGGTGCGTGAAAAACACGAAAAACATCTGTGTGCTGTCCGTGTTTCACGCCTCAAATGCAGAGAAATAAAAAGAAAAAACAAAAGAAGTGCTTGCACGGATGTGAAAAGCGCATGCCACACTGATGGCACACGGACATGAAATGCAGGAAATATGCTGCGTTTTTTGCGCATGCAAATCAGACACGCTCATGTGAATGTAGCCTTAGGGTGCAGTCACAGGTGGCATATTTGCTTTGTATTTCCACAGCGTAAACATACGTTTCGATCTTTACAATATAAGCATATAGAAAACATGTTCCGCAACTCAGATTTCTCTGGTTCTTGCGTTGCAGAATATTTTTCCCATAGGCTTACATCGTAAAGTTTTCCTCAGCATAAGTTTTGGGGTTTTTTCTCAACTGCTTTTTTTGAACAATTTCAAATATTTTATAAACAATACATGCAAAACATAGAAAAGGGTTCAATCTCTGTTACAATTCACAGAAAATACAAGGCCAGCACGACATTTCAAATCAATCAACAATGATTCATATATAGCATTATTTCAAAGAGGAAAATGATCATCAATAGCAGAAGAATGGAGCACAATAATAAAGAAAGCCAGTGGTCAAGGTGTCCACGTCATAGGCCACATATGATGGAGGAGTCACCATCGCCTATCTCCAATCACCCAGAAATCCATCTGGAAGGAAAATATAAACATACCAGCTAATCAGTCAGTCACCAGCACTTTCCAATAAGGAAACAACGTCTGGCATAGATCTATATACCCACATAAAGCAACACCAAATATGTGTTTTTCTTTTGCCATACATGCAAAAGGAGAAAATGAATACACAAAACCAAACCAGTCCAGTTACCTCCAAAATTTCTACCATCTCATTCTCATGTAATATGTCAGAGAATAAGTTGAACCACTCATTCCCAATTAGGATTCCAGTATGCCAGCCTTCTCATTCTTCCGATATTTTAATCATTCGTTTCCCATGTTGGCAGAGTATCCACTACATTTTTGCTCCTGATACCACATAGCCTGAAAACAAGAGTGTAATTTTTCCTTATATGCTTAGGAAGGAAAAAAATGTATCTACCCCAGAGTTGGAAAAACTCCCAAAGTTTGTCCAAGAGTAATTTAAAGGGAGGTTCTCTGGGTTGGTTCCACACTTGTAGAATAGATTTCCATCCAGCTGCAACAATCAAGTGTGGCACGCGAAAATCTCTGAGTCACATTGCTAGAAATCTTATCTATGTACCCCAAACAGCCCACACCGAATCAAAAAGGGAATGAGTCAACCAAATGTTCAGTTGTAAAATCCCTGCCCCAGAAAAACCCAGAGTCATACAGGTTTGCCTCAGACATATCACATTTAAAACAGCAGGAGGTCTAAAACAAACCCACCCTATGACATCTTATTGGGGTTAAATAAGCTATGAACAACCTTAGAGGGAATGTGTCGCAAGTTTATTATTTTTTTTTAATAAGTTACTTATTTTTATTATATTTTTTTAGTTTTTTTGTGTATTTTTTTTCTTCCACAAGGTGGGAAGTATTAAAAATGAAATAATAATTTGACATGTTGCCCACCAGGGGGAGCACTTCCAAGAATTACAGCAAGGTGAATCAGCAAAAGCAAACGGACTTACAGCTGCTGTAAATGTGGGAGGGAGACTCACCCCCCGCCCTATTTTTGGCTACAAGCCAGGAAAAGGTGTCTTCAAATCTCATCTCACCAAAAGTCTAAGGGCTTGTCCACACGTAACAGTATTGCTGCAGAAAATTCCTGCAGCAATTCCATTAAAAGTAGCAGACATTCCGCTGCAGAAAAAACGCACCATTTCCTGCGTTTTTAACTGCAGAAAATGGTGCGTATTTTGCTGCGATTTTCACAATGCTGGGAGATGGTGACTTCCCCTCTGAAAAACGCAGCAATTCTGTCCACTTTCCACAGCAAGAATTGAATTGCTGCAGTCCGGAAAACATGCACCGCAGGTGAATTTCTGCTCAGAATTTTTACGCAGCGTGTGGATGAGATTCATTAAATCTCACCCACTTTGCTGCTACTATATTCTGCTGCGTTTTTTCCATTCCGGACGAGAAAATACACAGCAATTCCACTACGTGTGGACAAGCCGTAGGAGTAATGAAAGTGGAGAGAGAACCTGTGGTGAATGACTTTTCAGTTGCCAGGTTCACATGCGTCCAAAAACGCTTGATTATGCTTTTTATCTACATAAATGGGAAAGCGCACTGTTAGGGCTTATTTACACGAACGTGTAATACGTCCGTGCAACGCGCGTGATTTTCACGCGCCTCGCACGGACCTATGTTAGTCTATGGGGCCGTGCAGACAGTCCGTGATTTTTACGCAGCGTATATGTCCGCTGCGTGAAAAGCACGACATGTCCTATATTTGTGCGTTTCTCGCACATCACACACCCATTGAAGTCAATGGGTGCGTGAAAATCACGCACAGCACATGGAAGCACTTCCGTGTGACGCGCGTAATTCGTGCAAGACCAGTAAAAAGTATGAATGAAAACAGAAAAGCACCACGTGCTTTTCTGTTTACAAACAGTGTCATAATGATGGCGGCTGCGCGAAAATCACGCAGCCACGCATCATATGGTGATGACACACGGAGCTGTTAAGTGCCTTTTGCGCGCACAAAATGCTGCATTTTTTACGCGCGCAAAATGCACACGCTCGTGTGAATCCGGCCTAAGCACATACAACGAGCTTTTTTACAAGCGTTTTTAAAGACACATTGCGTAAGTAAAAAAATGTCGAGTCAATTCTTTGGCACGTAAACCATGCCAAATGTTCCTATGGTCAATGTGAATCCTAATTATGCAAGAAAAAACGTGCAAAAGAGCACGCACAAAATGCGTGAAAAAACACGCGAAAAAAGCGTCAAACGCTTGATTAAGTTTCCCATTTACATCAATGGGAAAGCGAGCCGTTAGTACATACTAGGCTCTTTTTTATGCAAGTGTTTTTAAAAAATGTGTTGCCTAAAAAAGAAGTGTTGGATCAATTCTTTGGTGCATAAAATGCGCAAAATGTTCCCAGAGTCAGTGGGAGTTCTAACTACGCGCCCAAAAACTTGCAAAAAGCGCACACAAAACACGCATAAAAAACCTGAAAAAAAAATGCATCAAAATCCCTGTATTGTAAAAAACGCTTCGCAAGAAACGCTAGTGTATTCAACCCGTTCACACGTTATTTTTTCTTAGCGCTGTGTGAACATGCCCTAAGGGAATTATTTTTCATTGGCCCTTACTTTACATTGAGGCGAAGGGAGAAGACAGAAGTCTGCTGTAGGTTAGTATAAGTATTTTTATTTTTCATATTACTAAGGCCTCATGCACATCCGTTGCTCGTCATACGGCCGCAAATCACAGATCCGTGAAACACGGACCGTACACAGATGTCTGCCATGTGCGGTTCGTTGTTTCAACTGACCAAAAGAATGAAATGGCCGAGACTGTTCTGCAAAAAACGGACAGGACTAGGATCTGTTCTATATTTGTCGGAACGGCCACACGTTTCAAAAAACGGATAGCACACTGAAGCATTTCACTGAAGTGTGCTTGAGGCCTAAATTTTTTTTTTTGTTTTGCAGGTTCCGCTGGCCCTATTGAACTACATCACAGATTCAGTGGATTACTGCGATGATGTACGGTTTTGTTTAAATAAAATGGTTAGCGAGGATTGTGTGGGGGAGTTTTTATTTCATTAAAAATATTTTCTTATGTGTCTGTGTTTTTTTAATACTTTATTAGTGCCTGGATAATGGCAGTTGTCTGTTTGACGATGTTCATTACTAAGGCAGGGCTTAGTGTGAGCCAGTAAAAAGGCTAGCAGTAACCCCCGATTATTACACCGGTACCCACCGCCACCATGGCCCTTTCCACCCTGGTTATGCTAGCCTGTTGTTGCTATGTTGTATCTTTCTGGTTATGAAAAATGTTTTATAGACACCCCCACACGCACCCCACACCAGCACACTGCGCACCCCCCCCCGCAAACCACACAACCCCCCACAATCACCCTGCACGCACCCCCCCCCACACACACACACAAGCACCCTGCTCACAACCCCCCCAGACACCAACCCACAAGCTCAACCCCACATACACACCTTACCTGCTATGCTTCGATACAATGGAGTCGGCTTTCCCCCTACAAACCAGCTTATACGCTGGTCACTGTGAACTGCGCATGTGCAGTTCTTCAGTTAGAACGCTAGAAGCATAGCAGATAGGGAGGGGAGCGGTTCCTACGTCCTATGCCCTGTAGCTGCCATATTGCATCTGTGTATGTGTCGTGAAAATGGCAGCCCCGATTAAAAAAAAAAAGGCATTCATGAAATAAAAAATTATGTAATGTAAAAATATAAATAAAATGAAATATAATATTAAAATAAATAAAAACACAAACAATAAAAACTTTTTATGACACCTTTCCTTTAAGGGCACAATTACACCAGCGTTAACATAATCCTCGTTCCCGATAATTGCCCTGTGTAAATCGGTCAACGATCAGCCGATGAACGAGCAAATGGCTGATTGTGTAAACAGGGAGACGTTTTACCAACAGGATAGAAATGTATGGGGATGAGCAATAGTAGTAACAAGCACTCGTCCCCATACTAGCTCATTGTGAAAGGAGCAAACGGGCACCGATCAACCAGCTGTCTCGTGGATTTGCACTCGTGGTACCGGTCAAAATGTGCCGGTGTAAAAAGACCTCAACACGTCTACGTAATGTGCTGAAGGTAGGAATTTTTGCGCCTTTTCAATAGAGCGCAGTATAATGGAGGGAGGCAAAGCAGAGTCCATTTAGAAATATCAGTCGTCGGAAAAAAGGATGTACACGAGAACAGAACTTCTGCAAAAATATCCGGATGTACCGTTCCCTCACTTCATGTATTTTCAGGCGAGAAGTTATATTAACACACTGCTACATAAACTGACTGATAGGGATTGGAACCCCGCTGTACATGCAAAATTCAACAAACTCCTGAGTATTAGGGCTGATTCAGACGACCGTGAATTGCGTCCGTGCAGGTCGCGTGGTTTTCACGCAGAACACATGGACCAATAGAAGTCTATGGGCCAGTACAGACAGTCCGTGCTTTTTGCGCAGCGTTTGTCCGCTGCGTAAAAAGCGCGGCACGTTCAATATCTCTGCGTATTTCGCGCATCACGCACCCATTGAAGTCAATGGGTGCGTGAAAACCACGCAGGTCGCGCGGAAGCACTTCCGTGCGAACTGCCTGTTTCGCGCAACAGCTGTCAAAAGGATGAATGTAAACAGAAAAGCACCATGTGCTTTTCTGTTTACAAACATCGAAATGGCGTGTCATAATGATGGCGGCTGTGTGAAAAGCACGCAGCCGCGCATCATATGATGCTGCCTCACGGAGCAGGTAAGTGGCTTTTGCGCAGGCAAAACGCTGCATGTTTTGCGTGCGCAAAAACGTCACGTTCGTCTGAATCAGCCCTTAGGGGAGCGATATCTCTTAACTATCAAGCTCTACACACACTTATAGATTATGCGGAAACTGAAGTTTCCCTCTCCATATGGGTATTAGATGACTCCACTCTAACTTATGGGAATATACTGTGTGCCTTGGAGCAAGCAAATAAATATTTACCATCTGCCAAGTATTTGGAAATGTGAATATAGATATGTCACAGAGCATACCTTACTCCCTCAAGGGGTTATCTGATGGGTATATATACTAACTCTAATTGTTTTAAATGCGGCAAGGCTGACGCAAATCTATATCACTGCTTGTGGACATGCCCGGTGATACAACAATTTTGGTATAGAATAAGAACTTTTACTTTAACTCCTTAACGCCGAAGGACGGATATATCCGTCCTCAGCAGCTGCTAGTTCGCGCAGGAGGACGGATATATCCGTCCTGTGATGGCGCGGGAACTGACACTGTACCCACGCGATCAGTGGCAGGAACACGGCTGTTATACACAGCCTGGCTCCTGCTGCAACTGCCGGAATCGAAGCGTGCTCCGATTCTGGCAGTTTAACCCATTAAATGCCGCTGTCAATAGTGACAGCGGCATCTAATGTGTTTGACAGAGGGAGGGAGCTCCCTCTGTCACCCGATTGGCGCCCCCGCAAACAAATCGTGGGTCGCCGTCGGGTTTCCATGACAGCCAGGGGCCTAACAAAGACCCCCAGGTCTGTCTTCAGAAAATGCCTGTTAGGCCATGCCGGAGGTATGGCCTAATAGATTGCCTGTCAGTTTTACACTGACAGGCAATAATGCTTTGGTATACTAAGTATACCAAAGCATTATATATGCAATCAACAGGTCCCATAGTGAAGTCCCCTGGTGGGACTTAAAAAAAAATGTCAATCAGTTAAATAAAGTTTGTGAAAAAAAAAAATAAATTACAGTCAAAATCAAATAAAACTTTTTTTGCCCAAAAAGTGGTTTTATTTAGTAAAAGTGTCAAAACAAATAACACATACACATATATGGTATCCCCGCGATCGTAACAACTTGACCAATAAAATGAACACATTAATTAAACCGCTGGATGAACGGCATCCAAAAAAAACAACGGCAAAATTCTCTTTTCTCCCATTCCCCCAATAAAAAATAAAATAAAAGTTCATCTATAAGTCCTATGTACCCCAAAATAGTACTAATGAAAACTACACATTGGCCCACAAAAATCAAGCCCACATACGGCCACAGACGGAAAAATAAAAAAATGGCGTCGCTTGGAATGCGGCGATGCAAAAACAAGTAATTTTTTTCTAAAAGGGTTTTTATTGTGCAAACGTAGGAAAACATATAAAACCTTTACATATTTGGTATCCCCGGAATCGTGCCGACCCATAGAATAAAGTTAACATGTTATTTACGCTGCATAGTAAACGGCGTAAATTTATGACGTGAAAATTAATGCTGGAATAGCTGCTTATTTTTAATTCTCTCCTAAAATAAAGTTAATAAAAGTTAATCAATATATTATAAGCATCTAAAAATGGTACAATTACAAAATACAACTCGTCCCGCAAAAAACAAGCCCTTATACGGCTATGTCGACGGAATAAAAGAAAAGTTACGACTCTTGGAATGCGACCGTGAAAAAACAAAAAATAATCCTTGGTCATTAACGTGCAAAATGGCCCGGTCATTAAGGGGTTAACACACCTGACTAACTTCGTTCCCAATGATGCCTTGTGGCCTATTTTGGATATCTGGACAAAGGATGTTATGACTATACATGGGGAGCAGGTAAATTATTGCATATGATAGCGGCAGTGGGTGTAAAATCTATTTTGTACACTTGGTTGCAAAAACGAGCGCCGCCGTTCCAATTGTTTTTGGATAAATTCACATTTTTGTTCAGGATGGACTGGACGGAATCCTCAATACGTAAGACGGCGCTCATAGAATCTTTTTTTGACACTTGGGGTAGTTTTATCTCTGTTCTTCCACAACGAGTTAGGGAGGCTATCAAGACCAATTTCCAGAGCACTGTGTGGTACCAGGAAAGGGTATTGATGGGATCACCACCGATGTCATAACAACAATATATGTGAAACCCGGACCTACGTGTTTGGAACCTGTTAGGCGGGACCGCAGGTTTCCCATTAATACACTCTGGGGCATTTATGCCTGTGCCTACCACAAGGGAAGAGGGTATACAATATTTGCTGGGTGGCGGTGTTTTGGGGAAATTTTGGGGCTGATTTATTTTTGATTTGCTGTTATTTTATTATTTTATTATGATTTAATGTACTGATAGGGGCATTTTTCCTTACCTAGCTACTGACATGGCGGACACCCATATATTTCTGATTTTTATGCACAGGATTAGCTGCATCTTCTGCTATAGTATCAATCGTTGTTATTATCACAATGCCCTTGTCACTTTGATGTTTCTGTTTCATTGTAAAAGAATTCTTTATGGTGAAAATCACAATAAAAACATTTATTAAAAAAAAAGAAATATCAGTCGTCACACTATAAATGTATGGAAGATTCGATGCGACTTGCCACCCTGAAAATTTGGGTTATGTGTCAATGACAAAGAGGTAGAATACTAGGAATTAAGGCGTTTAAGAGTCAGAGAATTCTGCCGTGTCATCTATATGGTAATCAATAAGGGATTTGCTTTAACCTCTAGGAGGCAAAAAAGGTATCAAAGCTAAACTTGGAAGGAATGCTTTATCCGGTCTCGTATCTGTGTAGCAAGAGGTATGTTGAGCCCAGGCTGCTAAATTATTTATCTGTATATTAGGGGAACCAAGTCCCCCATTTAATATTGGTTGGTGTAGGACATAATATGGAATACATGTTTTACCCCCCTACCAGATATAGGACCTCTATCATTTATTAATATATTTTTAATCTTTGGGGCGTAAAAAAAACTGGAAGCGATTGCAAGATATAAAACAATCTAGGGAACTCGACCATCTTCAGTAGATTTTCCATTCCTACATATAAAAGGGAGAAATGTTTCCAATTCTGCAATATGTGTTCCAAAGATGCAATATATTATGACGATAGAGTTTAGAAAGATCCCTAGTTATTTCTACCCCTAGATAAGTTACTGCCATTTAACCTGAAAAGACCAAGAGGGCAATGCTGGTCCTGCATTTATCAAGGTTCAAAGTATAGCCAGAAAGCACTCCCAGAATCTTGGTTTTTCTGATGACGATCAAGTTATGCCACGGATTAGAGATCATAAGGAGAGGATCGTCCGCATATGCTGCTACCTGTAACTGATCACCCCCAATTGAAATACCCACAAAAGTAGGGGAAGATGAGATATGATAAAGGAGGGGATCTAAAGACAGATTAAAAAGAAGCAAGAAATGTGAGCATACCTGTCTTGTCCCCCTAAAGAAATCCAAACGGAGAGGTCAAGAGTCCATTTATCAGTAAAGCCGTAAACGCTTGGGAGATCAAATGAAAAGACCAGACCACAGCTACTTCTAAGAGGGGTCTCCTTAAGAAAAGGCCTGGAGACCTTATCAAAGGTCTTTTCCACGTTTAAACTTAATAGCATAGAAGGAAGTCTCCCAGGATATTCATCAATTCATCAATTTCAGCACATCTCATAAATAACTGATGGACTTGGCTTACTGCCTAAATTGCACTCCAAACTTCATCAAGATTTTTTTTGTTGTTGCAGGCACCAAACCACGGAAGGGGTTCCCAAAAGTTTCAGACCTCAAACCGCTCAGCCAGCAATATAGTTCCTTGGCCTGCATAGTGGTATACGCCTCGCAAAAGTATTCACCGCCATTGGTGTTTTTTCTGTTTTGTTACATTACAACTTTGAATTAAAATGGATATTTGGGAGGTTTGTACTATTTATTTTATACAACATGCATACTACTACGATAGTACAAAATATTCTTTACTGTGATAGAAACAATTAAAACCGAAAAATTAAATGTGCTTAAGTATTTACCCCCTAAAAGTCAATACTTTGTGGAGCCAACTTTTGTTATAATTCCTTTGGGTCATGTCTTTATTAGCTTAGCACACAACTTCCCCAACTCCTTCAAGTTAGACGGGTTGTGTTGGTGTACAGCAGTCACAGATTGTCAATTGGATTGAAGTCTGGACTTTGTCTAGGCCATTCCAAGACATTTAAAATGTTTCCCCTTAGCCCTTTCAGGACCAAGGCTCATCGATGCCTCAATGACCTGGCCTAAACTTAAAGTTTTGGCGTACATTAGTTTACACAGTTATAACTTTTAAACTATGTTGGATAACTTGACAATTTTTAGAGTTTTTCAGCTAACTAAGGCTTTGTTCACACCTGCGTCAGAGGCTCTACCGGAGCTATTGTGTCCGGTAAAATCAGATACACCTATGAAAAGACATGAAACCTATTAAAGTCAATGGGTTCCATCGGCAACCAGCGGTGTCAGTTATTTCCGTTCTACACCTAACGGAGCAGAACAACGGAATGACAACACAGGTGTGAACATAGTCCTACCTACTATTCCTGCCTGCCTATTCTAACACTAAAGCCGGATTTACACGAGTTTGTTGGGTCCGTGATATACGGTCCGCATGACGGCCGCATTTCCCAGACCAAACACACTGCAGGAAGCCGGGCTCCTACCATCATAGTTATCTATGACGGTAGGAGTCCCTGCCTCGCTGCAAGAAAATGGTCCCGTACTGTAATCATGTTTTCAGTACGGGACAGTAGCTCCGCGGCGAGGCAGACTCCTAGCATCATAGATAACTAAAATGTCCTGGTAGACGGCTGAGTTCACTCTGAACTTGATATAACACAGTGGACCAACACTGTTGCTCAGTGTCCAAAGTCGTGTTTTCAGATGAAAGTCAATTTTGCATTTCATTTGGAAATTAAGGTCCCAGAGTCTGGAGGAAGAGTGGAGAGGCATCAATCCAAGTTGCTTTCGGTCCAGTGTGAAGTTTCCGCAGTCAGTGATGGTTTGCGGAGCCATGTCATCTGTTGGTGTTGGTCCACTGTGTTATATCAAGTCCAGAGTCAACGCAGCCGTCTACCAGGAAATTTTCGAGCACTTCATGCTTCCCTCTGCTGACAAGCTTTATGGAGATGCTGATTTCATTTTCCAGCAGGACTTGGCACCTGCCCACACTGCCAAAAGTATCAATACCTGGTTTAATAACCACAGTATCACTGTGCTTGATTGGTCAGCAAACTCGCCTGATCTAAACCCCATAGAGAATCTGTAGGGTATTGTCAAGAGGAAGATGAGAGACACCAGACCCAACAATGCAGGCGAGCTGAAGGCCGCTATCAAAGCAACCTGGGCTTCCATAACACCTCAGCAGTGCCACAGGCTGATGGCCTCCGTGCCACTCCGCATTGATGCAGTAATTCATGCAAAAGGAGCCCCGATCAAGTATTGAGTGCATATACTGTACATACTTTTCAGTAGGCCAACATTTCGATATTAAAAATAAATTTTTTAAATTGGGCTTATAGAAAATATTCTTATTTTCCGAGAAACTAAATTTTGGGTTTTCATTAACTGTTACCATAATCATCAACATTAAAATAAAAAAATGCTGGAAATAGATCGCTCCGTGTGTAATGAATCTATATAATATAGGAGTTTCACTTTTTGAATTGAATTACTGAAATAAATTAACTTTTTGATGATATTCTAATTCATTAAGAAGGACTAGTATATATACACAAAAACACAATACACTTTCTTTTTGCCTTCTCTCAGTCTACTCTCTGAAACAGTGCGACAGAAGGTATGTTCACACGCTGTGTTTTCAGGCGAATTTCGGGGCGTAAACGCCTCGACATATGCCTAAAAAACCAGTAGCTGAACGCCTACAAAACATCTGCCCATTGAAATCAAATGGGGAAAAACTGTGTTTTTCATTCATTTATGGGGCGTTTATTTACCCTGCAGTTTTAAAAAACAGTGTGTAAAAAAAAAAAAAAAGAGCATGTCCATTCTTGAGCCTTTTTTTGGGGCTGTTTTTCATTATGTCAATAGAAAAACAGTTCCATAAACATCTCGAAAAAAGAACACCTAAAAAAAACGTGTTCAGCTTCAAAAAACGGATGAAAAAGGTGGAGCTAACCACGCAACGTGAAAGCAGCATAACTCCAGAGCTCCTCACTTCACCTCTGAATACAACAGCTTCTCTGGCTTTTTAAGTCGACAGAATGGTTAAGACATCTAAAGACAAGAACAAGGATCTGCCTTGTACCTCCAAACAGGGAAAAAATCAATTGGAAATGGATACGTTTCGGAAGAGAAAACTTATGTAGTCGGAGGGACAAGCTGGCAGAACATGCGATGAGGATTCTGACGGTGAGAGTTCTACTGCTTACTCAGATGGGGGCAGGGATACACTGTCTCGCTCTTACTTTAAAAAAAGTTCTGACAAGCTATTTCACCGGTGTTGAAAGAGCTGGCTGACATCAAAAGCGATATTCAACAGATTGGGCACAGAGTTGATACTTTGGAAAATGTGCCGTCCTCCATTTTGAGTCACAGTGCGGCTGTTTATAACTCCCTGACGGAACACCAACAACTTCTTAATAATACTCACCTGATGTTTGAGGATCAGGAAAACCGCAGCCGGCGCCGGAATATTAGGCTTCGGGGATTACCAGAATCCGTTTCTGCAGACGTTTTACCGCAAGCGATGTCTGTTATCTTTGAGACTCTGGTGGGCCTTGAGAGGAAATTCACTGAAGTGACAATAGAGTAAAAAATACCTTTTATTTGTAACTCACTAAAAACAGGGGTAAATCACCACTGTGAAAAGCCCCACCGTGTGTATTAAAAACGTATTAAACATTGAACACTGTTAAATTTCATGAACATAGCACAGTGTTTTTGCAGATATACATTCGGGATGAGCATTAATATTGGGCACAACAATAGTTTGAATCCCAAGTACACATCAGAGTCCGAGATTGACACACCGGAAACTCCCAGTGCTGGGTATAACACAATGCTATCGTTCCCTATGCAAAAAATCCCTAAATCAAAAAAGACCCTACGCGTTTCAAATACTTATCCTCAGGGGTCTGTGTCTTGGTCACTCTGGCCAGATTGCCAGCGATATATATTTTCAGCAGCAGGTATTCTGCTGTACATCACGGAAGGATGCTCGCATTGATGTCCGCGGCATGCTTCGTAGCGGGGCTATGAGTTGCTTTAAACACCTAGCTCCACCCCCTGTTCTCGGCAGCGCTACCCGAACCAGCCAATCACATGCGTCCCCCGAATTCGTGACGCCTGTCCATGTGACTCCCGGCCGTCAGCTGACAACCCGGAACCATCATCGACCGCATCAAGAAGAACACGCAGGCGCAGTGGAAGCCACGGACGTATCGCCCATGCTGCCAAAACCAGCGATAAAGGAGGGAGTGTGACGATATGGGAAATAGGTTTTACGGATCAGTTCCAAACCGCAAAAAGACTGCCTTCAAAAACAACTCCTCCACTGTAAGTACATATTGAAAGGATAAGTGCGATGTCCCTCACATTGTAAAGTATTGATTACACACAAGCTGACCCACTGGCCATATCAATTTGCTTGAAAGCCACCTTACGAAGAAAAACAGCCATATGGACTTGGCTGCCCGATAATGGATGATATAAATGTATGTTCATATAAAGCACATATAGTTTGTCTGTTCATTTAAACGCGCTGGTTGTGTACATGCCAATCTGTAAATCCACTGGGCTTCTTTTCGTAGAATGAGATTGTCCCAATCGCCTCCCCGTTTGGGAGGTCTTATAAGTTCAATTGCTTGAAACTTTAAACATTCTGCATGACCCTGGTGTTTGGCATGTACATGTTTAGATATCGGAGTATCCCTTGTATGGACAATATCTCCGACATGCTCCCTTATCCGGCGCCGAAATTGTCGCATCATTTTGCCCACATAGTTTAAGGGGCATGGGCATGATCAGATAAACCACCCCTGCTGTTTTACAATTGACAAAATCACAAATGTCGTACTCCTCTTTTGTGACGACACTCCTGAACTTGTTTCCCCTTAGGATGAAGTCACAAGCCTTACAGCTACCGCATCTATATGTGCCTGGTATTTGTCTATCCAACCATGTGCCCTTTGATGTGATAGGGTCAAAACAGCTATGCATAACTCTATCCCTAATGTTTTTCCCTCTCCGAAACGTGACTGAAGGCCATGATGTGATCTGATCTGCTAAGTCTGTGTCAGTGCTAAGGATACGCCAGTACCTTTTGAGGATTTGCATAATTTCACCCTGTTTAGAGTCATAAGTGCCTATGAGTCTCGTAACTTTTTCTTCTTTACGTTTTTTAGGGACAAGAAGACTCTGCCTATCCGCATCTCTCGCTCCCTCGTAGGCCTTTCTAACTACTCCCATGGGAAAACCTCTATCCTTCAATCTATTTTTGAGCTCCTGTGCTTGTCTCTCAAAATCATCCATGGAGCTGCAATTACGGCGTATTCTCATGAACTGGCCTTTAGGAATACCACGTTTAAGGGGATAGGGATGGCAGCTGTTCCATTGTAGGAAACTGTTGGTTGCTGTTTTTGTACTAATTGTACTAATTGTGCCCTCCATTGTTTTTGTGATTTTCAGATCTAGAAAGGATAGTTCTTGATCACTAATTTCGCTGGTGAACCTTAGCCCTAGATCATTTTTATTAAGGGCTGCTACAAAACTATTGAACTCCTCAACTGTTGAGTTCCAGAACAACAGCACGTCATCAATATATCTTATCCATATTCCTATTGATGAGGTCCATTTGGTAAACTTGTCCCCAAAGACAATTGTTTCTTCCCACCAGCCAAGAAATAAATTTGCATAGGTGGGAGCAGTGGGACTCCCCATAGCTGTACCGCATTGCTGGTGAAAGATCGTGTCTTCGAAGATAAATATATTTTTTTCCAGAACAAAATGTAATAACTGTAATACCAATTGGTTATGGGCCACAAACCGAGTACCTCTGGATCTAAGGAAGTACTCTACCGCCTCACAAACAAGTTTATGTGGAATAGACGAGTATAACGCCTCTACATCCAAGCTAGCCAATAGTGTGTTATGCTCCAAAGTAATACCTTCAATTTGTTTCAGAACATCCATGGTGTCACGTACATATTTATGTGAGACCCAGTACAAACGGACGCAGCACCTGATCTATATATGTACTCACGTTCTGTGTTAAATTGTTGATGCCTGAAACAATCGGTCTGCCACGTAAGGGGGGATACCCTTTGTGGATTTTGGGCAGGCTATAAAAACATGCCATGATGGGAAACTGTGGATACAAAAAACCAAACTCACTAGCACTAATCAGGGATCTGCTCTTGGCATCACTCAGAATGCCCAAAAGCTCCTTTTTGAACCGTGCTGTGGGATTGTCTTTTAAGATGGTGTAACAGTCAGGATTGAGTAAAATGTCCTCACACATTTTCTTGTAGTCTTCCCTGCTCATAACTACGATGTTACCACCTTTGTCAGATGCTTTTAAAACAATATTTTGTTTTTTCTCCAAGGTGGTCAGAGCTAACCGTTCAGACCAAGACAAATTGTTGTCAATACCCCTCATATCCTGACTCAAACCTTGTATCTCGTCTCCCACCAGGTCTACAAATAAATCCACATTGGTGAAGTTTCCTATTGGTGGCAGTTTTCTACTCTTCATTTTGAGATTGGTGAAAGGGCCTAAACCTGGGGTTCTATCAGATTCCTCAAGTAACCCCTCCAAGGCCTCTAGGCCTTCCAAATCCGATTCTTCCAACCCCATTTCTATACATTTTTTTCTATTATGATGTTTGAAAATTTATATCCATTTAAGCTTTCGAGCGGGCCTGAGAGGGCCAGAAAAATAGTGGTGGAAAGGGTGCATAGGGAACTTAGACCCAAACCTGCACAAGCTGAACCACCCAGAGATGTTATTTGCGGCTTATTAAGCTTTGTGGATACGGCGGCATTACTTAAAGCGGCAAGAGAGCTTCCAGAAGTACAGTATGATGGTACTACTATTTTATTGTTCCAAGATCTTGCCCCAAGTACTCTGGCTAAATGACGGATCCTAAAACCAGTAATTGAGACGCTGAGGGCCAAGAAGCTTCCAGTGCGATGGCTGTTCCCGTTTGGCCTGGCGACCATTAAAGATGGACGTCAGATCGTTGTTCGCACTTCGGCTGATCTTCGCAAGTTACGGGAGAAGTTGGGAATTTCGCCGATAGATGTCCCATCCTGGCTACCTGCCCAAATGGACCCGGATTTTCCGCGTCTACCACCTTTGCAAGTTTGGCACATGGCATCGAGAATAAAATCTGAGATACAAGAACTTGATTGCGAAAGGTGCAAATTGATGCGATGGGGACTTTGGATGTGTTAATTCCAATTCTTTTCTGGAATGGGAACTTACGTTGTTCTTGAATACCTATGTATCCTTGAACTGATTGTATGGGTGCCCATTTGATATATTTGCTGCCTATTGTTATTGAAGGCGATTTCAGTTTCTTTAGTGAACAAGATGAGAGTTTTTATATGATAATACTGCATTCAGGTTCATCACTCTCATATGTCCTATTATATTTGTGACAATAACTGTCCTTTTGAATTAGGAGATAGTCTTAGCTGACACAATAGGTTTTGCCCGATTATATATACTTTCTTCGCTACATATGTATTCAGAGGTTGATTTTCTTATCTCTGACGCTGGATCTCCCCCTCTCTTCCCTCAATTCTTTCCTTATGCATCTTGACATCCTTTATGTTGGGGTGGCAGATGGTTCTCACACCCGGGCAGTTTGATCTTGGGTGTGATCTTGTCTTTTCATCTCATGATATATTTTGCTTGCAGGATGTAGAGGATAAAAATTTACTGTATATAGTTTTCATTGTTGTGCTGGTCATGTATGGATGATATTGTGCTTGCCACATTGCAACATATGTGCGATGACGTCACTTAAATTAGCGTTATTTAATGTTAAGGGACTGAATGTACCTCAAAAGAGGAGTCAGGTATTCACTATGTTACAAGAAACGCATTTAAAAAAAAGTCACATTCCTGTTTTACCTACTAAACCATATGATAAATGGTTCCATTGCCCATACCAGACAGCTGTTAGGGGGGTCTCTATAACTATAAAAGACACTGTCCCTTTCCTTTTGGAAGGTACTTAGATTGATCCTTTGGGTCGATATCTTTTTATTAAAGGAACTATATTGAATGTGAAAATTACCCTTGCAAATGTTTATGCACCAAATGTGGGACAGGCACAATGGATAATTAATATGCCAAAACACTTGGAAGACTTCACTGAAGGGCTGATGGTATTGAGGGGAGATTTCAATCTAGTTTTAGATCCGAATATTGATACATCTTCCGCACGTTTCCATATCTCACATAGAGATTTGAGAAGTCTCAAAACTGCACTTATCGAATTGCATCTGGTAGATGTGTGGAGAACTCACTATCTGTCTACAAAAGATTTCACTTTTTATTCCACACCTCATGATTCATATCAGCGTTTAGATTGCTGGTTTTTGTCTAGTAGATACTTGTCGGTGGCTCTTTCCTCGCGTATAGGTAACATCACGATTTCAGACCACGCTCCGATTTTTATTGAACTCTCCATGAAGGACCTCCCATTTCGTGGTTGGAATTGGAGACTAAATGACACGTTCTTGGAAAATTCTGTTGAAGTGAGTCCGCTGGAAAATAAACTGGCAGAATTTTTTAGGTTTAATAAAGATCCACAAGTTTCAGAACCCATTCTTTGGGAGATGCATAAGGCATTCGTGAGGGGAGCGCTTATCGCATTGGGTACACGAGTGGAAAAAGGCCCGAGTTAAGGAACTGAATTCAGTACTGGGACAGATTGCCGCTTTAGAGACCATTCATAAGAGTTCCCACTTAGCCTCAGTCCAAGCTGATCTTTTGAATGTCAAATCTGCTAAATCCCTTCAAATTTTGAAATATAAAACATATGCTCATGGGGATAAGGGTACTAAATTAATGACTCGCCTCATTAAGAAGCAACGTAAAAATACTTTTATTTCCTCTATAGCAATTCACTGAAGTGACTAATGAGTAAAACTTATCATTTTTATTAAATAACTCTCTAAAAACAGGGGTACAATCACCATTGTGAGAAGAGCCCACCATGCTTGTTTAAAAATGTATTAAATATATACTGCAATTGCTGGTTCATTTGCGAACCCTCCTATAATTGAGTATGCTTGAATATATGGGATCAAACAGCGTTCAAACATCGGTGTATCAGCGAATGGGACCCTACACCACACCAGAGCCTGCAGTTACCGCTCCTATGTACCCCAGTGCTGGGGTTACCCAACGATACCCCGGTCACCTACGCTAAGACCCCTCTCTCAACTGACCCTACGCGTTTCTATATATTATTTCATCAGGGGTCTGTACTTTTGTCAGACTGGCTTTTGCGCCAGTGATATAGAACTGTAACAGATATTCTGTTACACACACAGAAGCGTGCTCGCATTGATATCAGCGGCACCTTTCACTCAGGACTCAGAGTTTATATAATTAATGCTCCTCCCTTTGGGCTGAGGCTAAGCCTCGAAAACAGCCAATCACAGTAGCCCATGTCATCCGTGACGTATGGTCATGTGACTCCCGGCGCATCATTTGCCGTACCCGGAAACCCACCACCGCCATCATCATCAACATCATCCTGCCAAACGAGCAGGCGCAGAGAGAGGCCGCAGAATGCATCTCATTACTGCCTCTAGCCCTCCCATCTGGGGGGCGGAGCAAAATATTAACGTGAGAACAAAGATTGCTGTCCAGCTCAACACTGCAATCTGGCAACCCCTAATCTAACAAACCCCCTGGTCCCACACTAGGTGTGGATGAGTAGGCAATAATAGTGTTTTCTACAATAGTAAATACTGTCCATATTGAGGGACAATTATACCAATATTTGAGACTACAAATTATTCATTGATAGATGATTACAGATGAATGTGAATTTAAATAAAGCAAGTACAAAAAACGCTCATATGACTGTAATAGATGACTCCAGATGAATACATAAAGCAGGTATAATTTGTCTGCTCATTTAAACCTTCTGGTTGTATACATGCCAGTCTATAGATCCACTGGGCCTCTTTTCTCAGGATTAGATTGTCCCAGTCCCATCCCCGTTTTGGAGGACGGACCAGTTCAATCGCCTGGAATCTTAGACATTCTGCTCTTCTATGATGTTTTTCATGTATGTGCTTAGATATGGGAGTATCTCTGAAATTTGTCACATCTCGTACATGTTCTATAATTCGGCGTCGAAATTGCCGAATAGATTTACCCACATAATTCAGTGGGCATGTACCTGTAATAAGATACACCACCCATGTTGTTTTATAATTCACAAAATCTCGTATATCATACTCGATTTCGGTAGTGGCACTTTTGAATTTCCTCCCATTCTGAATAAAGTTGCAAGCTCTACAACTACCACATTTGTATGTACCTGGAATCTTCCTATCAAGCCATGTTCCTTTTTGTGGTATAGGATCAAAGAAACTATGCATCACTCTGTCCCTGATATTCTTACCCCTTCGGAACGTGACTGATGAGTGATCTGATCCACCAAGTCCATATCTGCAATGAGAATACACCAGAATCTTTTTAGTATTTTCATAATCTCGAAATGTTTGGAGTCAACTGCATTTAAGGTGTTTGCAGCTAATCGCTGGGGTGCCGGTGGTTGCAATAGCAACCGAAGGCCTAATGCCTCCCGGCCTGCCTAGTACGGAAGCCTTCCAGGCCCCTTCTGGAGGCGGGGCCTTAAAGGCTTCCGATACCGACGGCAAGATGCTGCGTGCTCAGAAGCTGAGCCCGTGTCAGCCGTGGGTATCAGCTGACACCCTCCTGTAACGGCAGGAACCGGAGCTAGCGCCGATCCCTGCCATTAACCCCATAGATGCAGCGATCGAAAGCTTCTCAGGATCGTAGTTGGTAGCAAATCTGCCGCTATGGCAACAGGAGGCCTAATAATGGTCTCCTGGTCTGCCATTATGGAAGCCGATTAGGCCACGTACGAAGGCGGAGCCTAATTGGCTTGCTGTCAGTGAATGACTGACAGATCTAATACATTGCACTACATAGGTAGTGCAATGTATTAGAAAATAAATCTGACTGTTGGACCTTCAAGTCCCCTAGTGGGACTAAAAGAAAAAAAAAAAGTGTAAAAAAATTAAAAAGCTGTAAATAAATAATAAAAGTTTAAAGTAATAAAACACAAATCGCCCTTTTTCCTTTATCAAGTCTTTTATTATTGAAAAAAATAAATTAAACCGTACACATTTGGTATCGCCGCAACAGTGGCAGCCTCAACTATAAAAATATTGTTATATATTCCACGCCGTAGAACAAAAGCAAATGCCAGAATTGTTTTTTTGGTCACTTTGCCCTACAAAAATTGGAATAAAAAAAAAAAAATGATAAAAGTCGCATGTATCCAAAAAGGTTACCTATAAAAACTATAACTAGTCTCACTAAAAACAAGCCCTTACACAACTCCTCAGACTAAAAAATGTAAAAAAAAAACAAAAAAAACATTTTTACAAAAGTTATTTTATTGTGCAAAAAGCTGTAAAACACAAAAGCGCTATAAATTTGGCGTCGCCAGAATCGTACAGAGCCACAGAGTCAAGTTAACTTGTAACTTATAATGCATGGTGAACGCTTTGTGTGTGTGTGTGTGTGTGTGTGTGTGTGTGTGTATATAATATATATATATATATATATATATATATATACACATATACACACACACACACACACACACACACAAAACCGTTCAAAAGTTTGGGGTCAGCCAGACAATTTTGTGTTTTCCATGAAAACTCACCCTTATATTTATCAAATGAGTTGCAAAATGACTAGAAAATATAGTCAAGACATTGACAAGGTTAGAAATAATGATTTTTATTTGAAATAATAATTTTCTCCTTCAAACTTTGCTTTCGTCAAAGAATGTTCCATTTGCAGCAATTACAGCATTGCAGACCTTTGGCATTCTAGCGGTTAATTTGCCGACGTAAATCGGGAGAAATTTCACCCCATGCTTCCAGAAGCCCCTCCCACAAGTTGGATTGGCTTGATGGGCACTTCTTGCGTATCATACGGTCAAGCTGCAACCACAACAGCTCTATGGGGTTGAGATTTGGTGACTGCGCTGGCCACTCCATTACAGATAGAATACCAGCTGCCTGCTTCTTCCCTAAATACTTCTTGCATAATTTGGAGGTGTGCTTTGGGTCATTGTCCTGTTGTAGAATGAAATTGGCTCCAATCAAGCGCTGTCCACAGGGTATGGCATGGCGTTGCAAAATGGAGTGATAGCCTTCCTTATTCAAAATCCTTTACCTTGTACAAATCTCCCACTTTACCAGCACCAAAGCAACCCCAGACCATCACATTACCTCCACCATGCTTGACAGATGGCGTCAGGCACTCTTCCAGCATCTCTTCAGTTGTTCTGCGTCTCACAAATGTTCTTCTGTGTGATCCAAACACCTCAAACTTTGATTCGTTTGTCCATAACACTTTTTTCCAATCTTCCTCTATCCAATGTCTGTATGCTTTTGCCCATATTAATCTTTTCCTTTTATTAGCCAGTCTCAGATATGGCTTTCTTTGCCACTCTGCCCTGAAGGCCAGCATCCCGGAGTCACCTCTTCACTGTAGACGTTGACACTGGCATTTTGCGGGTACTATTTAATGAAGCTGCCAGTTGAGGACCTGTGAGGCATCCATTTCTCAAACTAGAGACTCTAATGTACTTGTCTTGTTGCTCAGTTGTGCAGCGGGGCTTCCCACTTCTCTTTCTACTCTGGTTATAGCCTGTTTGTGCTGTCCTCTGAAGGGAGTAGTACACACCGTTGTAGGAAATCTTCAGTTTCTTGGAAATTTCTCACATGGAATAGCCTTAATTTCTAAGAACAAAAATAGACTGTCGAGTTTCACATGAAAGCTCTCTTTTTCTAGCCATTTTGAGAGTTTAAATCGAACCCACAAATGTAATGCTCCAGATTCTCAACTAGCTCAAAGGAAGGTCAGTTTTATAGCCCCTCTAAACAGCACAATTGTTTACAGCGGTGCTAACATAATTGCACAAGGGTTTTAAAGTGTTTGCTAACTGTGTTAGAAGGCTAATGGATGATTAGAAAACACAATGCACCATTAGAACACTGGAATGATGGTTGCTGGAAATGGGCCTCTATACACCTATGTAGATATTGCATTAAAAACCAGACGTTTGCAGCTAGAATAGTCATTTAGCACATTAACAATGTATAGAGTGTATTTCTGATTAATTTAATGTTATCTTCATTGAAAAAAAACTGTGCTTTTCTTTCAAAAATAAGGAAATTTCTAAGTGACCCTAAACTTTTGAATGGTAGTGTGTGTGTGTGTGTGTGTGTATATATATATATATACACACACATATACATACATTTAAAAAACTATGCCAGAATTGCTTTTTTTCGGTCACCTTGCCTCCCAAAAAAAAAAAAAAGGTGATCAAATAGTTGCATATACCCCAAAATGGTACCAATTATAACTACAGCTCTTCCCTCAATTAAACAGCACTCTTACCACTAAGTCTATGAAAAAAAAAAAAAATAGTTAAGGCTCCAAAAAGTCAGGAAATAAAATATGCAGCTGTACAGGCCAGAGGGGAACATTTCAAGAAACGATTTATCAAGGCCCTAAAATTAGGGAACCAGGAAGGGGAGGCCCCAAACCTATATGCTGGAAGCAAGGGTGCACGTATTAAACCAGGACACTTTCCCAGCAAAATTCCCCAAACTGCAAAGGTGCGGATTGTGGACCAAAAGGGGGAAAATAAAGGATGCCATTTATCAGTGCGACACTGGCCTTTGCACGAAGGATTGCTTCACAGCGTAAGGGTATGTGCACACACACTAATTACGTCCGTAATTGACGGACGTATTTCGGCCGCAAGTCCCGGACCGAACACAGTGCAGGGAGCCGGGCTCCTAGCATCATACTTATATACGATGCTAGGAGTCTCTGCCTCGCTGCAGGACAACTGTCCCGTACTGTAAACATGATTACAGTACGGGACAGTTGTCCTGCAGCGAGGCAGGGACTCCTAGCATCGTACATAACTATGATGCTAGGAGCCCGGCTCCCTGCACTGTGTTCGGTCCGGTACTTGCGGCCGAAATACGTCCGTCAATTACGGACGTAATTAGTGTGTGTGCACATACCCTAACACACATCTACGGATTATTTTATTGTTTTTTCACCCCATTATAATACTACCTGACTATGCCCCTGATGTAATCTGCACAGATTACATATGCCCCCACATTATAAACGGAAACACCAGTAATAAACAAAAACTACCACCAAGCAAAACCCACGCTCCAAAAGCCAAATGGCGCTGCCTCCCTTCTGAGCCTTGCGGGGTTCAGTTTCCAAAATGGGGTCACTGCTCATGGGTTTCTTTTATTATTTCACATCAGAGTCCCTGCAATTGTGAACCAATTGCCAAATTAGGCCTCAATTTCGCACGGTACTCTTTCACTCCGGAGCTTGGTTGAATGTCCAAGCAAAAGATTAGGGCCACATGTAGGGTGTTTCTAAAACCGGGAAATACAGCATAATAATTAGAGCGGTCTTTTCATGGTGGCACACTAATTTCTGAAAACACCTGCAGGGTTAACATGCTCACTACACCCCTAGGTGAACTCCTTGAGGGGTGTGGTTTCCAAAATGTGGTCACTTCTGGGGGGGGTTACCACGGTATTGGTCCCACAGGGGCTTTACAAATGCGACATAGCGTTCAGAAACCAATACAGCAAAATCTCCTCCCACTAAAGCCAAACGGTGCTCCTTCCATTCTGAGCCCTGTGTACCCAAACAGCAGTTTATGACCACATATGTGGTATTTCCGTACTCCAGAGAAGTTGCTTTACAAATGTTGGGGTTCTTTTTTCCTTTATTTGTTGAGAAAATGAAAAATTTTGCGCTAAAGCTATGTCTTATTGGAAAAAAAATATATATAATTTATTTTCGCTGCCCAATTCTAATAAAATCTAGGAAATACCTGTGGGGTCAAAATGGTCACTACACCCCTAGATTAATTCCTCAAGGGGTGTAGTATCCCAAATGGAGTCACTTTTGGGTAGTTTCCACTGTTTTTGTCCCACAGGGGATTTGCAAAGGCAACATGGTGCTAAGAAACCAATGCGGCAAAATCTCCACCCCAAAAGCCAAATGGCACTCCTTCTCTTCTGAGCCCTGCCGTGTTCCCAAACAGCAGTTTATGCCCGCATATGGAGTACTTCCCTACTCCAGAGAAATTGCTTTACAAATGTTGGGGTGGTTTTTCTTCATCATTCCTTGGACTTTTTTTTTAGCGAAGACTGCATCTTATTGGTGAAAAAAAATAAATCATTTTTCATTATAACATCCAAATTCTAATAAAATCTATGAAACAGCTGTGGGGTCAAAAAGCTCACTACATGATGAATTCCTCAAGGGGAGTAGTCTCCAAAATAGGGTCTATTGGGGGTGTTTCCTTTGTTTCAGCATCACAAGACCTCTTCAAAACCTGACATGGCCCCTAAAATATATTCTAATAAAATAAAAAAAAGGACCCAAAATCCACTAGGAGCTCCTTTGCTTCGGAGGCCTGTGTTTCAGTCTATTAGTACACTAGGGCCATATGAGGGATATTTTTAAAAACTGCAGAATCTGGGCAATAAAAGTTGCGTTTCTCTGGTAAAACCTTGTGTTATAGAATTTAAAAAAAAAATGGATTAAACATGAAATTCTGTGATAAAATAAAAATACAAAATTGTAAATTTCACCTCTACTTTGCTTTATTTCTTGTGAAACACTTAAAAGGGTTAAGAAACATTCTAAATGCGGTTTTGAATACTTTGAGAGGTGCAGTTTTTAAAATGGGGGTTTGTATTGTGTAGGCCCCTCAAAGCCACCTCACAACTAAACAGGTCCCTGTAAAATGTACCTTATTACATTTTCTTGAAAATGTGAGAAATTTCTGCTAATGTTTTAAGCCTTGTAACGTCCTAGAAAAATTAAAAGGATGTTAAAAAAAACTATGCCAATCTAAAGTACACATATGGGAAATGTTAATACGCAGCTATTTTATGTGGTATATATGTTTTACAAGCAAATTCATTTAAGCTAGCGGTAAAATTTTGCATTTTTATAGATTTAAAGTACAATGTGTCATGAGAAAATCTCAGAATCTCTTGGATGGGTAAAAGCATTCCAAAGTTATTACCACAAAGACATGTCAGATTTGAGAAATAAAGCTGTCAGGAAGGTCAAAAGTGGCTGAAGCGGGAATGGGTTAAGGAGGGTGAGAGAAGAGGACAAGCGTGAAGTTTGTTTACAAACAATCCTCTGAGAGATCGCCATGATTCGAGAGATCGCCATGATTTGATAATCATGGTGATCACATGCTCAGAAGTCGAACCAATTGATTCAGCTATCAGTAAACAGGTTGCTGGGGAGCCGGAGACACTCACACCGCCAGAGCAATCTCCTCAGCGCTATGCCGGCAGAAGAGGACCGTAGATTCATTCCTGGCTGCACGGGGCATATGGGGCTAGGACGTGAATCTACAGATTGGCAGCATGAAGGGGTTAAACCACTCCAGCGTAGCCTTAGTGTTATGTTTAAGGTCATTGTCCTGCTGGAAAGTGAACCTCTGCCCAAATCTCAGATCTCTGTTCTTGAGGAAAACCTGTTTGTCTGCCACACACAGGAAAGGTATAAACAAAAAAAAAAAACTGAAGCATCTCCTGTCTTCGGTGTCCAATTCTGTGTTTAAGTCATAGCTACAAATCTGACCAGAGGCATTTTTTTTATTTGGTTATAATGCATTTAATAGTGCTGGATGTTCAAAGTCTGAGTTATCTTTTTTTTTCCTTTAATAACTCAACCTGATCTATACTTCACAACTTGGTCTCTGACCTGTTTGGAGAGCTCCTTGGTCTTTGGGTCACGTGCGTAGCAGGGTTAAGGCTTCAGAATATGGCCAGAATCACACAAAGAGTTTTGATGCAGTTTCTTGGAGCCAAAGCCAGAAGTGGATCCAAAATGAAGGAAAAGTATGAAGAAAAGTCTGATACATCTCCTTTCTTCTGTGTCCACTCAGTTTTTTGAGCCAAAGACTGCACTAAAGACTACATCAAAACGGTGTGTGATCCTGGCCTAAATACACCTATTCTTAAAGGCCCGACATGTGACACAGGGAGCGGATTCAACTAATTATGTGACTTCTGAAGTGACCGGACCTTATTTAGGGGGTCCATAGCAAAGGGGGTAAATACATATGTGCTCACATATTTTTTTTAAATTGAAAAGTTAACTAAACAAGGTATTTTATTCTCTCATTCCACGTTTACAATTTGGACTATATTGTCAGGTCGATAACCGTAAAATAATGCTTAAACATCATTTGAAATTCCAGGTTGTAATGCAACAAAAACAGGAAAAACACTGAGGGCAGTGAATACTTCTGAAAGGCAATATATGTTCACACAGATGTACAAAGGCCAGAATATTCAGCTGAAAGATCCACTTTAAAAAGAAAATTAAATGCTACTCCGCACTAGCAGATTGTCACCTCTTGCATGGACTGTCACCACAGTGAATGTGAATCTTGTTGGTCATAGTTGCAGCTGGGCCTATCCAAGTTAAAAACGGTCATGCTTAAAAGTGCACAAAATGGAAAAAACATTTAAATTAAACCACCCACCCTAAAGAAGAGTTTGTAACAAACTTTTTTTTTTTATAATCAAAACCATACTGCATTTGTTACATAAAAAAGGGGACAAAAGAAAAATACAAGTCATCATCCCTCACCCGCCTAGGAAGTAAGGCACTTCACATCTGATTTAACAATAGGAAGAAATATTTTCATAATCTTAAAAAGGATGTGCACAAACAGGTTTATAAACCAACAATTAAACCTATTCTCTTCGAGCAGTATCGTCCTAAGTGGTATAACTTACATCCCGAGAGGTCTTGGTCTTTCAGAAGTTCTGCAGAAACTTCTACAAACTATAAAACAGGCCCTCCTTTATTTCCCAGGATAAAACTTGTTGCACAGAACACCAAGAAGAGAAACGGTCAATACAAGGATAGGGCTACACGGTGTCAAGGGTCACAGAAAATTCACACATGATGGAGTTGTAGGCGATTTTATGCCACCATGGAGTCCTAGCCTTATAGTACTGCACGGAAATAATTCAGTAACCATTTGGCCCATACAGCTAGCACAAACCCATAGGGTTTAGGACAGATTTATAGTTCATCTCTGGAGTGGCGCAGGACAAAGTTCTGTAATGTATCCAGATCTCTGGCTCCTTCATGTTCCCCAATTTTGTCCCCTGCACGGAAGAGTAATAAAGATGGATACCCACGTACCTGCCAAAGAAAAATTAAAAGTACAATTAAGGGAGGCAAAGTGGACAACATACAAAGCACCTAGAAATGACTGAGTGAACGCCGCAGTTAACATGGATAAAGCCGTATTGTGGTCGGAGAAGCTCCCCAGATCAAAACTCACATATATCCATCTCTCATCCTGCCCAACATCACTACTGGAAAGTTAATGCGACTTTGATATTTGCTGCTTAACTCGTGCAATAATTAAATCTTCAAAACGAAGCTTAGGATGGGTATGTGGTTTCTATTCAAAAAACTATTTTTTTATCAAGCAGGATGCACATAAAGTGTGACTGAATATATTTCCATTTGTTTTTCCTTCATCACCAGGTGGCCATTTTTTTTTCTGTCTTGCCCGCTTTGTAAGTATCATTGCAGTCTCGCAATAGAATGCCCCCCCCCCCTTGTCCTGGCATACACATGCAACAATCTCAAGCCAAAATCGAATACACAGCCCAAAAAGCACTGCAATGCAGACTTTAAACGTAAAGGGATTTTCCCTATCTTTGGCATTTACAGCAAATCTACATGATCGGGAATGAATGTCTAATAGGGGAGAGTTCCCCACCAGGCCACCACATTCAGGCATAGACGTGAACTGAGAGCGCTGTGCAGGCCCCCTCTGTAATAAGTCTATGAGTTATGGAAAACAGCCAAACCAGGTGTGAAACCCATCTATCAATATATCCATGGGTTATACCAAAAATGTCTATTGGCTGAATTCACACTTCAGGTTTTTGTTGCAAATTTTTTTTTTTTCTAACCAAAGCCTGAAGTGTTTGAAAGGAATTGGAAATATTAAAAGGAAAAAAAAAAACTTGTGGATCCAGGAGGTATGTTCACACGGCAGCGTCCAATACGCCCGAAATGACAGAGCCGTTTCCAGGCGAAAACCGCTCCTGAATTTCAGACGTAATTGCTCGTACTCGCGTTTTTCGCGGCGTCAATTACAGACGTAATTGGAGCGGTTTTTCCAATGGACTCAATGTAAAACGGCTCCAATTACGTCTCAAGAAGTGACATGCATTTCTTTAACGCGGCCTCTTTTTACGCGCCGTCTTTTGACAGCAGCGCGTAAAAAAAGCCTGTGTGCACAGAACAACGTAAGACCCATTGAATTCAATGGGCAGATGTTTGCCGGCGGTTTGCAGCCGTAAAACGCCCGAATTACGTCCATAAATAGAGTGTGTGAACATACCCTGAGAAGTACAAGATTTTCCTTAATATTTCTAATTCATTTAAAAAAAACTTCTGGCTTTGCTGAAAGATTTTCATGCAGGTTTTTGTGTTTTTTTTAACCAAAGACACAATGTGTGAATGCAGCCTAAATATTTAAGAAGGAAAATCCTTTTAAACAGTAATACTGTAAGGCTATGTTCACACGGGGTATTTTGCCGAGTTTTTTGACGCGGAAACCGCGTCGCAAAACTCGGCAAAAACGGCCCGAGAACGCCTCCCATTGATTTCAATGGGAGGCGTCGGCGTCTTTTTCCCGCGAGCAGTAAAACTGCCTCGCGGGAAAAAGAAGCGACATGCCCTATCTTCGGGCGCTTCCGCCTCTGACCTCCCATTGACTTCAATGGGAGGCAGAGAAAGCGTATTTCGCGCTGTTTTATGCCCGCGGCGCTCAATGGCCGCGGGCGAAAAACGGCGCGAAAATCGGCGTGCAGGGAGAGGAAAATCTGCCTCAAAGTTCCAAACGGAATTTTGAGGCAGATATTCCTCCCCCAAAATACTCCGTGTGAACATAGCATAAAGAGGGAAACGATCAGCCGATGAATGAGTGTTTGTTCGTTCACTGGCTTGTTTATGCAGCCAATAAAATGGTCGCTAGTCGGCAGTACATCTCAGTGTTAAAAACAGGGGGACGTGCTGCCAACATGATGGAAATATATGAGAACAAAGAATTGGTAATGTATGGGAAGAAGAATTGTGACTACAATCATACCGCCTTGTGAAAGCGCTCGTTTTCATGGCCAACATCAGGCAATGCAAAAGGACCATAAGCAATTAAAAGTTTGCCATTTGTTTTAATTCCTCACCATGATCAATATTTCTACATCTGTTTTCATTCACTGAGCGCATTCTTGTTTACATTCAGAGGCTCAATACCTCTCCTGCTTACCTCAGTATTAAAAAGGGGGTTTTCTAAAGCCATGAAAGTTTTATTACAAATAGACGACAATGATATAAAACAAAAAGGAGTAATACTCACCTTACCAATACCCTGCTGCTCCCGTGCCAACACTTTTCTGGTCCCCCGCGGGTTACAGTTTACCTGGTCACATCAGTGGGGTCAACACATCGGTAAAGCCAGTGATTGACCGCAGTGGGCCACGTGGCAAGACGACTCGTCATGGGGTAAACAAATCAGTGGGGGACCAGGGATGCATCTGCACCTCAAGTATTACTCATTTTCCAAACCACTGACCAGGATATAAAATAAAAGATTTCATGGGGCTGTAAACACTTTTAAGTTCAGGATTACACACGCCGTTTTTGGCTCCTTTTTTGAGCCAAGCACAGGAGTGGACACAGAAGAAAGGAGACACGTCAGGTCTTTTCTTTATACCTTTCCTTCCTTTTGGATCCACTTATGGCTTTGGCTGAAAAAAAATAAAAAAAAAATAAAAACAGCCACAAAATGCATCAAAACTGTGCATGTCTATTAATGGCTTTATACGCAGAGCTCGCGGTAAAAAACACACTGCGGACAGATGCTAGCTGGAAGTAAATTCAGAAATATAGACTGCACTACAAACATTGTGTTTTTATAGTAGTCTTGGATTTGACTCAATGGAGGTAAAAAAAAAAAAAATACATAAATAAATACTCGCAGAGAGGGTTGGTTTGGGTTTTTTTTTTTTTCAGGCGTTTGTATCGTTTTTCTCTCAGACCTCAAAGGTTTTTTTACTTAGTCAAAAAAAATTAAATTAAATAAAAAAAAAAGGGATGAGTCAATGTGTTTTGCACATTATTTGCACAAAAAAAAAAAAAAAAAAACCGCTTGCACCATTTTACCAAAGAATGCAACACAAAGTGTGTGAAGGAAGCCTAGGCAATCCTATGTGAGCTAAATAGCCAGGCCACATGGTTGACATAGTTTACTGCATTGCATAAGTGTAGGTAAACTTTTAGATGGGCTGCTAACGTACTCCACTCAGAGGATTGCCTAAACTGGATACAATTGTAATCCTCTCTCCCAAAGACCTTTTACACGATCAAGGGCAGGGAACGGTCATTCTCGAGTAGCCGCATCTTTCATGTGGTCCTAAAAATCATTGTCAGCAGCACATATCCCCGTGTAAACTCAATGTGTTGTAGTCCCCATACAGTTTGCAGCTTTGTCTACAACCTTTTTTATAGCTTAACGAGCGTGCTACATCATGGATTGTTTACTGGCACATATCTGCCGGTGTAAAAGGGCCTTAGACGAGGACATTTATGACGTATCCACAGGATACGTCATAAATGTCAGATGACGCAGGTCCCACCTCTATCTCTAGAACGGGGCCCCCTAAGCCCCGTTCTAGCTTTGTCTGCTACCACGGACTCCCCGCCACTTACTGACTTTATGGTCGGAGGTTCCGAGAACAGCGTAGCTCGCTGAGCTAAGCAGTTTCCGTAACTCCCGTAGTAGTGAATGGCAGTTACGGAAACAGCGCAGCACGTGAGCTATGCTATTTCCGTAACTACCACTCAGTTCTACGGGGCTTACGAAAACAGCGTAGCACAGCGAGCTACGCTGTTTTCACGTTCATGGTCGGAAATCAGCAGACACACAAAAAAGAGGTAGAACAGGGTTTAGGTGCCCCGTTCTAGAGATCGGCGCAGGTCCCAGAGGTGGAAGCCGCATCGGACATTTATGACATATCCTGTGGATGTGTCATAAATGTCCCTCGTGGGAAAACCCCTTTAAAGACAGACACTTTCACATGCCCATATTACAGACGCATCCCCTGGACATCCAATGGTTCATCAGAACAGGAGTGTGAGAACCATAGAAGCCTATCATGGTTCTAATCAACTATGGGAGGTCCAGGAGTAGCGTCCATAATCCGGAGTGTAAAAGTGACATTAGTCTAAGGTTTCTGACCTCTGTATGTAAACACGAGTGTTTTTATCCACTGGCAGATCTTAATAGTGAAGCACAACAGCATATAAGAAAGTTTCACAATTGTTCATTATACAGTGATTAAATGTCAATTTCAGGTATATAAAGGGGGTAGAACTTCCGTTCGCTAGAACTAAACTAGTGCTTTAGTTTTGCGACTGAATCTTCCATAGAAAAGTATTGAGTGGCACAATTTATGCAACTTTAATGCTTCTGCAGTTTTCCATAGCACCAAAGCAGCAGCTGACTGTGCATACAAAACACAAACTATAATATAACATAGGCAGAACAGCCTTGCGCCTATTAAGATATGTATCCGTCCCCTGATGAATCCGTAAAGGATGGCAATCGATGCGTAGAGCCTTTTATTAGTTAAATCTGAGAAAATATTCCCGATACCCTTCCATAAGGGAAAAGGATACAACGGAATAGAGCTATTGATGCAAACCGAGTAGTGTGTATAGATTACAAATAATAATAATAATAATAATAATACACAAAACATATGTAAGTACAATAAGTACTTAATTACCTTTAGGCTTTGTTCACACAGAGTATTTTGCAGGAGGAATATCTGCCTCAAAATTCAGTTTGGAAGTTTGAGGCAGATTTTCCTCTTCCTGCACGCCGATTTTTGCGGAGTTTTTCGCGGCGTTTTTCACCCACGGCCATTGAGCGCCGCGGGCATAAAACACCGCGAAATACGCTTTCTCTGCCTCCCATTGAAATCAATGGGAGGTCAGAGGCGGAAACGCCCGAAAATAGGGCATGTCACTTCTTTTTCCCACGAGGCAGTTTTACTGCTCGCGGGAAAAAGACGCCTCCCATTGAAATCAATGGGAGGCATTTTCGGGCCGTTTTTGCAGAGTTTTGCGACGCGGTTTCCGCGTCAAAAGACTCGTCAAAATACTTTGTGTGAACATTAGCCATAGAAGGATTAAATAGAAGAAGATGTAGTACTTAACAATTCTGAGATGCCCAACGGGTTTTTTAAAGTCTTAGTAAATATGACCCAAATAAAACTAGCACTTTATAATGTTGAAATAAAGAAATTGTAAATAGTTATATGCATGGTTAGCGTTGGGTCACTTGTGGGCTCAATTTGTATTTTTTTTTGTAAGCACAGTGCAAAAAGATAACCCACGCGGTGCATATGAAGATCCAGCAGTTCCAATTGTGGTATTTAGTTAATGCAACATTGCATGGAAGCGCTATAAGCGTAAAGTTATGGGTGGCATTTTTACACGGTGTAAGGTGTCTGCTTTTAGAAAATGTATGGGTATGGAGATAATGTATTTAATTTTTTTTTAAGTCTACAATTCAGGTTTTATTAGTGTGTAAAAAGTGTGAAATCTGTCACATCACACCAAAGTGTTAAATGCAATTCACATTCTAGATCGGTGTTGGACTGCACTTACTGAAAATCTGTTACACAGGGATCGCTCTGCAGTGCAATCAACTTTGGCAATTTTCACCTCGCTCAAACCAGGAAAGTCCTTTTTGGAAAGATCCTCCCATATAGGGGCAAGATGTTTACAGTGTCCACACCTTACATATTAAAAAGGGGAAAAAATAAATGAAAAAGGGTGAATAGGTTACTATACTGCACATGTTAATAGTATACAGTATACAAACTGGAGGAACTCCAGCAATCCGATGTAGCCAATACTCACCATGGTGCATAGAACTTAATGAAGCTAACACCTGTGGCAACCGTCTGGTCAAAGTTACTTTCAGTAAGAAACAGAACTTTGGACTAGAAGAGACAAAAATGTTTTTCATTAGCACCCAGATGGATTGACACTTTGCTCCATGTCTTAATGAGCTGCATCAAGTATTCCCTCCATTACACATGGGAAATCTGCAACAGTGCATTAAGCAGTGTACATTGAACGACGGAGAAGAAATCTGGTCAGTTTTAATAAATACACAAATGACTGTAGTTCAGTTTAATCAGTTTTCAGCCTAAGGGCCCATTCCCACAAACGGCCGTGTGCTGCGCATGGAAATCACGCGCAGCACACGGACCCATTGATTTCAATGAGGCTGTTCACACATGCGTGAGTTTTCATGCACCGAGAGTCCGCTGCGTGAAACTCACTGCTTGTGCTATAACGGTGCGTTTTCACACAACTACACGCCCATTGAAGTCAATGTGTATGTGAAAACCACGCACCGCACACGCTTTGCGAGTGCATGAATAACGCACGCCACTCGCAAAGCACGCTGATGCATAACGCTACACACACGGACCAGATTCACACACAATTTTCACGCGCGTGAATTTGATACGCTCGTGTGAATGTAGCCTGCAGAATGCAGCGCTGGGGTAAAAAACAAGAACAAAAAAAAAAAAACAGACCGTAATTACCTCCGCCCTCTTTTCTGCACGTAGTCTGGCCTCCCAAGATGATGTTATAGACCACATGGGATGAAGCGTCATCCGAGGAGGCCGGACTGCAGGAAGAATGAGAGCGTTATGGGTAAGGGTGATTTTTCTTCTTTTCCCGAGTTTCGACTTGTTGCGGAATCGCTGCGATTCCCCTACAAAAAAAGTCGCAACACATGGCTTTCTGTTGCGGGTTTTGCTTCCCCATTGAATCAGGGAAAAAGAAAAAAAAAAGACAGTTAAAGAGGCTCTGTCACCAGATTTTCAAACCCCTATCTCGTATTGTAGCAGATCGGCGCTGCAATGTAGATTACAGTAAAGTTTTTTTTTTCAAAAACGAGCATTTTTGGCCAAGTTATGACCATTTTTATATTTATGCAAATGAGCCTCTTAAGTACAACTGGGCGTGTTTAAAGTTATGTACAATTGGGCGTGTATTGTGTGTGTACATCTGGGCGTTTTTACTTCTTTTACTAGCTGGGCGTTGTGAATGGGAGTGTATGATGCTGACGAATCAGCATCATCCACTTCTCTTCGTTACCACCCAGCTTCTGGCAGTGCAGACACAGCGTGTTCGAGAGATCACGCTGTGACGTCACTCACTTCCTGCCCCAGGTCCTGCATCGTGTCGGACGAGCGAGGACACATCGGCACCAGAGGCTACAGTTGATTCTGCAGCAGCATCGGCGTTTGCAGGTAAGTCGATGTAGCCTCTGTCGCCTGGTGCCGATATTAAAAATAAACATACTTACCCAGAATGCCCTCCTTCATGCAGTCCGTCCTCCTGGGATGACGTTGCGTCCCATATGACCGCTGCAGCCAATCACAGGCTGGAGCGTCACATGGCCTGAAACGTCATCCAGGGAGACTAGAGTGGACGTCAGAGGAGAGAGGGGGTAAGTATGAACGGCTTTCCTCCGCAGTGGAATTTCCATCCGAAAAATCGATTTTACGGACGGAACGTCCTGCGGGTTCCAGGTCGGACAAGCTGCGTGATTTCTACGCAGTGTATCCGTCCCTTTGGAACACAGCCTAAAAGCTGCGGAATTTCTGCACAGAATTCATTTGCAGAAATTCTGCAGCTTTAACGCTCAGTGGGAACCTAGCCTTAGGATTACAACGGACACCTTGTTTGCTGCAAGGAAAGTTAGGGATATACACACACACACACCTCTAACTCTGCTGCCTCTTCAGCTTGTGCTGGAATGTCACCTTCCTTGTCATCTGCGGTCTTCAGTTGACTTTCGGCAAATTCTTTCATGGAATCCAAGTCCCTTTTTCCCTTGTATTGGTCCACCTATAACAGTAAAGTACACAGTCTTTGTAAGTATTAGTCCCTCTATACACGTAGTGAATTTGCCACCTGGATTTGTAGGCGGTAAATAATCAGCGGTAGACTGTTGCAGTCAAGTGGATGAAGATTTACCACATGAAAACCAAAGCATGCTCATTCCATTCTGGTTTTTCCCTTTTCTATGTAGAAGCAGAGAAGCCCGCAACAAAGTTGTGCTGCAGAAACACTGAGGAAATAACAAATCTACTGCTTGTGTGGGCACATTAAGCCAAACGCACACGATGTGTATTAGGTGCGTATTTGCCGTGCATATTTTTCTGTGGCAAATCTGCAGCGTAATACAGTACCAGCAAAGTAAGTGAGATTTCAAGAAATCTCATCTCCTTTTGCAGAATTTTTCCGCATGAAAATTGACCTGCAGTGCAAATTTTAAAATCCACAGCATGTCAATTTATCTTGCGTTTCCGCTTGTTAGTTGTATCGGACAATAACAAAAAAAAGCCACCAAAATCCTCAAAACAAATCTGCACTTCTTTCCGCATCAAAACGTAAAAACTGCATCTAAAAATCGCACTCTATTTTACCTGCTGTTTTGATGCAGATTTTCTGCACCAAAATTACACAATGTGTGCATGTAGCCTTAGGCCAGGATCACATGTTTCGGTGGCAGTTTTTGGCTCAGTTTTTTTTAGCCGAAGTCAGAGATGGACCCAAAAGGATGAAAAGGTATGAAGAAAAGACAGATGCCTATTTTTCTGTTGTGTCTACTCCTGTGTTTTGCTAAGAAATACGTGTGTGATCCCAGCCTCAGGCCTTCACGTAGTGCAAAAGCTGCAGAATTTCCGCAACAGAATTCGGTGCGGAACATGCGCAGCATTTACAGTAGCAGCAAAGCGGATGAGATTTAACATCCATGCGCTGCGGAAAAAATAAGTAAATCTGCTACCAAAACATTTATAAAAATTGACCCGCGTTTTTGAAATGCTGCGGAATAGTGGCACTTTAGTTGCAGGTTTTCTTCATTCAAATCAATGGTGAGGTAAAACCTGCGACAAACAGAAAATGCTGTGATTTGCGCAGCGGAACCACTGCAATTCTGCCGCAAGAATGGCTAATTATTTTTTTATGTAAAAAGTTTTTGCAAATTTAAATAAAAAAAGTCTATACTGGCGTTGTCTTAGTGACTGCTACTTTTTTCCCGACTGTTCTTTGTGCAAGCCGGCCTCCTGGAATGACATTTCATCCCATGTGACTGCTGCAGAATAACAGGCTGCAGCGTCATCACATGAGGCCGGGCTGAACGGAGAACAGGGGATGCTTTGCTATGGCAACACCAGATAGGTGAGTAACGTTTTTTTTTTTTCCAGCTGTTTTCCACAGTAGCAATTCCATACGGATTCTCTGTGAGTTCTAGGTTAGATACTCTGCGTACTTTTATGTAGTGTATTGGACCTGCGGGAACATACCCTTAAGGGTATGAACACGCACGGCGTGTTCAGGGTGGACACACTGTGTCAAGCCGCGCAGCATATCCGCCCTGAACACTGCAGGGAAATTCTGCTACGTAAATTATCGCACATACTTTCCGCCTCCCTTCTTGGACATCCGCTCCGGCCTCCCTGGATGAAGTTGCAGGCCGGACTGGAGAAGCATGGAACTCCGGGTAAGTAGAACTATTTTTTTTTTTATATTCTTACTTGCGATTTTGCGGTGGAATCGCAGTGATTCTGCTGCAAATATCGCAACACACACCCCTTTGTTGCAGGTTTAAGCACCCTATTGAATTCAATGGGAAAACCCGCAACAGAAGAGCTGCCATTCCGCCGCATCAATTGACATGCTGCAGGGTTTTTTTGCAGCATTTTTCCGCAGTGTGGTGACGAGAATTGTTGAGATCTCACCCACGCTGCTGCTACTGTAAAACGCTGCAGATTTTCCGCAATTAATCTGTTGCGGCAAACCCGCAATGTTGATGTTTTTGTTCGTACCCTAAAAGGTAAGAGACATCCTGAAATAATCCAACATATCAAGACAATTTGAGGCAGTATTTTCCCTTAGGGTATGTGCACACACACTAATTACGTCCGTAATTGACGGACGTATTTCGGCCGCAAGTACCGGACCGAACTCAGTGCAGGGAGCCGGGCTCCTATCATCATACTTATGTACGATGCTAGGAGTCCCTACCTCGCTGCAGGACAACTGTCCCGTACTGTAATCATGTTTTCAGTAAGGGACAGTTGTACTGCAGCGAGGCAGGGACTCCTAGCATCGTACAGAAGTATGATGCTAGGAGCCCGGCTCCCTGCACTGTGTTCGGTCCGGGACTTATGGCCGAAATACGTCCGTCAATTACGGACGTAATTAGTGTGTGTGCACATACCCTTAGGCTGGGTTCACACGACCTACAATACGTCGGCAAACATCTGCCCAATCATTTGAATGGGTTTGCCGACGTACTGTGCCGACAACCTGTCATTTACGCGTCGTCGTTTGACAGCTGTCAAACGACGACGCGTAAATTGACTGCCTCGGCAAAGAAGTGCAGGACACTTCTTTGCAACGTAATTTGAGCCGTTCTTCATTGAAGTCAATGAAGAGCAGCTCAAGATTACGGGCGTCAAAGACGCCTCGCAAAATGCGAGGAGGAGTATTTACGTCTGAAACGACGCAGCTGTTTTCTCCTGAAAACAGTCTGTCATTTCAGACATAAAAGGAAGCTAGCGTGTGCACATACCCTTAAGGCCGGGTTCCCACGTAGCATAAACGCTGCGGAATATCAGCAATGGAATTCTGCAGCATTTACAGTAGCAGCAAAGTGAAAGATTCCGAAAATCTCATGCCCACGATGTGCTGCAGTTTTTACAGCGTTTACGCAGGTGCAAATATAGATTGCCATTACCAACGTTTAACACTAAATCCGCAGGTAAAACCGGTGCCGAAAAAAAACGCAGTGTTTGCAAAGCAATATGAGAAGGAAAAACTCACTATTTGGTACAGATTTTTGAGACCGATTTACCAGCATTTTTCTTTAGATTCCTGCGTGTGAGAACATACCCTAGGGTATGTTCACACGGGATATTTTCAGCCGTTTTTTTGGGCTGTAAACATCAGAAAAATCCGAAGCGGGGCGTTATTTTACGCCTCATTTTCAGATAACTGTGCGTAAAAAGACGCTCCGTGGAAAAAAAGCGCATGTCACTTCTTGAGCCGTTTTTTGGAGCAGTTTTTCATGGACAATAGAAAAACAGCTCAAAAAATGCCACAAAAAAAACGCTAGTTGCTTAAAAAACGGCTCAAAATCAGGAGCTGTTTTCCCTTGAAAACAGCTCCATATTTTCAGCCGTATTTTCTTAAGCATGTGAACATACCCTAAAGGTCAATGCACACGATGTGTGTTACGTGCGGTTTTGCCATGCATATTTGCGTGCGGTAAAGCCACAGCGTAATACAGTACCAGCATAGGCAATGACATTCCAGGGAATCTCATGCACACGCTGCAGTGTTTTCCCACACATAAATTAACCCGTGGTGCGTACTTTCGGAACAGCAGCATTTCAATTTCTCGCAACTTCATCTCCCCAGTTCTGTAGAAATATGCAACAAAATGTAAAAACCGCACCGGAAAAACACACCCTCTAATTTTTCTGCGGTTTCCTGCGTATTTTCCACATTAGGGTGGCTTCACACGCAGCAGTTTCTTAGGCGGTTATTTTTTTTGCGTCAAAAAATGCTGCAGTCAGACGTTAGCTTGAAGTCCACGTGAAATTTTAAGTTTGAGGGTTTTTTTTGGTGCCAATTTTAATCTTGCATTTTTGGGTAAGGGAATGTCCACACGGAGATTTGCGACACGTTTTTTTGGACGCGGAAACAGAAAATGCCTCCCATTGATTTCAATGTGAGGTGGATGAGTTTTTTTCCAGCGAGTGGAAAAACCGTCTTCGAGCGTTTACGTCTCGGACCTCCTATTGACAAAGAAAGCGTATTTCGTGGAGTTTTTTGCCTGCGGGCAAAAACGGCGTGCAGGCAGAGAAAAATCTGCCTGCAAAAAACTGTGTGAACCTACCCTTCGTGGCATTTTTGCAAAATCACAGAAAGGCTGGCTTTGGGGATTTTCTCCCATATGTTTTTTACCTCTTCCAAAAAAAATTAAAATATATAAAAAAAAATTGTGTATAGGTCACTTACTTTTTCACCATTTCTAAACCACAGCAAAGTCGGATAGCCACGGACTTGATGGTCAGAGCATAGATCATTATACTGAGTACAATCAACCTAAAGAGGGGAAAATAAAATTAAAAAAAACGTTTATTTACACAAAGATTAGAGCTGTATAACAATTTGTATAAGTTACTTTAAAAAGGTCAGGACAAGTAGTTTTAAAGATAGAAATGCAAGATGCAGATTTATTTATTTTTTTAAATTACTTTTCAGAACGGAGGGAGGGGTTTGAAGTTCAAAAAACCACCAAAATACATTCTGAAAAAGTAGAAAGAAATATAAGAATTAGATTTGCGTATTTTAACCCCTTCCACACATTGACGTATCCATACGTCATAGTCGGGTAGGGGGAAGTATGGAACGGGCTCACAGAGTGAACCCGCTCCATATGATGCGGGTGTCGGCTGTATGTTACAGCCGACACTTCAGAATAACGAGCGAGATCGCGCTCGAGCATGATCCCGCTTGTTTAACTTGTTAAATGCCGTGGCCAATAGCGACCGCAGCATTTAAGTTGTTAGAAAGAGGGGGGCGACCCCATCTAACAGCTTATTGCTCCCCCGCAATGCAATCGCAGGGTGGCGATGGCTGCCTGGGGGCCTAATGAAGGCCCCCAGGTCCGCAATCTTTGTGCTCCTATTAAGCGCTGCCTCCGGCAGGGCTTAATAGAAGCCTGTGAGAATCACGATACACTAATACATTAGTATTGCAGTATATAGTGCAAGCGATCTAACGATTGCTAGTTAAAGTCCCCTATGGGGACTAATAAAAAAAATGTAAAAAAAAAAAAAAAGTACAAATTTGTAAAATGAAAAAAAAAAAAAAAAAAAAAAGTGTGTTTTTTTTATTTTAAAAAAAATTATATTTAAAAAAAGTAAAAAAAAAAAAACCCTTTTCCTATCCCCCCCCCCCCTAGAGCATAGTAAAATGATATCGCCACATCCGTAAAAGTCTGAACTATTACAATATATCATTATTTAACCCGCACGGCGTAAAAAAAATATTTAATAAAAAGTGAGATCAAAAACATTGCATGTACCCCAAACTGGTATCATTAAAAACTACAGCTTATCCCGCAAAAAATAAGCCCTCACACCGCTTAATCAACGGAAAAATAAAAAAAAGTTATGGCTCTCAGAATTTGGCAACTCAAAATAATTTCTTTTTTACAGGTTTTTACTTGTAAAAGTAGTAAAATATAGAAAAAACACACACACACACACACACACACACACACTATATACATAAATCGTATTGACCCACAGAATAAAGTTAACATGCTTTAATTGCACAGTGAATTCCGTAAAAACTAAGCGCAAAAAACAATGGAGGAATCGTTTTTTTCATTTTCTGCAGCACAAATATTTTTTTCCCCGTTTCCTAGTACATTATATAGCGCAATAAATGTTGCTACGAAAAAAATACAACTTGTCCCGCAAAAATCAAGCCCTCATAGGACTATATCGACGGAAAAATAAAAAAAATAAAGTTATGGCTTTTGGAAAGTGAGGAGGAAAAAACGAAAATCTGAAAAATGACTGCGGCGGGAAGGAGTTAAAGAACATCTGGCAGGGACCTCTAGAAACTGAGGTAGCTCTTGAAGAGGGTGTGTCACATACATTCAGTGATATGGGCACAGGTGGTGTACTGGCAAGCCCAGCAGCAGGAGAATGGCTATAAATTATATATAAAATGTAAATATAATGGTTATTCAATACAAGTCCTGCACAATAAAGTTATTGTAAAGTGAACGTTGGGGGAAGAGGGAGTAGGATTTATGCAGCTCTTAACGTGAAAAATCTGTTTGGTACTTAAAAGAGACTGTCACCACATTATTAGTGTCCTATCTCCTACATAAGGTGATCGGCGCTGTAATGTAGGCGACAGCCATGTTTTTTATTTAGAAAAACTAAAATTCTCACCAAGTTATGAGCGATTTTAGCTTTATGCGAATTACTTTCTTAAATGGACAACTGGGCGGGTTTTTACTTTTGACCAAGTGGGCGTCGTACAGAGGAGTGTATGACGCTGACCAATCAGTGAATAGACATTGCGTCCAGCCAGGACGTGATGTCTATTCACAACCCCGACACTTCGGCAACGTTTGTGTGGGACTTGCAGCTCAGCAAGTGTAATCTCGCGAGATCACGCCGTAAATGACAGCTTACAGCGAGATTACACTTGCTGTGCTGCAAGTACCACACAAACGTTGCCGAAGTGTCGAGATTGTAAATAGACATCGCGTCCTGGCTGGAAGGAAAGTCTCACTGTCAAGATACTTCAGTAACGTTAATGAGTGAGTAAGTGACAGCACATAGTGACCCTGCGTTGTTCACTATGCGCTGATTACATGAATGGAGAGAAGTGTATGACGCCGATTGGTCAGCGTCATACACTCATACACTCCTCTTTACAACGCCCTGTTGGTAAAAAGTAAAAAGACGCCCAGTTGTACATTAAGAAAGTAATTAGCATAAAGCTAAAATCGCTCAACTTGGTGAAAATAGATCACTTATAATGTGGTGACAGAGCCTCTTTAAGGGATGTTTTATGACCTGGATGCCATGTAATAGATATTTAAAAAAAAATTTTTTAACCACTTCCTGACCAGGCCCATTTTCAAGTTTTAGCCATGTGCTAATTTAAAAGAAAATTGTTCTTCTATTACTCTTATGATGTTCTGTACATACCTTAGAAATCTGGACAGTGTTAGATTGCTGATAAGATGACGCAAGCTGTTCCCAGACAGGGGCTAAGGATTTGCAGTGTCCACACCAAGGGGCAAAGAATTTGATGAAATGGTTTCCTACAAGAGACAACATTAACATTTTGAGGCTAGTACATTTCCAAAAGAAAACACATGCCCACATGTTAAAAAAATAAGACATATCATAGATTTATTTTTACGGATGGGTGATTGTTCCGCAGAAATGATTAGTAAGATATAGAACAGGTTCTATTCTTGTCCGTAATTACGGCACAGACTCCCCATAGAAGTCTATGGGTTCTTCCGTAATTACGGACGGCTACGGATATACACCCGTAGCCGTCCGTAATTACGAAAGCATTGCTAGGTGACGCCAGGTTTGCAGCATTTGCACATAATTCGTGGTTTTCTTTTTGCATTATGGGTGCGCTACAGACCGTATTTGTAGATACTGTTCTGTATATGCAGATAAGTCACGGATCACTAGAGCTCCGTATTTACGGATGGATGAAAATACGGTCAGGTGAATGGGGCCTTAGGCCTTATACACAATATAATAAGCTAAATATACACTACACCAGTGACTTCTCTAGAAACAAAGTTCCCCTTTTATTGTGAATTCCATATTACAATGATATTCTAATGTATGGTCAAAAATGAGTTCAACTATAGAATACCTGGTTGAATAGCAGCAGATTTTTGTTTTTACACTTTCTCGAAACTGAATTGAAAAGCATACACGGGAATTATAATGTACCTTGAGCTACATGATCCTTGAAGTTTGATGAGGCAAGCTCATACAGACCCTGCTTAGCCTCTGGTGCTTTGGGTACTTCTTGTTCAACTTCTGGTACCTTAAAAATAAAAATAAATTATATAGCATTTATTTAGGGCGTGTTTTATTTACATAGTAAAAAATTTCCAAAGTTCCGTTGCCAATTTATCACTTTTTTAAAACTATTGGATTTAATTAGAATTTTTTTAAAATTATTATTTTTTTTTTTTAAAAGGTAAACATCACTAAAGAAAGCTAGTCAGTTCTACTAAGGGCTTATTTACACGACCGTGTAATACGTCCGTGCAACGCGAGTGATTTTCATGCGCCTCGCAGGCACCTATGTTAGTCTATAGGGCCGTGCAGACAGTCCGTGATTTTCACGCAGTGAGTGTCCGCTGCGTAAAACTCACGACATGTCCTATATTTGTGCGTTTCTCGCGCATCACGCACCCATTGAAGTCAATGGGTACGTGAAAATCACGCGCACCACACGGAAGCACTTCCATGGGACGCACGTGATTCGCGCAACAGCAGTCAAAAGTATGAATGAAAACCGAAAAGCACCACGTGCTTTTCTGTTTACAAACATCCAAACGGAGTGTCAATGATGGCGGCTGCGCAAAAATTACGTAGCCACGCATCATATGGTCATGACACACGGAGCGGTTAAGTGCCTTTTGCGCACGCAAAACGCCGCGTTTTTTGCATGCGCAAAATGCACACACTCGTGTAAATCCGCCCTAACAGCCATACATGCCGATGTTATGATCTGGGTTTCGCAGATAATGCGCTTTAAAACAAATTTACATATCCAAGTCAACAGCCGGTTACACTACAGGCACCAAGATTTCCTAACCGAGTCCCGTCAGCTACACTCAATCCTGGGTAGCCACTGCCTGGCATATACTATACATAATATAACAAAGGACACCCGACAGGCACCCTTGAACATATCCAAAACACAGAATAGATGTGAAAACAGGGCGTATTAAACACCTTCTACTCATCAGGAAGCACATCCTTCCTGAACACTCACTTCTTCTTGCTTCTCATTTAGAGTCTGGAGCAACCAGTTCTCCAGAGTCTGGATATCTCTTGCGCCCTGGTACTTCACAGCTTCTTGGCCTGGTTTAAACAGCTTTAGACTGGGGAGAACAATGAGAGGAAGCATTACAAATCACGGCACTGTTACTACATAGTAAACACAGGATAGGAGAATTTTACAAGCTAGCAATAAGGTAAAAAACTATGCGCCCGCGACGGAACAGTTTGGCCAACAGTTATTGTCAAGATTCCCCCTCCTAATAATCCTCTGGGTTGGCAAATAAGTAACCGCCAGACACCTCAGACGCTGCTGCTCTTTCTAAAAAGTTAGGCAGAGTTTTTTTATTTTAATCGGTTTCAGATGATCTGCCAGTCCCATAGACATTTGATTGTTGGTGGCCCATATCTCTTAGGCCACTTTCGCACGGCAGCATTTAGTTAGTATTGTATTTGGAAGCTAAACCCGGAGTGGAACCTTCACAAAAAAGGTATAATGGAAAGAATTGCACCCCCTCCAGGTTTTAGCTTTCAAATACCGATGCAAAATATTGACCAAAATGCTACCATGTAAAAGAGACCCAAGCGCGTATCACTTTACATTTTACCACCGTTAGTGCTGTATAGGGCATGGAGTTGAGCAGTTACCTTGAACTCTACTCCGGAACCATGCATTTTTTATACAAACCATCTAAGGCAGCAGAGTCCACCGTGACTCCACTTTGTAAATGAAGCAACTGTTAAGATGATGTGCTAAAAACTTATATATTTTATTTTTTTTTTAAACTGTAAAATAAAAAAGTAAGAAGATTATAGGAATGCCTAATACACTGCAACCAGTTAGGCCCCAAGCACACAACTGTGCCTGTAATAACGGGGACGGCCAGCTTCAACCGTCCGCATTTACGGGCCATGCTCCCACTGTAAAGTATGGGAGCACGGTCCATAAAATAAAAAAAATAGGGAACGCATCCTATTTTTTTCCCGGAAAGTTTCTACAGCATGGACATTCCTGTAAATATACAGGAAGGTGTCCGTCGGCCATAGAAATGAATGGGTCCATAATTATGGACTGTAATTACGGGCGATTTCACGGTCGTGTGCATGGGGCCTTAGGCCTGAGCTTCAAAACCTCAATTAGGCTATGGAATATTGCGCTCAAGATTGTTGAACATAAAGAGAAGAAAAAAAACTAAAAAAAAACCCTTACGTTGGGTAGCCACGAACACCATTTTCTGAACAGATTTTGTTATCCACTGTACAATCCACCTTAGCAACGTAAACCGGAGTCTTTACCATATTGTTGTATTTATCTCCCAGTTCGTTCCAAGCTGGCTGGAGACGCTGGCAGTGGCCACACCTGAAATTATAGATTGTATGAATAAAGGCAGTTCTATGGTTAGGCTTCATCATATTATCGTATATTAAAAGGAAACGTCTACATCTAAAGTCTTAACAAAAGCTCTCAACAAGTGGATGATCAGAGACCGCATAAGGTGTCAATGACCCCTATAACAGGGGGATGATACAGCTCACTGCATATGGTCAGCTTCAGACAGGATCAGTGTAAGCAGAGGTCGCAATAGCGCCTCTACAAGCTCCTGAACGCTTTGACATAAGTCTCATGCGTATTCTTAAACAGGAGGAACAGGAGGAACTTATGTACGACGCGTTTAAACTTTTCGTACTGTGCTGCACTTCCGGGCAGCTGCTAGCCACGTCAGTCAGGCCCTGGCACATTGAGCCAATAAGGCTTTGTGTGGGCGTTTGTGGCGTTGTTAGGAGCCACTGGGGGTCCCGCACTGGCAACACCCAGAACTTAGAAGGGCCATCAAGCACAGAGGGCTAATTCTCCATAGACACAGTGGAGAAGGAGGGAGACAAGTCTCTGCTGTGGCAGCACCTGGGTCAGAGTCCTCACAGGAGGTTGAGCTGAGGGTAAGATCGCCAGTCCAGGACAGCTGTGGTTCTTTCCCTGTGCCATTAATCCCCCCCCCCCCCTTCCCTCCTCAATCACCCTCCTCCTATGGTTGCATGACGAATCAAAATATTGATACTATTTAGATGTCATGCACCCTGAAACGGTTCAATATCAATAATTCATGTATTTTCGTACTGCAATACATGAATTTAGTCAGTAGCATGATGCGATGCGACCGGCGCTGTACATTAATGAGCAGGATTGACGGCCCTGAAGATAGAACGGGCGCACTGCAAAACACATCCACGTTCTCTGTCTTTAGTGCTGGCAGCATCACATCATGCTGTGCGCGTGTGATCAGGAACAGGGCAATGGCTGTAATACGTGGCCGCATCTATGTGGTTTTTGGAGGGAGGGGGCTCCCGCTCTCACCCCACAATGTGATCGCAGGGTGCTGGTGGCTTCTATGGCAGCCGGGCACCTAACAAAGGTCCCCAGGTCTGCATGTAGTGGATGTGTGCTAGGCCATGCAAGAGGCATGGTCTAACAGACGCCTGTCAGTTTTATACGGACAGGCAAAAATACACTGCAATACAGAAATATTGCAGTTTATGAAAAGTGATCAAATAATAGCACAGTAAAATCCCCTAGTGGGATGAAATAAAATACACAAAAAAATACCAAGAAAGTTAAAAAAATATGTAAATAAAGTTAATAAATAAATAAAAACCCCACTTTTTCCCCCCTTACAAAATGCTTTATTATGAAAAACAAAACAAAAAGTTAAAAAAGTTACACGCCACATCTGTAACGACCCCAACTATAAAGATTTGTTTTTTTAACCCGCACGGCAAAAACTTAAAAAATAAAATAAAAAACCAATGCCAGAATTGCGGTTTTCTGTTCATCCTGCCTTAGAAAAAAGGTGCTAAAAAGTGATAGTCACATGTACTCCAAAATGATACAAATAAGGGTATGTTCACACACTGAGTCAAAAACTTCTGAAAATACAAAGCCCTCATACAGCTGCACCAGACACAAAACCAAGTAATTTTGAAACAAAGACACTATGTTTTTACTGTGTAAAAGTAGTAACATGAAAAAAAATTATATTAATTTGGTATCGTCACAATCGTGTTATGTTATTTCTAAATTAAGGACGCAAAAAAAAAAAAAAAAAAAGCAAAATTGCTGGGTTTTTTCTATTCACCCAAAAACCGTAACTCAGAAAAAAAACACTTATACTTACCCAGGAGTCGGTTTCTTCCTCCAGGCTAGCCTCCTGGGATGAGGTTTCATCCCATGTGACCGCTGCAGCCAATCACAGGCTGTAGCGGCGGTCACGTGTGATGAAACGTCATCCCAAGAGGCCAGCCTGAATTACGTCAGAGGGCCGGCCTCCTGGGAGGACGCTTCATCCCATGTGACCGCCGCTGCAGCCTGTAATTGGCTGAGGCGGTCTCCTGGGATGAAACATCAAAGTGCTGCAGTTTTCCATAGCAGACATTCTGGACGAAAAACCACCAGTTTGGTGCAGTTTTACCCCTGCGGTGCAAAGGACGGATACGCTGCATGCTTTTACACAGCGTATCCGCCCCGTGTGAACTCAGCTTTAAAGGGTTAATCCAGCTACAGCAAATAAAGCCGGTCCATTCCATAACGAAAAGTTGTGCAATTTTCAGTTGCACTTTGTACATCAGTTCCTCGTGGTTTTCAAGATCTCAAATTGCATTAATTGAATGGGCATCGGAGAAAAGTCTCATGCTGGAATTATGTAGTAAATATCCGCCATCTGTCATCACTTTATAGTATGATATGTACAGTAATCACATGTAGAGACAGGACTCCGCGCACATCTAATGGGAATTACTGCTCTTTTACATGCACGAACACTTCGCTTATATTCACATTTGAGACATAAAAAGCTTATCTAAGTTTCTCTGTAAAAACAAAAAGGAAACAGAACATAACGAGAACAACCGCTGCGCAGGTAACTAAACCCCGTACAGACCAGCCAGGTCCAGCAGTAACTACATGCAAGACACGTGCACTGCTCACTACAAGTACAACCTCAGCACACGTAACCTAATGCCAGGAATCCAAAGCCACGTCAGCAGATCCGCACACCCACTAACCATGTCCAGACCCTGGAAACACCAGTGTCCCATCCAGGAAGGCCGCAGCCATAATACTGCAATGTTATATCCAGTCATGTTTACACTGAAGACAGACAACAGGCATTTTACTTGTCATTAATCACTACTGAGAGGGTTAATAAGCGTGTGGAAAGGCAGCAGCTGGCAGGGCTTGTCAGAGGGGGCACAATCAATGCCTCCTGTTTACCGACAGATAAGAAATACCAACAGATAAGCAGAAAGTAATCAGTCAGGCTTGCCAGTGTGTACATTGCTATACAGACTGCCAGAGTTTTCCGGAGAAAATGAGGGCATCCTGGGAACAAAGACTATGCGCCCAGGTCTCGGCCTCCACTGCTGCAGCTGCAATAACCCTACTTGTGACTATCGTGAGGCCATGCCAGCAGCTGGCACATACATTATAATGGGCAGGCAGCATTACCACGGAGCGAAGAACATAATGAAGTGCGGCGCCTCAGAGACAGCATGGCTGAACATCTCGGCCGAGTAGAGGTGCTTGCTGTGAGGGTCGTCGTCCTCCTCCTCCCCCAGCTCCCCGGACACGCTGACCAGCAGCACCCATAACAACACCACGAACTGGCTTCTTATCATCTTTCCGGGTAGAAGGACGGCAAAATGCGGCCTGGTCCTGTACAAGGGGAAGAGGAGACGGGGCCGAGAAGAGGAGGAGGGCTTATTAGGGCGGGAACAGAGGGAGGACGGGCCAGGTGTATTACCGCAGCCGCGCTGTCACTGCTCTGTACTTCGAGGGCAAATTAGTAAAAGAGGAAATGTCGCTAATGTCTTCACCCTCTGCTGTGTGAGGAAATGCTGGTGTTATCTGACCATTTACTAATTCTCTTGCTCAATTGTCTTTTCAGTTATATTTCTACATTTCTTCCAAACCTTCCATGTTGGTAGTACATCCGAATGAAGCAAGTGTCTTGTAGAAATGGAGTATACGTTTCCTGACCTATTTACTCCATGTTTGTGTCACAACACTTCATGCATGACCCCTAGTTTACAATGTCAGCCATGTTAGGATAAGGCCGGGTTCCCTCGGGTCAGATACGCTGCGCAAAACTACGCAGCGTATCCGACCAGGAAACCGCAGCACCCTCCGTCCGAAAAACCGCACCACATGGTGGGGCAATTTTTTGGGCGGAAAACGTTTATGCTTACCCTGGCTGTTGTCATGGTGATGCGTCCCTCCTTTGAGTACGGTCCTGCTTCCCTGGATGACGCTGCAGCCCATGTGACCGCTGCAGCCTGTGATTGGCTGCAGCGGTCACATGGGATGAAACGTCATCTCAGGAGGCCAGACTGGAGGAAGACACGGAGTTCTGAGTAAGTATAAACTTTCTTGAGTTGCGATTTTTTTCCGGCGGAATCGCTGTGCCGCAAAAGTTGCAACTTTTGGCTATTTGTTGCTGGAATTGCATCCCTACATTCCGCACCGCAGGTCAATTTATTATAGTTTTCGTTGCGTTTTTTTCTGCAGCGTAGGCATGAGATTTTAAAACTCTCACCCACTTTGCTGCTACTGTAAATGCTGTGGAACTTTTGTCGAGAATTCTGTTGCGGAAACTCCGCAGAGTTTACGCTACCTTGGAACCCTTCTATAGGCTAGATTTTCTTTTGGAAATTGTTTAAAAATGGTAAATTTTGTTGTTAAGTAAAATTTTGTTAAACAACATTTGTGTTTTTTATCCTTACTGTTTACATATACTAAATGCGTTAGTTTCTATGTGAGCGCTACGTCTAATGTCTGATTACAAGTTCTGTATGTATGATGTTTTGGTGTTTTTGTGTTGCATGTATGCAGGCCCCAAAGTGTTTATCCCACTTAGACATTTATGGCATTTTTTAAATATGACATAAATGTCCAAGATGGACAAGCACAACTCAACAACACACCAGGCCACACAAATCATTTAGAAAAATATTTTTCAAATACATAATCAAGTTTTATGTCCAATAAAGGGGTTTTCCCATGAAGGACATTTATGACATATCCACAGGATTTGTCATGAATGTAAGATAGATGTGGGTACCACCAATGGGACCCAAACCTATCCCTAGACCAGGGCCCCCTAATCCCCGTTCTAGCTTTTTGTGCTCGCGCTGCCTCCCAGCCACTTACTGATTACATAGTTAGGAGTTACAGAAACAGCGTAACTCGCTAAGCTTCGCTGTTTCCGTAACTCGGGAAGAGGCAGAGGTGGGACCCGCATCTATCTTACATTTATGACATATCCTGTGGATATGTCATAGATGTCCTTCATGGGAAAACCCCTTATTGAAATAGTAATTTTTTTAATGTTTCAAATAATTAACTAAAAATCTAGACATCTCTACACTTTTAATATAATCATCATACATGAGGTACTGGTTTGTATTTCTGTACACAATACTTTTTTCTAAACAAAGTGTAAAAAAAAAAAGCTATTGTGCAGAAATACTTAAAAACACTCTGTCACCAGATTTTCAAACCCCTATCTCGTATTGCAGCAGATCGGCGCTGCAATGTAGATTACAGTAACGTTTTTGTTTTTTCAAAAACGAGCATTTTTGGCCAAGTTATGACAATTTTTATATTTATGCAAATGAGCCTTTCTTAAGTACAACTGGGCGTGTTTAAAGTTATGTCCAAGTGGGCGTGTATTGTGTGTGTACATCTGGGCGTGTTTACTTGTTTTACTAGCTGGGCGTTGTGAATGGAAGTGTATGATGCTGACGAATCAGCATCATCCACTTCTCTTCGTTACCACCCAGCTTCTGGCAGTGCACAGACACAGCGTGTTCTCGAGAGATCACGCTGTGACGTCACGTCCTGCCCCAGGTCCTGCATCGTGTCGGACGAGCGAGGACACATCGGCGCCAGGGGACAGTGGCTACATCGACTTACCTGCAAACGCCGATGCTGCTGCAGAGTCAACTGTAGCCTCTGTCGCCTGGGCGCCCCTTGAGAAAGCTACGGGCGAAACGCGCGTCGGGGCGCTATCCTATACCGCTGGGTCACACTCTACCTCCCATACATGGGTAAGTGCATACATTGGATCTAAATTTGGCTTTTTTTGCAATTTTTTCAGGCACTAAGTATTTACTCTTTAGTCACCACAGGCCTTTTCAGAGTTAGGCATATTGTCTTTTTTTACACAATTCATACTTTGAAACCATCCCCATGTTGATGCACCCCATGTTGGAGTCACATTGAGTTACAGTAACTGTATACCATCAGTGTTTTCAAATATATATATAGACTCAATGTATACATCTGTGATCCGTACAAGGATTATTTTTAGATTCTCTGTCTATGTCATTTAATGTATTTTATTCTTGTTCTTTAATAAAGATATTTAGTTGTTTCATACATTGATATATATGGACTCTATTTAGAGACCGGCAGCAGCTCCAGGAGCGACATCATAAGGGTAGGGACACACTAGGCGGAGTAAAACTACACAGCTTATCCGCCCCGGTAGCCGCAGGGAATTCTGCCAGCAAAACCGCACCAAATAGTGGCGCAGGTTTCGTGAGGCATGTCCGCTGCGGGAATCCTGCAGGGAAAAAAAAGTTTAGACTTGCCCCGGCCGTAGTTTAGGCGACGCGTCTCTCTCTTCTGAACGAAGCCCGGCCTCCTGGGATGACGCTGTAGACCATGTGACCGCTGCAGCAGTCACATGGGATGAAACGTCATGACAGGAGGCCGGGCTGCGCTAAGAATAGAGGATCGCGTCGCCTAAACTACGGCCGGGGCAAGTCTAAACTTTTTTATAAATTAAAAAATATACCTTTTTTTTTCTCATTTGTGATTTTTGCGTCAGAAGCGCAGCATTTCCGCAACAGAGGAGCAGCGATTCTGCAGCATAAATTGACTTAAAAAACCACACCGCAGGTCCATTTTTTTTGCAGCGTGTGGATGAGATTTGTTCAAATCTCATCCACTCTGCTGCGACTGTAATACGCTGCGGATTTTCCGCAATAAAACGTGTTGCATAAAATCCGCAGTGTTCACGCCTAGTGTGTTCCTACCCTAACAATAAGGCTCAGTTCACAGAGTTTTTGGGCCTTGATATTGACTCGGACACTGCGTCAGAATAAGGGCCACAAAACATCCAAAACCGCCTCCCATTGATTTAATCTGAAATCAATGGGAGCCAGTCGCGGAAAAAATAAAAAGCAGCACGTCCTTTCTTGCCGCGGTTCCACCTCTGACCTCCCATCGAAATCAATGGGAGGCAGAAAATGCATTTTTCGCTGCGTTTTTTGTCTGCTGTCCTCAATCGCCGCAGGCAAAAAACGCAGCAAAAAACGCAGCAAGATAGTGTGGGCAGGTCAAAATCTGCCTCAAAATTCTTTAAGGAATATTGAGGCAGATTTTTTCTGCCTGCAAAATACTCTGTGTGAACAGGGCCATACATAATCAGCACTTTGAGACACTTTACTCACTGTGTCAGAAGAGCTGCTGCTCCCACTCCAGTCCTCGTCAGGCGATGTCTTCCAGGCGATGTCTTCGGTCCAGACGTCCAGTCCTTCACTGCCAGCGAGGCTCCAGAAATGGCGGGGATCGTAGAACGCCTGCCGCCGCGCTACATTTGGACTCCTCCCCTCTCCTTACGCAGCTACGCGGAGGAGGAGGAGGTGGAGGCGGAGGAGGAGGAGGCGGCTTAGGAGGCGGAGAAGGACGAAGAGGACGAGGCGGAGGAGGACGAGGCGGAGGAGGAGAAGGAGGAGGAAGACGAGGCGGCGGAGGAGGACGAGGCTTAGGAGGCAGAGGAGGAGGCTTAGGAGGACGAGGCAGAGGAGGACGAGGCTTAGGAGGCGGAGGAGGACGAGGCGGCGGAGGAGGCTGAGGAGGAGGAGGCCGAGGAGGAGGAGGAGGCCGAGGAGGAGGCGGCGGAGGAGGAGGACGACGAGGCTTAGGAGGAGGAGGAGGACGAGGCTTAGGAGGAGGAGGAGGCTTAGGAGGCGGAGGAGAAAGAGGTTTAGGAGGCAGAGGAGGAGGAGGAGGACGAGAGAGGACGAGGCTTAGGAGGAGGAGGAGGAGGACGAGGCTTAGGACGAGGCTTAGGAGGAGGAGGAGGACGAGGCTTAGGAGGAGGAGGACGAGGCTTAGGAGGCGCAGGAGGAGGCGGCCCAGGTAAGCTGTCTCTGCGTCGCTGTCCTTGTGTGCCCGTTGGTGGGTCTCGCTCGCGGGTGTGCGCTCCGGCGCTCGTGGTTACACGGGCGCGCGCGCAAGCGGGCGGTGTTTGACGGCCCCCACGACGAGAGGTGGGGCCCGCAGCTCACAACATTACTTTGGTGAAAAGAACAGGCCCCATTTCAGGGGCCTGTTTTTTCTACCAAATGCAAGTCGTGGCAGTTGCTGGGCCCCCCTTTCAATTAGGATTGGCCGGGCCCCTTACAGAAGTACCCCTAATACCACCCTGATGGCGGCCCTGGTCAGAGCCATCTGCTTCCGACACCAACTACTGTATACCGTTCAAAAAATCCGGACGCGAGGCGGATCGGTGTGGGGTCGGATACGCACCGATCATATACTGATGACATATCCTGGGAATAGGTCATCAGTTGTCCAGTCGTAGACAACCCCTTTAACTCAAACACAGGCCTCAGAAAGGAAGGAGCACTTTGGGGATTTTGGGGCCACCTTTTTATTAGATATAGTTTGGTAAAGGTGTACCACAGTAGTTCCGCGCTCTCTCATTGGGCGGGGTAGTGTGATTCTTTTTTGTAGACAGGCTTTCCCTATATCAGAGGCTGGCGGTGCTAGGAATATTCTGTATTTCTTCAGTATATCCAAAAAGTATTAGGCAAAGACCGACCGCACCATTGTGTAATATATAGGTTGTAAAGATGCAGTATAGAAATACTGTACTCACAGGTGAAATGTGATCCTCAGTTGTTAAACCTGGTGTTGTCCTCCCCGTCTGTGGTCTGTAAATAGTCCTCTAGTAGTCCTGTTGTATCACATGTCATGCTGGTGGATTGATCGTAGAGATCAGTCAGGCTTTGTATGTCCGTGAAAAATTAACAGACCTAGCCTCAATATTGGGTCAAAAAGTTACTTTTTATTTTTTAATTTAAAATGAGCAGGATAAACATTATAAATAGTTTTTGTCAAAACAGTGGTAAAATAAATAAATAAAACCAGGAGCTCAACGTTTCGCAGGTGATCCCTGCTTCATCAGGAATAGGATGAGATGTGGGGGTGGTTGTCCCTTTTAACAGGTTCCCGACCGCTGGCTGTATTTATACGGCCAGCGGTCAGGGTCTCTGAAGTCCGCCGTATAGACTAATTACGGCGGCACTTCAGAGACTGTGCACACAGCTCTATGCCCTGGCTGTTGCTAACAGCCATGGGCACTGGGCAGAATGTCAGGGGCCAATCTTTTGGCCCGTGAACATGTGATCGCTGTGACAACCAATCACAGCGATCACATGCATTTGTACGTATAAAACAGTGTGCACGCGATCGCGTGCACACAGCCCTGTGCCCACGCTGTTACCAACAGCTCTGGCACTGGGCAGAGTATCAGGGACCAATCTGATGGTCCCTGAACATGTGGTCACTGTGAAAACAGCGACCACATTTGTTTTATTTTGACTTTTCTGGCAGCAAATCTCCTGCCTCTTTTCTTCTCCTCAAACATTGTTTCAGTTTGAGGAGAAGAAGAGACTCGAGAGAATTGCTGCCAGAAGAATACAGTTACAAAAAAATACAGTTACACTATAAAACATTCTATGTATAGATAGATTTCTATCTATCTATACAATCTATCTATCCATCTATCTTTTTTTCTATCTATCTACCTTTCTTTCTTTTATTCTATTAGAATAGGCAGGTAGGGAGTATATAATTATATATATATCCACATATATATAATATATATAGCAATAGCGGTTTATTTTTTTGTTAGCGGTAGTGTAGATATATATACCAGTTAGTTTGTGTGTTTTATAAAAAAAATAAAAAAAAATTTGTTTAGTTAGTGTTAGTGACGTTATGGCGAGGAAGTTGTTTAGCGCCGAGGAGGCATACGCCATGCTGTGGTCTGAGTCGGAGACCGCAACAGAGATGGCGTCAGAGATGGAACCTGTTTTGGGCAGTGACGATGATAGCGTCACTTCAGGTTCATCTTCAGGGGACGTTGTCCCTGATGCAGTTGAAACTGCAGAACATGAAAGCGCAGGGCCAAGTAGCGCTGTAGCACGGGACAGCCTGGTCCCTCCAGTCCAGGCTCTTGAATGGGCACCTGCCCCATCTTTTGGGCCTAGAATCCACGGATTTACTGCCACTCCTGGCATAACCGTGGACAATACAAATTTTGTCCAAATGGATTACTTCCATTTATTTATAACGGACAACATCCTAAATCAGATTGTCCACGAAACAAATTTATATGCCACTCAATATATAAGGTAGAAACCTTCATCCACCCATGCCAGAGATTGGACGCCCATCAATTTGCAGGAATTAAAAAAAAATTTGGGGCTCACCCTAAATATGGGTATTGTCAAAAAGATCTCCATTAGGTCTTACTGGTCAACAAGACCCGCCCAAGCAACCCCAGTATATTCTGCAGTAATGCCCAGGTCTCGTTATGAGACAATAATGAGGTTCCTCCACTTCAACGACAACGCACAGGCCCCCCCAAGTACCGATGCAAACCGGGATCAGTTGTTCAAAATTAGACCACTGATAAATTCCCTGAATAATTTATTTCTGCAACTCTACACCCCTGAGCAGAATATAAGCGTGGACGAATCCCTCCTCAACTTCCATGGAAGACTTAGCTTTCGCCAATATCTACCTTCCAATAGGGCAAGATATGGCGTTAAGCTTTATAAACTGTGCGAAAGCGGGTCAGGATATACCACCGCCTTCAGGATTTATGAAGGGCGGGACCGCTCAATAAATGTTCCTGGATGCCCCCTGATCTTTCCACCAGCAGTAAGATCGTGTGGGAGATAATGCAGCCTCTTCTTCACAAGGGGTACCACCTGTACTGTGATAATTTTTATTCCAGTGTGCCCCTGTTTAGGCATTTGCATGCTGCAAGGACTGGGGCATGTGGTACCATGCGCAAAAACAGAATTGGTTTTCCACAGCAATTAGTGGGGAATCGCATGGTAAAGGGGGACTCCTGTGCTTATGCATCTGAAGAATTGCTGGCGGTCAAGTTCAGGGATCGCAAAGATGTGTATGTGCTAAGCACGATTCATACCGCAGGAACAGTGGCAGTGAGGGAAAGGGGGGCAACATCGGACAAGCTCAAACCAGTGAGCGTGTCCGAATATAACAAGTACATGGGGGGGTGGATTTAAGCGACCAGGTTTTACAGCCCTATTTAGTGAAGCGAAAAACAAAAACCTGGTACAAAAAAGTGGCCATTTATTTGTTACAGGTGGCCAACCACAATTCATTTGTGCTCTACAAAAAAAACAGAGGCAGAGACACATACCTGGTTTTCCAGGAGAAAATTATTGAAGGCCTCATATTTGATGTTCAGGAAACCCGAGAATGACCCCAGTCTGAGGAGGTCACGCGACTGACTGAAAGACACTTCATCAGTCGGATTCCCCCAACACCAACCAGAAGCAACCCCCAGAAAAAGTGCCTCGTCTGCAGAAAAGACGGGCACCGCAAAGATTCCCGATATTTCTGTCCCTCATGTCCCTCGCAACCAGGCCTGTGCATTGAGCCATGTTTTAAAAAATACCACACTGTTCTGCATTATTAGATTTTAGTTAATTCGTTGAAAATATATTTGCCCTACATTACTTTTTTATTTTTCCCCTGATTTTACTCCAAGGGTGAGGGAGGGAATGGGTGGGGGGTGGATGTCATATTTGCAAGTTTTCTAAAGTTCATCTGCTGAATAGCTCCATTTGCATAAACCTGCAATTTCTTATTTTAGAAAACCCAGAAAAATAAATTCCCATTATACCCCTTGATGAATATTTTCGGATTTCTGCTTCAAGAACAGATATTTTGGAAGTGTTATAGAAACTCTGTTGAGTTTTGTAAAACCAGCTTTGAAAAAAAGCGATTTGTGAAATAAGCTTCTTCTATCGTCCGCCCTCCTACATCTCTATGGCCCACATATTTGGTATCCCCATGCACAGGAGAAGTGGCAGAAAGTGAAAGGAGATTAATTTTGGCCGTGGTCTATACTGTGTGTGAAAAATGCTGGCATAACCTGACGCATTTGCTAAAAAATTGCTAATTTTATTTTGATCCATCTTATTCAAGAAACTTTCAGAAGAAAACTGGACTGTCTAAAAATATGATAAACCCCTTGAAGAAAACCTTGTGGGGTCTACTTGTGTGAGTGAAGTCATTCATGGGGTGATTCTAATCTTTCAGCAGCATTAGGCCCCCCAGAAAACAGTATGCGGCTATAAAATGAAATGCAAAATTCCTGGACCGAAAAGGCCGAAAAGCCTCCTTTTATGCCAAGCCCTGGCACATGCCCGCACAGTGAATAAGGCACACATATTTGGTATCCCCATGCACGGGAGAAGTGGAAGAATGTGAAAGGAGATTAATTTTGTCCGTGGTCTATACTGTGTGTGAAAAATGCTAGCCTAAACTGACGCAAGTGCTAAATTCTTGCATTTTTTTCCAATTTTGCCCACTAAAGAGAAAAAAAATAAAAATGATATATACTGACAAATGCCGCTAAAACAAAGCCCTATCTGTCCTTTAAAAAGAGTGTAAAATTCAAAGATGAACTTTATTCACCTGCAGAGTTATAGTCATCTAAAGAAGCGCATAGCAAAATTGTGAAATTTGCTCTGGTCATTTAGCTGTAAAACAGCCTAGTCCTTAACCGGTTAAATAGGTCAAAGTGCTGACATCAATTACGTTGTTATAGGTTACGGATCAGGTGTCGTGTTTCAGTAATTAGTGGCTGCTGATTAAGGGGATTCAGTTCCTCAGTGTATTTGATGTGTCTGCTTGTGTGGTTTGAACTGTGGCAGGAGGAAGAGATATATTGTGTCTTCCTAACCTTCTATGCATATGTACTACGATGACGTGTGATGATTGTATCTAGCACATGCGTGGTCTTGACTTTCAACAACAAAGATACATGTGCTGTGGAGTGGCGATGACCAGACCAGAGAACTTAAAGTTGAGGTGTGTATATACAGATAGCGATATCCTGGAAGAATATTGCCTAGCAAATGTTTGCTCAGAGTATTTGTTAGTGTTTATTGCAGTTTTTTAAATACATTTTTGAATAAATTTGTTAAGATCCCTAGTACATGTCACGGCTGTGGGGTATGTGGTCCCACTAGACCGCTCCGCCGTAGCGGAGAAGCAGCTGGTCAAATTTTAGTCAATAACAGTCTCTCGGACAAGAGTAGCTGGGAGGATGTTCAGGCAGATAATCGGAGTAGCAGACACATGGCACAGGTGATGCTTGGTGTGGCAGATGACACCAGATGCGGCAGATGATACCAGATGTGGCAGATGACACCAGACGTGGCAGATGACACCAGACGTGACAGATGAGGCACACACGACTCCAACAACAGACTTAGGAACAGGAACGCAAAACAGCAATAGAATACAGGAAGCAGGAAACTGAAACACTGGGAGCAGGATTCAATTAAGGGCCCATTTGCATAGACGAACACAGGAAGACCTTTAAGGATCGGAGTGCGCGCACACACCCTTCAGGGACACAGGAGAGCACTACAGCCCTGTCTGTTGGCGTCTCTGAGGAGGGAGACGCCAACATGAATATACAGTCCTGCGGCTGCCGGTAAGTGGGTAATCTCAGCGAGTACCCCCCCCCGTCACGCTCACCTCTTCTTAGGTGCAGAGCGAAAGAGGACTTTTGGATGAGAGATAGGGCATTGATGTTCTCCTCTGACTCCCAGGACCTCTCCTCAGGACAAAACCCTTTCCAGTCCACCAGATAGAATTTTTTTCCTGCTACCCTCTTGTAGTCCAGAATCTCTTTCACCTCAAAGATGACAGAAGAACCGCTGGGAGCAACTGCAGAATGAGGAGACTTACTGTAGCAGTTCGGAACCACGGGTTTCAGGAGGGATACATGAATTGAGTATTGGAGGTCTGCACGTTGGAGTTGTATGTGCACCATGTGAATACACCCTAGTTACATAGTTCCATAGTTGATAAGGTTGAAAAAAGACACAGATCCAAGTGCAACCTATAATCCTAACGTGTTAATCCAGTGAAAGGTTAAGCTCCCATGAGGTAGTTGCCAAATGCCTCATTAGGGTAAAAATTCCTCCCTGACTCCAAATATGGAAATCAGAATAAATCCCTGGATCAACATCCCATCTCCGGAATCTAGTACTCATAACCTGTAATATTATATTTTTCAAGAAAGGCATCAAGGCCCTTCTTGAACTTGTTTAACCCCTTAAGGACCAGGTCTATTTCGGAGCATTCTTTTTCGTTTTTTCCTTCCCATCTTCCAAGAGTCATAATTTTTTTTTTTTTATGTCGACATAGCCATATGAGTGCTTGTTTTTTGCAGGACGAGTTGTATTTTTTAATTTTTGGGTGTATATATTATATTGCTTATCTTTTATTCACTTACTTTTTTAGAGAAAGAATTGAAAAAACCCCAGAATAGTTTTTCGCATTTCAAACCTACACTGTTTACTATGCGGTGTAAATAACATGTTAACTTTATTCTATGAGTCAGTACGATTATTGCGATATCAAATATGTAGTTTATTTTATGTTTTACTACTTTTGCACAACTAAAACACTTTTAAACAAAAATTATTTGTTTTTGCCTCGCCGCATTTCAAGAGTCGTAACTTTTTATTTTGTATGTCGATGTCACCATATGAGGACTTGTTTTTTGCGGGACGAGATGTATTGATCATTGGTATAATTTTGGTGTACATGGGACTTATTGATTAGCTTTTATAAAAAAATTTGGTGGGGGGAATCAAAAAAAAAGACGCGTTCACCCGGCAGTTTAATTAATGAGTTAACTTTATTACTCGGGTCGTTACAATCGTGTCGATACCATATATGTGTGTTTGTTTTAGTTTTTTTTTTGCACTTCTAGTAAATAAAACCACTTTTTATGGAAAAAAGTGGTTTTTTTGAAATGTTTACTGTAATCTTCTTTTTATTTTTTAATAAACTTTATTTAACAGTTTCATTATTTATTTATTTTTAGTCCCACTAGGGGACTTTACCATGCGATCTTCTGATCGCTTATATAATGCTTTGATATACTTAGTATAACAAAGCATTATTGCCTCTGGCATGGCCTAATAGGCATACAGCCAGGGCAGGCCTTGGGGCATTTGTTAGGCTCCCGGCTGCCATGGCAACCCGTCGGCGATTGTATTAACGGGCCGCCGATCGGTGACAGAGGGAGCTCCCTTCCTCTGTCAAACAATTTAAATGTCGCGGTCGCTATTGACTGCGGCATTTAAGGTGTTAAACGGCCGGGATTGTAGGTTTCCCCAATCCTAGCCGTTGCAGCGGGAGGCCGGCTGTCAGCTTCTGTACCTGCACGATCTCCTTCACTATCTGCGCTAATAGCTGCATTTCTTGCCATGCATGTACGTGATTATATGCCAATGGGTTATAGAATCAACCACCACAACATCCTGTGGCAGAGAGTTTAATAGTCCCACTGCTCTCACAATAAATAATTGCCGTCTGTGACGGTGGTGAAACCTTTCCTCCTCTAGACATAGCAGATGACACCTTGTCCTTGTTACAGGCCTAGGTGTAAAAAGTTCATTACAAAGATCTCTGTACTGTCCAGTTATATATTTGTACATTGTAATTAGATCGCCCCATAGCCATATTTTTTCTAAACTGAATAGCCCCAAGTTTGATAACCTTTCTTGGTACTGCAATCCGCCTATTCCCTTAATTACCATGGTCGCCCTTCTTTGCACCCGTTCTAGTTCAGCCATGTCCTTCTTATACACAGGTGCCCAAAATTGTACACAATATTCCATATGTGGTCTGATGGGTGATTTGTATAGAGGCAAAACTATGTTTTGATCACGAGCATATATGCCTCTTTTGATGCATCGCATTATTTTATTTGCCTCGCCAGCAGCTGCCTGGCTCTGGTTGCTAAAGGTAAGTCCACCAATATCCTAAAATATTTTTCAGTAGTAGTTTTACCCAGTGTTTTACCATTTCATGCATAATTGTAAAATATGGAAGCTGTATACTATAAGATCAGGCTGTGTTGCTGGCCAGGGAAGGGGGAGAAGCTGAAAGCTGATAGGTCAGCGTCATACAGAAAACATTACACTGCCCAGAGTGAAAAGAAAGAGTCCCCTCCTATTTGGCTATTAGAGCCACATTATCATATTTAAAAAAATGGCCATAACTTTGAAAATAATAAAAGTTTTTTAAAAAACAAATCACACTATTTATCAGCAGCAAAGTGCTTATTAGATTAGTTAGGAGATAGGGAATTAATAAACTAGTGACAGATCCTCTTTAAGTTTCTTCTAGATAGGCTAGTTCAATTAGATCCTTCTCTTTTACCTGAAGTTGTATTCCAATTTCATGGAAGTCAGGAGATTATCCCACCATCCTTCTGCCTAAATCCAAAAAACGCAAAGGAACAGAAATGTCAGATCTGCTCTTCTTTACCTCAATTTAACTAAGAACTAGAGAATTTATAATAATTGCTTCATTCAATTCCAGGGAAGGAATAAGGGTAAAAAAGCATTAAAGAATACCATCGCAAGAAAGAATCAAGGCAGCCATATAAAGCCCAATATAAAGCCAAAGATAAAGAACCTCCACAGAAGCTGAAAGCTCATTCCACCAGGACTATGTCTGGGCTGAAAGAGCTGATGCATCAACAGAACAGATTAAGGGTATGTTCACACGAGCTCATTACGTCCGTAATTGACGGACGTATTTCGGCCGCAAGTACCGGACCGAACACAGTGCCGGGCTCCTAGCATCATACTTATGTACGACGCTAGGAGTCCCTGCCTCGCTGCCGGACAACTGTCCCGTACTGAAAACATGATTACATACCCTTACAATTTGGCTACCTGGTCAAACATACACACCTTAGCAGACTCTATAGGCTGAACATTATGGCCACTTCTGTTTCTGCCTTGGGACGCAAGGTCCTTCCGGCAGTTGTCCCTCCCTAAATGGTAATAATCTGATATTGCTCCTGTTGTGCTCTCATGATTGTCATGTACGTTTGAAGTTACCCTTAGGGTATGTTCACACGCTGAGTCAAAAACTTCTGAAAATACGGAGCTGTTTTCAAGGGAAAACAGCTCCTGATTTTCAGACGTTTTTTAAGTCACTCGCGATGTTCGCAGCGTTTCTTACGGCCGTTTTTGGAGCTGTTTTCGATTGAGTCTATGAAAAACAGCTCCAAAAACGTCCCAAGAAGTGTCCTGCACTTCTTTTTTGCAACTGTTTTTTTACGCGGCCATTTTTCAAAAAATGAAGGCTCGTGGGAACAGAACATCGTAATTCCCATTGAAGGCAATGGGAAGATGTTTGTAGGCGTATTAGAGGCGTTTTTTCAGGCGTAATTCGAGGTGTAAAATGCCAGAATTACGTCAGAAAACACTGCGTGTGAACATACCCTTAGGGTATGTTCACACGGCCTATTTACGGACGTAATTTGGGCGTTTTTGCACCGAATTACGTCCGAAAATAGCGCCTCAATAGCGCTGACAAACATCTGCCCATTGAAAGCAATGGGCAGACGTTTGTCTGTTCACACGAGGCGTAATTTACGCGCCGCTGTCAAATGACGGCGCGTAAATAAACGCCCGCGTCAAAGAAGTGACCTGTCACTTCTTCAGACGTAAATGGAGCCGTTATTCATTGACTCCAATGAATAGCAGCGTCAATTACGTCCGTAATTGACGCGGCGTTCAAGCGCCTGCACATGCTGGTACGGCTGAAATTACGGGGATGTTTTCAGGCTGAAACATCCCCGTAATTTCAGCCGTAACGGACGCCCTCGTGTGAACATACCATTAAGGAATGTGCATACGCTGAGTCAAAAAACGTCTGAAAATACGGTGATGTTTTCAGAGAAAACAGCCTCTGATTTTCAGGCGTTTTTTAAGCTAAAAATGAAGCTTCTTTTAATTTGGAGCTTCTTTTGAGGCGTTTTTTGAGGCGTTTTTCATAAAAATCAGCTCCAAAAAACGCCTCAAGAAGTGACATGCTACTTCTTTTTACCAAGTGTCTTTTTATGCTCCGTTATTTAAAACAGCGGCGTAATATGATGCCCCGTATGAACTAAATGCTGTTTTTCCCATTGATTTCAATAGGCAGATGTTCGTAGGCATCCAGCTTCCATTTTTTCATGCGTTTTTCGAGGGTTTCAGGGTGAACTTACAGTCGATTTTTAGCAAAAATAAATAAATCTTCCTCTATCTAAATATTCTTAATGGGGAGAGGAATAATCATGTGCATGTTACAAAAATTACCCGAATCAGACGAATGGAGATGATTATGTTTTGCAGAAATAATAGATACCAATCTAGGGCGTTTCAAAATTGGCCTTCTTTGTCTATCCACATAGGAATACACAGCAGGCAATGCTTTCCTATACAGTTGGATTAACAATTGTGTCAACATATGTAAAAAAACAAAACACACTTTTGCCAAACGTTGGTTGCATGGAGGCCTATAGACACGTTTAATTGGTGCTTTCCAAACACATTACGTGTAATAGTACTATGGAAGAAACATCAGACAGTGTCTTAGCAAACAGACACTGTCTGATGATTGAGGTATTAACCATTTCTGGCTCTATTGGTTGCTTACTTACTATTGAATACTTCGACTTTGATCTTGACCTGGTGTTACTTCTAACCTAGACCTCTGTCTTCGGTTTTTTCTTCTTCCCTGGATTCTGACCTTGGCCTGTCTTTGATTATGACTTTAGTTCTCCCTCTTTTGACTGACCCTTTGTTCTGACCTTAGCTACACACACCCTTCAGGGACACAGGAGAGCACTACAGCCCTGTCTGTTGGCGTCTCTGTGGAGGGAGACGCCAACATGAATATACAGTCCTGCGGCTGCCGGTAAGTGGGTAATCTCAGCTAGTACCCCCCCGTCACGCTCACCTCTTCTTAGGTGCAGAGCGAAAGAGGACTTTTGGATGAGAGATAGGGCATTGATGTTCTCCTCTGACTCCCAGGACCTCTCCTCAGGACAAAACCCTTTTCAGTCCACCAGATAGAATTTTTTTCCTGCTACCCTCTTGTAGTCCAGAATCTCTTTCACCTCAAAGATGACAGAAGAACCGCTGGGAGCAACTGCAGAATGAGGAGACTTACTGTAGCAGTTCGGAACCACGGGTTTCAGGAGGGATACATGAATTGAGTTGGGGATTCTGAGGTTAGGAGGCAGCTGAAGTTCATAGGACACAGTTGTTGCAAGACTTCAAAAAGTCCGAGGAACCTGGGAGCAAATTTATAAGAAGGAATTTTTAAGCGGATGTTTAAAGAGGATAACCATACTTGCCAGATGTGAACAAAGTCCCCAAATGCAGAGTTAGCACCTGAGCTGTAATAGGAACTTGAAGAGGGATCTGTGTATGTTGGCTGTAAACGATGAAGAATGGAGTAGAAGCAGTAGATTCACTTGTGTGGTTGTTGTAGGAGAACTCAGCCCAAGGAAGAAGCTGGACCCAGTCGTCATGCTGAACAGAAATTCCCCAATATTTGGTTAATTCTCTCAACTTGGCCATTAGACTGAGGATGGTTGTATGAAAAGGTTAGCCAGATGAGGCACAGAGGAAGACCGGTTAGTGGGATGAAATGTGCCATCTTAGAAAAATGGTCCACCACCACCCACACAGTAGTGCATCCAGCCAAAGGAGGAAGATCCATAATAAAGTCCATTGCAATATGTTGCCAGGGAGCATCGGGCACTGGTAGGCGTTGGAGCAGGCCAGCAGGTCTGAAATGAGCAACTTTATTAGAAGCACAGACAGTGCAGGAGGAGACTAAGTCCACAATATCTTTAGGCAGAATGGGCCACCAGTATTGGTGTGCCATTAGGTCCCGAGTCTTACAGACGCCAGAGTGCCCGGCCAATTTGGAACTGTGTCCCCAGCGGAGAATCTTTCTCCAATCTACAAGATGGACGAAGTTCTTCCCAGGAGGAATGTCTCTAATTTGCAAAGGATTGACGGGAATAACACTGGAAGAGTCTATAATATATTGAGGGGTCTCTTCAGAGTCTTCCGTCTCAAACAACCGGGACAGAGCATCGGCCCTCACATTCTTGTCTGCGGGACGGAAGTGGAGCACAAACTGGAATCGGGTGAAGAACAGCGACCATCTAGCTTGACAAGTATTTAACCGTTGAGCACACTGGAAATAGGTAAGTTTCTTGTGTTTGGAAAAGATGGTGTCTAGGATGTATGGCGCCCTCTAGCAAATGTCTCCACTCCTCCAAGGCCAATTTGATGGCCAGTAACTCCTGATCCCCAATGGAGTAATCGGGGGAAAAAAGTCTTAAGTAGCAGCCACCCACCACTGCCTTACCCTTGGAGTTACTTTGGAACAAAATTGCACCTGCACCGAGAGGAAGTGTCGACCTCCAAAGAGAACGGTCGGGATATGTCCGGATGATGGAGAATCGAGGCTGAAGTGAAGGCACTCTTGAGGCTGTTAAATGCTGACTCTGCTTCCGGGGTCCATAATTTAGCATTCACACATTCTCAGAGCAGAGATAGGAGCAGTCAGCGACGAGAAGTTTTGGATAAACTGCCGGTAGAAATTTGCGAATCCAAGAAATCGCTGTATGACCCTAGGGCCCTGAGGATGTGGCCACTCTAAGAAGGACTTCACCTTCTCTGGATCCATTTTGAGACCTCGATCGGAGACAGTGTGGTCCAAGAAAGGCAGAGAATTTTTCTCAAAGATGCCTTTCTCTAGTTTAGCATACAGATGATTCTCCCTTAGCCGCACCAGGACATGACGAACATGCTTTCGATGCGTTGTCATATCTGGTGAGTAGGTCAGGATGTCATCCAAATACACCACCATGCAGACGTAGAGGAGATCCCAGAAGACATCATTCACAAATTCCTGGAATACTGCTGGAGCATTACACAGACCAAAGGGCATCACAATATACTCTTAGTGTCCATCCCGAGTGTTGAATGCGGTCTTCCCCTCATCACCCTGACGAATCCGGACCAGGTTGTAAACCACACATAAGTCCAGTTTAGTAAAAATCTTGGCTCCACGTTTTCGATCAAAGAGCTCTGACATTAGCAGCAAGGGATACTTGTTCCTGACCGTGATCTGGTTAAGACCGCGGTAATCGATACAGGGTTGAAGAGATCCGTCTTTTTCCTTTACGAAAAAGAACCCGGCTCTGGCTGTAGAAGTAGGCTTCCGAATGAACCCCCTCTCAAGGTTCCCATAAGACGACATGGCTTGGGTATCAAGCAAGGATAGAGGATATACCCATCCACGAGGAGGTGAGGCGTCTGGAAGAAGTTCTATTGGGCACTGATGAGAGATGATAAAAGCGATCTTAGTCCCATCGGAGGGAAACAATCTTGCGTGAAGTGGATCTGGCATTGATTAATAAATCCTCTGCAGGTCTTCGTGTCCCCGTCGTAGCGAGGTGGTGGCGGCAGGGAAATTCTGGAGTCAGCACTGACAGTAGGAGCAGCAGGAGAAAGTAACGTTGCAGCAGGAGCATCCAATCGATGCGAGATGGAGTTCACTGCCTGTAGAAGCTGATCCTGCTGTGACCGAAGGTCTCGCATGTCCGCTTGCATCAATTGGAATGCCATTGTGGTCTTGGGCTGACCAGCAGCGTCCATGGCCTGAGCCTCCTGTCATGGCTGTGGGGTATATGGACCCACTAGACAGCTCAGCCGTAGCAGAGAAGCAGCTGGCCAAACAATAGTCAATAACAGTCTCTCGGACAAGAGTACCTGGGAGGATGTTCAGGCAGATGCTCGGAGTAGCAGACACATGGCACAGCTAATGCTTGGCGTGGCAGATGACACCAGACGTGGCAGATGTTTGTGAGTTTACTCCATGTGCTTATTTTAACAATCCAGTTTAAGTGTCGCTAAATGCAGTCTGGCTGCTCAGTTGGCAGCGTTTGGCAGACACAAGAATGTCAAGATTGGACAGCCCCTTTTTAGATAGTGTCATAAAGCCCTCTGTAGATAGAGCCACACCCCCTAGATAATTCCCTAGTGCCCTCTGTAGATAATGCCACACCCCCTTATATAATGCCACAGTGCCCTCTGTACACACGCCCCCCTAGATAATGCCATAGTGCCCTCTGTAAATAATTCCTCAATGCCTTCTGTAGATAATTCCCCAGTGCCCTCTGTAGATAATGCCACAGTGCCCTCTGTAGATAGTGCCACACACCCCTTTGTAGATAGTGTCATACACACCCCTTTGTAGATCGTGCCACACACACCCCTTTTTAGATAATGCCACACATATCCGCCATATATGGACAGTTACTCCAGAGGCCTAGTCTATCAGCGGAATCCCTGACCAGTGCGTCGGTAACGCGCTGGCCAGGCATTGCGGTCCAGGAGGAGCCACTAACGTCACTGACTATATAGATTTTTTAGGGGAATGGTATGTTACTATGTAGGATACGCCTGGGGGGTATGTTGTATTTGTTCTGGATAGGCAGAGTATTGTTAGGGGGCGAAAGAGACAGGGTGTCCGGGTGTGATAGATGTTTCGGTTGCAACAGGATCAATTATAGACAGTAGTACATGGAGGGGTTATGGGAAGGATATGAGGTCCTGGGTTTGGATAGTGGGCTGGTTTAGCACAGATGGTTTGAAAGTGACTGTGTAATGTTTTAGTGTTTTCAGTGATGTTACTGTGGTTACAGGCATTGGACCTGTATTGGAGGTCTGCACGTTGGAGTTGTATGTGCACCATGTGAATACACCCTAGTTACATAGTTCCATAGTTGATAAGGTTGAAAAAAGACACAGATCCAAGTGCAACCTATAATCCTAACGTGTTAATCCAGTGAAAGGTTAAGCTCCCATGAGGTAGTTGCCAAATGCCTCATTAGGGTAAAAATTCCTCCCTGACTCCAAATATGGAAATCAGAATAAATCCCTGGATCAACATCCCATCTCCGGAATCTAGTACTCATAACCTGTAATATTATATTTTTCAAGAAAGGCATCAAGGCCCTTCTTGAACTTGTTTAACCCCTTAAGGACCAGGTCTATTTCGGAGCATTCTTTTTCGTTTTTTCCTTCCCATCTTCCAAGAGTCATAATTTTTTTATTTTTATGTCGACATAGCCATATGAGTGCTTGTTTTTTGCAGGACGAGTTGTATTTTTTAATTTTTGGGTGTATATATTATATTGCTTATCTTTTATTTACTTACTTTTTTAGAGAAAGAATTGAAAAAACCCCAGAATAGTTTTTCGCGTTTCAAACCTACACTGTTTACTATGCGGTGTAAATAACATGTTAACTTTATTCTATGAGTCAGTACGATTATTGCGATATCAAATATGTAGTTTATTTTATGTTTTACTACTTTTGCACAACTAAAACACTTTTAAACAAAAATTATTTGTTTTTGCCTCGCCGCATTTCAAGAGTCGTAACTTTTTATTTTGTATGTCGATGTCACCATATGAGGACTTGTTTTTTGCGGGACGAGATGTATTGATCATTGGTATAATTTTGGTGTACATGGGACTTATTGATTAGCTTTTATAAAAAAATTTGGTGGGGGGAATCAAAAAAAAAGACGCGTTCACCCGGCAGTTTAATTAATGAGTTAACTTTATTACTCGGGTCGTTACAATCGTGTCGATACCATATATGTGTGTTTGTTTTATTTTATTTTTTTGCACTTCTAGTAAATAAAACCACTTTTTATGGAAAAAAGTGGTTTTTTTGAAATGTTTACTGTAATCTTCTTTTTATTTTTTAATAAACTTTATTTAACAGTTTCATTATTTATTTATTTTTAGTCCCACTAGGGGACTTTACCATGCGATCTTCTGATCACTTATATAATGCTTTGATATACTTAGTATAACAAAGCATTATTGCCTCTGGCATGGCCTAATAGGCATACAGCCAGGGCAGGCCTTGGGGCATTTGTTAGGCTCCCGGCTGCCATGGCAACCCGTCGGCGATTGTATTAACGGGCCGCCGATCGGTGACAGAGGGAGCTCCCTTCCTCTGTCAAACAATTTAAATGTTGCGGTCGCTATTGACCGCGGCATTTAAGGTGTTAAACGGCCGGGATTGTAGGTTTCCCCAATCCTAGCCGTTGCAGCGGGAGGCCGGCTGTCAGCTTCTGTACCTGCACGATCTCCTTCACTATCTGCGCTAATAGCTGCATTTCTTGCCATGCATGTACGTGATTATATGCCAATGGGTTATAGAATCAACCACCACAACATCCTGTGGCAGAGAGTTTAATAGTCCCACTGCTCTCACAATAAATAATTGCCGTCTGTGACGGTGGTGAAACCTTTCCTCCTCTAGACATAGCAGATGACACCTTGTCCTTGTTACAGGCCTAGGTGTAAAAAGTTCATTACAAAGATCTCTGTACTGTCCAGTTATATATTTGTACATTGTAATTAGATCGCCCCATAGCCATATTTTTTCTAAACTGAATAGCCCCAAGTTTGATAACCTTTCTTGGTACTGCAATCCGCCTATTCCCTTAATTACCATGGTCGCCCTTCTTTGCACCCGTTCTAGTTCAGCCATGTCCTTCTTATACACAGGTGCCCAAAATTGTACACAATATTCCATATGTGGTCTGATGGGTGATTTGTATAGAGGCAAAACTATGTTTTGATCACGAGCATATATGCCTCTTTTGATGCATCGCATTATTTTATTTGCCTCGCCAGCAGCTGCCTGGCTCTGGTTGCTAAAGGTAAGTCCACCAATATCCTAAAATATTTTTCAGTAGTAGTTTTACCCAGTGTTTTACCATTTCATGCATAATTGTAAAATATGGAAGCTGTATACTATAAGATCAGGCTGTGTTGCTGGCCAGGGAAGGGGGAGAAGCTGAAAGCTGATAGGTCAGCGTCATACAGAAAACATTACACTGCCCAGAGTGAAAAGAAAGAGTCCCCTCCTATTTGGCTATTAGAGCTACATTATCATATTTAAAAAAATGGCCATAACTTTGAAAATAATAAAAGTTTTTTAAAAAACAAATCACACTATTTATCAGCAGCAAAGTGCTTATTAGATTAGTTAGGAGATAGGGAATTAATAAACTAGTGACAGATCCTCTTTAAGTTTCTTCTAGATAGGCTAGTTCAATTAGATCCTTCTCTTTTACCTGAAGTTGTATTCCAATTTAATGGAAGTCAGGAGATTATCCCACCATCCTTCTGCCTAAATCTAAAAAACGCAAAGGAAAAGAAATGTCAGATCTGCTCTTCTTTACCTCAATTTAACTAAGAACTAGAGAATTTATAATAATTGCTTCATTCAATTCCAGGGAAGGAATAAGGGTAAAAAAGCATTAAAGAATACCATCGCAAGAAAGAATCAAGGCAGCCATATAAAGCCCAATATAAAGCCAAAGATAAAGAACCTCCACAGAAGCTGAAAGCTCATTCCACCAGGACTATGTCTGGGCTGAAAGAGCTGATGCATCAACAGAACAGATTAAGGGTATGTTCACACGAGCTCATTACGTCCGTAATTGACGGACGTATTTCGGCCGCAAGTACCGGACCGAACACAGTGCCGGGAGCCGGGCTCCTAGCATCATACTTATGTACGACGCTAGGAGTCCCTGCCTCGCTGCCGGACAACTGTCCCGTACTGAAAACATGATTACATACCCTTACAATTTGGCTACCTGGTCAAACATACACACCTTAGCAGACTCTATAGGCTGAACATTATGGCCACTTCTGTTTCTGCCTTGGGACGCAAGGTCCTTCCGGCAGTTGTCCCTCCCTAAATGGTAATAATCTGATATTGCTCCTGTTGTGCTCTCATGATTGTCATGTACGTTTGAAGTTACCCTTAGGGTATGTTCACACGCTGAGTCAAAAACTTCTGAAAATACGGAGCTGTTTTCAAGGGAAAACAGCTCCTGATTTTCAGACGTTTTTTAAGTCACTCGCGATGTTCGCAGCGTTTCTTACGGCCGTTTTTGGAGCTGTTTTCGATTGAGTCTATGAAAAACAGCTCCAAAAACGTCCCAAGAAGTGTCCTGCACTTCTTTTTTGCAACCGTTTTTTTACGCGGCCATTTTTCAAAAAATGAAGGCTCGTGGGAACAGAACATCGTAATTCCCATTGAAGGCAATGGGAAGATGTTTGTAGGCGTATTAGAGGCGTTTTTTCAGGCGTAATTCGAGGTGTAAAATGCCAGAATTACGTCAGAAAACACTGCGTGTGAACATACCCTTAGGGTATGTTCACACGGCCTATTTACGGACGTAATTTGGGCGTTTTTGCCCCGAATTACGTCCGAAAATAGCGCCGAAAATAGCGCTGATAAACATCTGCCCATTGAAAGCAATGGGCAGACGTTTGTCTGTTCACACGAGGCGTAATTTACGCGCCGCTGTCAAATGACGGCGCGTAAATAAACGCCCGCGTCAAAGAAGTGACCTGTCACTTCTTCAGACGTAAATGGAGCCGTTATTCATTGACTCCAATGAATAGCAGCGGCAATTACGTCCGTAATTGACTCGGCGTTCAAGCGCCTGCACATGCCGGTACGGCGGAAATTATGGGGATGTTTTCAGGCTGAAACATCCCCGTAATTTCAGCCGTTACGGACGCTGCCGTGTGAACATACCCTAAAACTGGGCCTTTTGTCTGTAAATAAATTAATGAATGGCAAAAACTAACATTTTCATAAATTGAAGTGATTTATTTGAGTTGTATGTGTATCTCCATTTGACACATGCAAGGACTAGTTACACAAGATGCAGTTATATATAATTTGATCACAATTGAATTTTCCACAAATGGACTTGCGGCAGAATTGTTGCCAAAATGTTTGAGACCAGAAATCAGATCCATTCATCTGAATGGGGATTTTTTGACAGCAAGCACGTGAATTTCTGAAAGACCCATTCAGATAAATGGACAGTTGCAAACATTTCTGCAACAAATCTGCTGCCTGTGAACATACCCTAAGTATATTGAATGGAAACAGGATGCACCTGAGCTCGACTTTAAGTGACTTTAAGCTTGATTTTAGCTGATTATTTCACAGTTTTTGTGGCTTTTCTTTCTCTGTGATTTTCATAATTTTTTTTGTAAAAATACTGCGGTTTTGCCATGATTACATATGTTAATGTGATATATACATTCTAGATTTACTTAACTCATATTCAAATATCTGTACCTGTGCAAATAAGTCCATTCTTTGTAAACCTGTCAACTTCACACAAAGCTGGAAAAAAAAGAGGGTTCACACATGGCAGAAATTTCTGCAACTGTTCTATATTATTGATTGGGTTTCAAATTTGCCACAAATTAACATTTATTATAATTAAATTCAGAATAGAATTATTTATATCTAACATCCATAAGGCCTTATTCACACGAACGTTGAATATGTCCGTGTGATGGCCGTTAAAAAAACGGCCGTCACACAGACTCATGTATTTCAATGGGGCCGTTCACACGGCCGTTGTTTCTATGGACCGTGTGAAGGGTCTTGTGGCGAAACCGGGTCAGTGGGGGTCGGTTTACGCCAAGAGAATGTGGGCGATAGATTCAGGCGACACAGATTAACAGGGGACAAGCCACAGCGGCGCGTTTATTAACAGGGACAGACACACACAGAACCAATGCATCGCTGCTTCTCCCCTCTGGGCTGGATGGGACAGGCTACCTCACTATGGGGTCTCTCCACTGTACCTTTCATCCTTTGGGGTGTCTCCAGATCCTCCTTAGTTAGATGGGACTCCAGTACTTGTCCTCTATTACTGTCCCTAGGTCAGGTACCATCTCTGAGGTAGACAGCCCCTGCCTGCAGCTCACACTGCTATCTCATCCTCTCCTGGGCTGCAACTAAACTGAGAACTTATCCACTACCACTATATCCCTCACTCAGGAAACAGGCCCCCTCCTTTTTCTTATTTACATTACACATGTTCCCGCTCTCAGCCTGTGACTCATTCTCCTTCAGTATAAGATTAACCCTAGAGGGGGAGGACAGTGAAGCAGCACTGAATACAATACAATATAAAACAACTGGTTATCAAACATAACGTAATGCAGTTTTAGGGGACATATCCCCATCTAGCACCGGGCGCCATTTAAGCTATGGCACTCGGATGGCGGGAGTGCGACGATTTGCGGCAGGCTTAACCTTTATCTGGGTACAATGCCTGTAACCGTCACCCATTCCGCCACAGACCTCCCCCAGCTTAGATCCAGAATCAGTCCTGCTGACCCTCTGTCGGGTCAGTGATGAGATCTGGGCCCAGTGCTGTCAGTCTCTGCCCATCAGTGTCCTGCTGCCTAGAGAGTCCATCAGCATTCCCGTGGTCCCGGCCCTTTTTATGTGAGATGGTAAAGTTATAGGATTGTAAGGCCAGGCTCCACCGTAGTAAACGCCCATTGTCCCCGGCGGTTCGGTTCAACCAACTGAGAGGACTGTGGTCTGTGACTATTGTGAACTCCCTCCCATAAACGTAGGGCTGGAGCTTCTTTAGAGCCCACACGACAGCCAGGCACTCCTTCTCAATGGTTGCGTATGCCCTCTCTCGGTCCAGCAACTTCCGGGAGAGGTACGCGACCGGGTGTTCGTGGCCCGCCTGGTCCACTTGGCTCAGTACCGCTCCCAGCCCGACATCTGAGGCATCGGTTTGGACTATGAACCGCCGGTGGAAGTCAGGGGCAGCCAGGACAGGGGAGGTGGAGAGGGCAGTCTTAAGGCTCCCGAAGGCCGCCTCACAGTCAGGGGACCAGGGCATCAGTCGACTGAACCTTTTGGACGTCAAGTCGGTCAAGGGCTTGGCCAGGGTACTATACTGCGGGATGAATTTTCGGTAGTACCCTGTGACTCCCAGAAAGGCCCTAACCTGCTTCTGGTTGGCCGGCCGGGGCCAATGGAGAATGGCCTCCACCTTGGCCGGCTCGGGGCGGATCTGTCCGCTGCCCACTCGGTGCCCCAGGTAGGCGACTTCTGCCATCCCCATCTGGCACTTGTCGGGGCGGATGGTGAGGCCGGCGTACCGGATGTGCTCCAGGATCTGCGCCACGTGCCCCAAGTGTTCCTCCCAAGTCTCGCTAAAGATAGCGATATCGTCCAGGTAGGCCTGGGCAAACTCCTGACACCCCACAAGGATCCGGTCGACCACCCTCTGGAAGGTCGCGGGGGCGTTCTTCATCCCGAACGGCATGCACGTAAATTCAAACAGGCCGAACGGGGTGATGAACGCCGAGTGCTCTTGGGCTTCCTTGGTCAGAGGAATCTGCCAGTAGCCCTTGCTGAGATCCAGAGTGGACACGAAGCGTGCCCCTCCCAGCCTATCGAGCAGCTCATCAATCCGGGGCATCGGATAGGCATCCGTAACGGTTACCTCGTTCAGCCGCCGGTAGTCTACACAGAACCTCGTGGTTTTGTCCTTCTTGGGGACCAACACAACGCCGGCGGCCCAAGGACTGTGAGATGGTACAATGACCCCCATCTCCAGCATTTCTTCTACTTCTTTTCTCATCGCGGTCAGCACTGAGGGAGCCACTCGGAACGCGGGCTGCCTCAGGGGTCGGGCTCCTCCAGTGTCGACCTCGTGAGCGACTAGGGAGGTACGTTCGGGGGACGCGGTGAACAGGGCCTCCTGGGCTGCTAACACCTCCCCCATCTCCCTACTCTGCAAGCGCGATAGCTGGACTTCAAGCTGCACATCTGCCAGCCCTGTCTGGCGTCGGGCCTCTGCCAGTAGATCAGGGATGCGGTCCACGTCAGGGTTGTCCATGGGCGGGCAGCATATCGCGACCGCTCCTACCTCCCTTACCACATAGGCCTTGAGCCGGTTTATGTGGTAGTTCCATACCCGCTTTTCTGCTTTGTCGTGGGCTACTAGGTAGTTCGTCGTCCCCTGTCGCCCCACTACAGTGTACGGTCCAGCCCAATTGGCCTGCAACTTGTTGCCTCGTACTGGCGCGAGGACCAGTACCTTCTCCCCCACCCCCAACTCTCGGGGTCGGGCGCTACGGTTGTACTCGTCCCGTTGACGGCTTCGAGCTACTTCCAATCGCTGATGGGCCAAATCCATCAGCCGTGCTAGGCGCTCCCGCATTTGGCTCACATAGTCTACTACCGGGATCTCCGGGCTTGCAAACTTCCCTTCCCAACCTTCCCGGACTAAGTCCAAGGGTCCCCGGACCCGCCTCGCGAACAGCAACTCGAATGGGGAGTGCCCGGTAGGCTCCTGCGGCACCTCTCGATAGGCAAAGAGAAGCTGCTGCAAGGAGCGGTCCCAGTCTCTCCCCTCCGAGTGGACGTATCGGAGTAGCAACTGCTTGAGGGTACCGTTGAACCTTTCACACAGTCCGTTCGTTTGGGGGTGGTAGGCGGTGGTTCTTAGAGAACTCACCCCGTGCCGATTCCAGAAATCCTGCATGAGTTCTCCCTGGAATTGAGATCCCTGGTCTGTGAGTACCTCACGCGGGAACCCCACCCGGCTGAAGATGTCCATGAGTCCCTGGGCGACGTGCTCAGCATCTATGGAGGACAGAGCCACTGCGTCCGGGTATCTGGTAGCGAAGTCTACCAGGGTTAGGATGTAACGCTTTCCCCCTCGGCTGGGGGGATTAATGGGGCCAACCAGATCTATGGCCACCCGCTGGAAGGGCTCTCGGATGAGGGGCAGCTGCCTGAGCGGCACCTTGCGCGGGGCCCCCGCCACCCATTGGCAGACAGGGCACGAAGCTCGTTACCGGCGCACGTCCTCAGTCAGCCCTGGCCAAAAGAAAGCCTTCGAGAGCCGGGCCCTGGTGGACCTGGTCCCAGTGTGACCCGTCGCGGGTATATCGCGGGCCAGGGCTAACAGTCGTGCACGGTAGGCTTGGGGAACAAGCAGCTGTTTGGAGGCGGTCCAGGGCGACTCAGGCTTGGTCGGGGCTTCGACCCGGTACAACAGCCCGTTGTCCCACTGGAACCCTGCCTGAGCCCCTCCACTGGGTGGTCGATCGGCCAGGCTACGGGCAGAGGACAGGGAAGGATCCGTATGCTGGGCCTCCCTAAAAGCGACCCTATCCACCTCCCCCAGGTCTGTCGGGGGGTTCGTCAGGTCGGTCAGTTGTGAGGCGTCAGGGGCTTGGGTACTTACCACCGGCGGTTCGGGGGGCGGGGCTTTGGGAGAGGAGCCTCGGTGGTTACACGGGTCGGTGGTGGAGGCCGGTAAAGGTTCTCCCGGGCTTGGCTGCGGGTCACGGCCCCAGCTAACTGACTTGTGAGACCGTTCACAAGGTCGTTCCCCAATAAGATCCGGCATGAGCCCGACTTCGACCTCCCCTTTTCCGGGCCCCAAGTCCTGGTAGACTCTGGCGCGGGGAATGGACCGCTGCTGTCCGTCTGCCAGGGCAATCCGGGCTAATCGCTGGGGAAGAACCTTAGACTGGGGAACCAGGTCCGCACTTACCAGGGTGAGGGATGCCCCCGAGTCACGGAGTCCTTGGACGGTGCGGCGTCCCAGCACCATGGGCTGTCGGTGACCCTGCATGTTGGCAGGGACCTGGTTTGTCACGAGGCTCGCAAGCTCTACGTGGTAGACCACCTCCTCCACCTCTGGTGCATCTAGGAGGTGGTCACACTCATCGGGGTCGCCCGCCTCCGGGCAAAAGGCGACCCGGGTTGGGGTTGGTCTGGGAAAGGGCACCGTTGATTGGGCAAGGGGGCAGTCCCATCGGATGTGCCCCGGCTGGTGGCACCCATAACACTGGCGGGAGTCCGTAGGGCCGCGGACCCTTGGAGTTGGCCGGGGTGGTTCTGCTATTTTGGTAGGGGCTCGGAGCTCTCGGCGTTGGTCCTGGCGCGGAAGGCTTCTCCACTGGGGTCGGTGGGCCAAGAACTCGTCGGCCAGGGTGGCGGCATCTTCAGGGGTGCTGGGGTGGCGGTCCGCGACCCAGGCACGAACGGGGACCTCCATCCTGGAGAGGAGTTGCTCCAAAATGACGAGGTCCTCCAGGGCCTCCCGACTGAAGGCCTTCTTCCCCTCGGCCCACCTGGAGCAGCTTAAGCGGAGCTGGGCTGCCAGTTCCACATGGGTACCCTGGCCGGCGAGCGTCAAATTACGGAACCACTCTCTGTAAGTCTCTGGGGTGATCGCATACCTCTTCAGCAGGGCGTCCCGGAGGCAACAGTAGTCCCGTCCGTCCTCTGGACCTAGGCTCCGGTAGACTTCAAGGGCCCTCCCTTGCAGGCTGGGCCCCACATAGCGAGCCCATTCGGTGGTGGGGATGTCATGCACCTGTAGCTGTATCTCCAGCATGGTTAGGTGCGCATCGATATCCGTGGACGAAGGATCCAACTTGGGGAGGTCGTTGTATCGCAGTTGGGGTCTTTGGGGCCCGGCAGGGATTGGGGTTGTTGGTTCTGGGGGTGCCACTGCACGGGCCACGGCCCCAACGATGATCAGGCGCTCGGCCTCGGAGCTTTGAGGCCCCAGAGCGGTCAGCAGATCCCCCATCCGCAGGGCCTGGGTGTCCGAGATGGCGCTACGGCCGGTTCCCTGGCGACTGGCCGGTTCTTCGGGGCAGTAGTCAACGTCACCCTCGGCCATCTCTCCCATCTCGGCCGGGTTCGCCAGGTCCCAGGCTTGGAGCTTCTCAATCAGCCGATCCTTGATGTCGCGGGACGAGAAGGCAATACGCCGGAACCGGCACAGCTCTTGGAGTGTAATTCGGAGGTAGCTGCCATAGGGGACAGCCTCTGATCCGCCGGGAGGATCCATAGAGTCAGGCTCCATGACTGGGGATTTAGGTGCCTGTGGTCCCCCTGTACTGCAGCACGTGTGGCAGTCCGCCCTGGAGGTCTGGCCGCGAAGCGCCGGATGATACCAGGGTACCTATCCCCTGCCGCTTCCCAGGAACGGGCTGAATCTATCCCACCGCTGCCACCAAATGTGGCGAAACCGGGTCAGTGGGGGTCGGTTTACGCCAAGAGAATGTGGGAGATAGATTCAGGCGACACAGATTAACAGGGGACAAGCCACAGCGGCGCGTTTATTAACAGGGACAGACACACACAGAACCAATGCATCGCTGCTTCTCCCCTCTGGGCTGGATGGGACAGGCTACCTCACTATGGGGTCTCTCCACTGTACCTTTCATCCTTTGGGGTGTCTCCAGATCCTCCTAAGTTAGATGGGACTCCAGCACTTGTCCTCTATTACTGTCCCTAGGTCAGGTACCATCTCTGAGGTAGACAGCCCCTGCCTGCAGCTCACACTGCTATCTCATCCTCTCCTGGGCTGCAACTAAACTGAGAACTTATCCACTACCACTATATCCCTCACTCAGGAAACAGGCCCCTACTTTTTCTTATTTACATTACACATGTTCCCGCTCTCAGCCTGTGACTCATTCTCCTTCAGTATAAGATTAACCCTAGAGGGGGAGGACAGTGAAGCAGCACTGAATACAATACAATATAAAACAACTGGTTATCAAACATAACGTAATGCAGTTTTAGGGGACATATCCCCATCTAGCACCGGGCGCCATTTAAGCTATGGCACTCGGATGGCGGGAGTGCGACGGTTTGCGGCAGGCTTAACCTTTATCTGGGTACAATGCCTGTAACCGTCACCCATTCCGCCACAGACCTCCCCCAGCTTAGATCCAGAATCAGTCCTGCTGACCCTCTGTCGGGTCAGTGATGAGATCTGGGCCCAGTGCTGTCAGTCTCTGCCCATCAGTGTCCTGCTGCCTAGAGAGTCCATCAGCACGGACGCTGTCGTGTGAACATACCCTAAAACTGGGCCTTTTGTCTGTAAATAAATTAATGAATGGCAAAAACTAACATTTTCATAAATTTAAAGGCATGGTGTCGCCCCAAAAACATGTTTTTTTTTTAAAATTTAAACATTTAGTGTGTGGGTGATTAAACATTGTTCAAATTTTTTTTATTTTTTTCGCGAGTCAGGAAATATTATAAATTTTTTCAAATTTATAATACTACCCATTTTTGGTCACTAGATGGAGCTGTTTGGAGCTAGTTCCCAAAATTGCAGCATTGCAACATTGGGTTAAAAGCTATCGCTCTAGTGAGCTCTCAGCAATCCCCCCTCCTTTATCCTGGCTAGTGCCGGGATAAACGAGGGGTTTGAAAGGTTTAACCTCCTACACTGTGTGTCGCCATTTTTTGAGGTAACCCACAGTGTAGTAGGTTTACATGCAGTAGTAAACACACACAAACACTAACATACATTGAAATCGCTTACCTGCTCCTGCCGCCGCGGCCCGTCCGCTCCCTTTGCTGCCGCTGTTCCATGTGCACTTGTCCGGAAGCCGCGACCGGAAGTAGTAATATTACTGTCCAGCCGCGACTTCCGGTCCACGGGAAAATGGCGCCGGACGGCGCCAATTTCGAATAGGACTGTGTGGGAGCGGCGCATGCGCAGTTCCCACACAGACGCCGTACACGGCAGTCAATGGGACGGGAGCCGTTCGCAGTCCCTATGGGACTGTGGCTGCCGTATTCCATGTCTGTGTGTGTCGTTAATCGACACACACAGAAATGGAACAAAAAATGGCAGCCCCCATAGGGAAGAAAAAGTGTGAAAATAAGAAACAGTAAAACACAAACACACAAATGAAAATAAACGTTTATATTAAGGCACTAACATCTTTAACATATAAACAAATTATTTGTGATGACACTGTTCCTTTAAGTGATTTATTTGTGTTGTATGTGTATCTCCATTTGACACATGCAAGGACTAGTTACACAAGATGCAGTTATATATAATTTGATCACAATTGAATTTTCCACAAATGGACTTGCGGCAGAATTGTTGCCAAAATGTTTGAGACCAGAAATCAGATCCATTCATCTGAATGGGGATTTTTTGACAGCAAGCACGTGAATTTCTGAAAGACCCATTCAGATAAATGGACAGTTGCAAACATTTCTGCAACAAATCTGCTGTCTGTGAAAAGACACTAAGTATATTGAATGGAAACAGGATGCACCTGAGCTCGACTTTAAGTGACTTTAAGCTTGATTTTAGCTGATTATTTCACAGTTTTTGTGGCTTTTCTTTCTCTGTGATTTTCATAATTTTTTTTGTAAAAATACTGCGGTTTTGCCATGATTACATATGTTAATGTGATATATACATTCTAGATTTACTTAACTCATATTCAAATATCTGTACCTGTGCAAATAAGTCCATTCTTTGTAAACCTGTCAACTTCACACAAAGCTGGAAAAAAAAGAGGGTTCACACATGGCAGAAATTTCTGCAACTGTTCTATATTATTGATTGGGTTTCAAATTTGCCACAAATTAACATTTATTATAATTAAATTCAGAATAGAATTATTTATATCTAACATCCATAAGGCCTTATTCACACGAACGTTGAATATGTCCGTGTGATGGCCGTTAAAACAACGGCCGTCACACAGACTCATGTATTTCAATGGGGCCGTTCACACGGCCGTTGTTTCTATGGACCGTGTGAAGGGTCTTGTGGCGAAACCGGGTCAGTGGGGGTCGGTTTACGCCAAGAGAATGTGGGCGATAGATTCAGGCGACACAGATTAACAGGGGACAAGCCACAGCGGCGCGTTTATTAACAGGGACAGACACACACAGAACCAATGCATCGCTGCTTCTCCCCTCTGGGCTGGATGGGACAGGCTACCTCACTATGGGGTCTCTCCACTGTACCTTTCATCCTTTGGGGTGTCTCCAGATCCTCCTTAGTTAGATGAGACTCCAGCACTTGTCCTCTATTACTGTCCCTAGGTCAGGTACCATCTCTGAGGTAGACAGCCCCTGCCTGCAGCTCACACTGCTATCTCATCCTCTCCTGGGCTGCAACTAAACTGAGAACTTATCCACTACCACTATATCCCTCACCCAGGAAACAGGCCCCCTCCTTTTTCTTATTTACATTACACATGTTCCCGCTCTCAGCCTGTGACTCATTCTCCTTCAGTATAAGATTAACCCTAGAGGGGGAGGACAGTGAAGCAGCACTGAATACAATACAATATAAAACAACTGGTTATCAAACATAACGTAATGCAGTTTTAGGGGACATATCCCCATCTAGCACCGGGCGCCATTTAAGCTATGGCACTCGGATGGCGGGAGTGCGACGGTTTGCGGCAGGCTTAACCTTTATCTGGGTACAATGCCTGTAACCGTCACCCATTCCGCCACAGACCTCCCCCAGCTTAGATCCAGAATCAGTCCTGCTGACCCTCTGTCGGGTCAGTGATGAGATCTGGGCCCACTGCTGTCAGTCTCTGCCCATCAGTGTCCTGCTGCCTAGAGAGTCCATCAGCATACCCGTGGTCCCGGCCCTTTTTATGAGAGATGGTAAAGTTATAGGATTGTAAGGCCAGGCTCCACCGTAGTAAACGCCCATTGTCCCCGGCGGTTCGGTTCAACCAACTGAGAGGACTGTGGTCTGTGACTATTGTGAACTCCCTCCCATAAACGTAGGGTTGGAGCTTCTTTAGAGCCCACACGACAGCCAGGCACTCCTTCTCAATGGTTGCGTATGCCCTCTCTCGGTCCAGCAACTTCTGGGAGAGGTACGCGACCGGGTGTTCGTGGCCCGCCTGGTCCACTTGGCTCAGTACCGCTCCCAGCCCGACATCTGAGGCATCGGTTTGGACTATGAACCGCCGGTGGAAGTCAGGGGCAGCCAGGACAGGGGAGGTGGAGAGGGCAGTCTTAAGGCTCCCGAAGGCCGCCTCACAGTCAGGGGACCAGGGCATCAGTCGACTGAACCTTTTGGACGTCAAGTCGGTCAAGGGCTTGGCCAGGGTACTATACTGCGGGATGAATTTTCGGTAGTACCCTGTGACTCCCAGAAAGGCCCTAACCTGCTTCTGGTTGGCCGGCCGGGGCCAATGGAGAATGGCCTCCACCTTGGCCGGCTCGGGGCGGATCTGTCCGCTGCCCACTCGGTGCCCCAGGTAGGCGACTTCTGCCATCCCCATCTGGCACTTGTCGGGGCGGATGGTGAGGCCGGCGTACCGGATGTGCTCCAGGATCTGCGCCACGTGCCCCAAGTGTTCCTCCCAAGTCTCGCTAAAGATAGCGATATCGTCCAGGTAGGCCTGGGCAAACTCCTGACACCCCACGAGGATCCGGTCGACCACCCTCTGGAAGGTCGCGGGGGCGTTCTTCATCCCGAACGGCATGCACGTAAATTCAAACAGGCCGAACGGGGTGATGAACGCCGAGCGCTCTTGGGCTTCCTTGGTCAGAGGAATCTGCCAGTAGCCCTTGCTGAGATCCAGAGTGGACACGAAGCGTGCCCCTCCCAGCCTATCGAGCAGCTCATCAATCCGGGGCATCGGATAGGCATCCGTAACGGTTACCTCGTTCAGCCGCCGGTAGTCTACACAGAACCTCGTGGTTTTGTCCTTCTTGGGGACCAACACAACGCCGGCGGCCCAAGGACTGTGAGATGGTACAATGACCCCCATCTCCAGCATTTCTTCTACTTCTTTTCTCATCGCGGTCAGCACTGAGGGAGCCACTCGGAACGCGGGCTGCCTCAGGGGTCGGGCTCCTCCAGTGTCGACCTCGTGAGCGACTAGGGAGGTACGTCCGGGGGACGCGGTGAACAGGGCCTCCTGGGCTGCTAACACCTCCCCCATCTCCCTACTCTGCAAGCGCGATAGCTGGACTTCAAGCTGCACATCTGCCAGCCCTGTCTGGCGTCGGGCCTCTGCCAGTAGGTCAGGGATGCGGTCCACGTCAGGGTTGTCCATGGGCGGGCAGCATATCGCGACCGCTCCTACCTCCCTTACCACATAGGCCTTGAGCCGGTTTATGTGGTAGTTCCATACCCGCTTTTCTGCTTTGTCGTGGGCTACTAGGTAGTTCGTCGTCCCCTGTCGCCCCACTACAGTGTACGGTCCAGCCCAATTGGCCTGCAACTTGTTGCCTCGTACTGGCGCGAGGACCAGTACCTTCCCCCCACCCCCAACTCTTGGGGTCGGGCGCTACGGTTGTACTCGTCCCGTTGACGGCTTCGAGCTACTTCCAATCGCTGATGGGCCAAATCCATCAGCCGTGCTAGGCGCTCCCGCATTTGGCTCACATAGTCTACTACCGGGATCTCCGGGCTTGCAAACTTCCCTTCCCAACCTTCCCGGACTAAGTCCAAGGGTCCACGGACCCGCCTCGCGAACAGCAACTCGAATGGGGAGTGCCCGGTAGGCTCCTGCGGCACCTCTCGATAGGCAAAGAGAAGCTGCTGCAAGGAGCGGTCCCAGTCTCTCCCCTCCGAGTGGACGTATCGGAGTAGCAACTGCTTGAGGGTACCGTTGAACCTTTCACAGTCCGTTCGTTTGGGGGTGGTAGGCGGTGGTTCTTAGAGAACTCACCCCGTGCCGATTCCAGAAATCCTGCATGAGTTCTCCCTGGAATTGAGATCCCTGGTCTGTGAGTACCTCACGCGGGAACCCCACCCGGCTGAAGATGTCCATGGGTCCCTGGGCGACGTGCTCAGCATCTATGGAGGACAGAGCCACTGCGTCCGGGTATCTGATAGCGAAGTCTACCAGGGTTAGGATGTAACGCTTTCCCCCTCGGCTGGGGGGATTAATGGGGCCAACCAGATCTATGGCCACCCGCTGGAAGGGCTCTCGGATGAGGGGCAGCTGCCTGAGCGGCACATTGCGCGGGGCCCCCGCCACCCGTTGGCAGACAGGGCACGAAGCTCGGTACCGCCGCACGTCCTCAGTCAGCCCTGGCCAAAAGAAAGCCTTCGAGAGCCGGGCCCTGGTGGACCTGGTCCCAGTGTGACCCGTCACGGGTATATCGCGGGCCAGGGCTAACAGTCGTGCACGGTAGGCTTGGGGAACAAGCAGCTGTTTGGAGGCGGTCCAGGGCGACTCGGGCTTGGTCGGGGCTTCGACCCGGTACAACAGCCCGTTGTCCCACTGGAACCCTGCCTGAGCCCCTCCACTGGGTGGTCGATCGGCCAGGCTACGGGCAGAGGACAGGGAAGGATCCGTATGCTGGGCCTCCCTAAAAGCGACCCTATCCACCTCCCCCAGGTCTGTCGGGGGGTTCGTCAGGTCGGTCAGTTGTGAGGCGTCAGGGGCTTGGGTACTTACCACCGGCGGTTCGGGGGGCGGGGCTTTGGGAGAGGAGCCTCGGTGGTTACACGGGTCGGTGGTGGAGGCCGGTAAAGGTTCTCCCGGGCTTGGCTGCGGGTCACGGCCCCAGCGAACTGACTTGTGAGACCGTTCCCAAGGTCGTTCCCCAATAAGATCCGGCATGAGCCCGACTTCGACCTCCCCTTTTCCGGGCCCCCAGTCCAGGTAGACTCTGGCGCGGGGAATGGACCGCTGCTGTCCGTCTGCCAGGGAAATCCGGGCTAATCGCTGGGGAAGAACCTTAGACTGGGGAACCAGGTCCGCACTTACCAGGGTGAGGGATGCCCCCGAGTCACGGAGTCCTTGGACGGTGCGGCGTCCCAGCACCATGGGCTGTCGGTGGCCCTGCATGTTGGCAGGGACCTGGTTTGTCACGAGGCTCGCAAGCTCTACGTGGTAGACCACCTCCTCCACCTCTGGTGCATCTAGGAGGTGGTCACACTCATCGGGGTCGCCCGCCTCCGGGCAAAAGGCGACCCGGGTTGGGGTTGGTCTGGGAAAGGGCACCGTTGATTGGGCAAGGGGGCAGTCCCGTCGGATGTGCCCCGGCTGGTGGCACCCATAACACTGGCGGGAGTCCGTAGGGCCGCGGACCCTTGGAGTTGGCCGGGGTGGTTCTGCTATTTTGGTAGGGGCTCGGAGCTCTCGGCGTTGGTCCTGGCGCGGAAGGCTTCTCCACTGGGGTCGGTGGGCCAAGAACTCGTCGGCCAGGGTGGCGGCATCTTCAGGGGTGCTGGGGTGGCGGTCCGCGACCCAGGCACGAACGGGGACCTCCATCCTGGAGAGGAGTTGCTCCAAAATGACGAGGTCCTCCAGGGCCTCCCGACTGAAGGCCTTCTTCCCCTCGGCCCACCTGGAGCAGCTTAAGCGGAGCTGGGCTGCCAGTTCCACATGGGTACCTTGGCCGGCGAGCGTCAAATTACGGAACCGCTCTCTGTAAGTCTCTGGGGTGATCGCATACCTCTTCAGCAGGGCGTCCCGGAAGCAACAGTAGTCCCGTCCGTCCTCTGGACCTAGGCTCCGGTAGACTTCAAGGGCCCTCCCTTGCAGGCTGGGCCCCACATAGCGAGCCCATTCGGTGGTGGGGATGTCATGCACCTGTAGCTGTATCTCCAGCATGGTTAGGTGCGCATCGATATCCGTGGACGAAGGATCCAACTTGGGGAGGTCGTTGTATCGCAGTTGGGGTCTTTGGGGCCCGGCAGGGATTGGGGTTGTTGGTTCTGGGGGTGCCACTGCACGGGCCACGGCCCCAACGATGATCAGGCGCTCGGCCTCGGAGCTTTGAGGCCCCAGAGCGGTCAGCAGATCCCCCATCCGCAGGGCCTGGGTGTCCGAGATGGCGCTACGGCCGGTTCCCTGGCGACTGGCCGGTTCTTCGGGGCAGTAGTCAACGTCACCCTCGGCCATCTCTCCCATCTCGGCCGGGTTCTCCAGGTCCCAGGCTTGGAGCTTCTCAATCAGCCGATCCTTGATGTCGTGGGACGAGAAGGCAATACGCCGGAACCGGCACAGCTCTTGGAGTGTAATTCGGAGGTAGCTGCCATAGGGGACAGCCTCTGCTCCGCCGGGAGGATCCATAGAGTCAGGCTCCATGACTGGGGATTTAGGTGCCTGTGGTCCCCCTGTACTGCAGCACGTGTGGCAGTCCGCCCTGGAGGTCTGGCCGCGAAGCGCCGGATGGTACCAGGGTAAATATCCCCTGCCGCTTCCCAGGAACGGGCTGAATCTATCCCACCGCTGCCACCAAATGTGGCGAAACCGGGTCAGTGGGGGTCGGTTTACGCCAAGAGAATGTGGGAGATAGATTCAGGCGACACAGATTAACAGGGGACAAGCCACAGCGGCGCGTTTATTAACAGGGACAGACACACACAGAACCAATGCATCGCTGCTTCTCCCCTCTGGGCTGGATGGGACAGGCTACCTCACTATGGGGTCTCTCCACTGTACCTTTCATCCTTTGGGGTGTCTCCAGATCCTCCTTAGTTAGATGGGACTGCAGCACTTGTCCTCTATTACTGTCCCTAGGTCAGGTACCATCTCTGAGGTAGACAGCCCCTGCCTGCAGCTCACACTGCTATCTCATCCTCTCCTGGGCTGCAACTAAACTGAGAACTTATCCACTACCACTATATCCCTCACTCAGGAAACAGGCCCCCTCCCTTTTCTTATTTACATTACACATGTTCCCGCTCTCAGCCTGTGACTCATTCTCCTTCAGTATAAGATTAACCCTAGAGGGGGAGGACAGTGAAGCAGCACTGAATACAATACAATATAAAACAACTGGTTATCAAACATAACGTAATGCAGTTTTAGGGGACATATCCCCATCTAGCACCGGGCGACATTTAAGTTATGGCACTCGGATGGCGGGAGTGCGACGGTTTGCGGCAGGCTTAACCTTTATCTGGGTACAATGCCTGTAACCGTCACCCGTTCCGCCACAGGTCTGTTGAAAAATAGAACCTGTCCGATTATCTTCCGTTTTCACGGATCCCTTTATAGGCTCAAGTCTATGGGGATCTGTGAAAATGGGACCTGCACGGGGGAAACTCGGACGTGAAAAACGTCACGTTTTTCACGTCCGAGTTTCCCCACACTCATGTGAATCTAGCCTTAGGGGGGATTTACACGAGCGTGTGCATTTTTGCAAAAGGCACTTAACAGCTCCGTGTGTCATCACATAGGATGTGCGGCTGCGTGTTTTTCGCGCAGCCGCCATCATTATGACACTCCGTTTGGATGTTTGTAAACAGAAAAGCACATGGTGCTTTTCTGTTTGCAAACATACTTTTGACTGCTGTTGTGCGAATCACGCGCGTCCCACGGAAGTGCTTCCGTGTGGTGCGCGTGATTTTCACGCACCCATTGACTTCAATGGGTGCGTGATGCGCGATAAACACACAAATATAGGACATGTGGTGAGTTTTACGCAACATACTCACGCTGCGCAAAAATCACAGACTGTCTGCACGGCCCCATAGACTAACATAGGTCCGTGCGACACGCGTGTAAATCACGCGCGTTGCACGGACGTATTACACGTTCGTCTAAATAAGCCCTTGCATTCATGTTTTAGGTGTTCAATATAGAATTTTGATTTGTGTATTACCTTTAGGACCGTAAGGATATTTAAACTTTAAAGCCTCATGCACACGACCGTAGCTGTGTACACGGTCCGTGATTACGGCATGACATGTCTGATATATTTTTTGCGGTCTGGGCTCTGGGAAATGCACGGACCATGGAAACCACGGTCGTGTGCATTGGCCCATAGGATATAATGTGCCCTATACTATCCGCAATTGCAGTTATGCAATTGCAGATAGTATGTGGACGCAAATGCACAAATGCACGGTCGTGTGCATGGGGCTTAAGGGCTTACACAAACGGTAGAGCCCTGTGCACAGTGTCTGTACGGCAGTGCATGGAGGCTGTAAGACTCCTAACTATGGAGCCGCATGGCCTCTGTGCACTGGCATACAATGCTGTAGGTATAAAGATAACCTATGTACAAACGGAGTCCTAAGGATCATGCCAAAATTTATTTTCTATCGAGTTTGAACCCTATGTACGTCTATGGCAGCCCAATTATGGCTCTTTACAAAACAGAGCCATAATATGGCCATGCAGTGCTGGCGTCAGCACCTTGTGAACCCGGGCAAGTGCCGGGGGTCCTCTACTCTGGGGGGGGGGCTCACTCGGCCGCCTGGTGCTGTCGCTGCCATCGTCATGGCCTCACTGTCCATATATGGACAGTGATGTCAGGAGGAGAGAAGGAGTCCCAGGCAGAGTGCTAGTGCCTCTGCTCTGGGACTCCGTCTCTGGGGAAGCCCCTGACATCACTGTCCAAATATGTGCTAGTAGCGCTCTGTAGCACTCTGCCCGGGACTATGGCTCTGGGGTTGCCCCTGACAACACTGTCCATATATGGACAGTGATGTCAGGGGTTTCTCCTGAAGCGAAATCCCCAGCCAGAGAATCGGCAATGCTCTGGCTAGGGATTCCTCTCCTACAGGGAGGGAGGCTATGTGGTACTACCAGGGAGGGGGGCTGTATGGCACTACCAGGGAGGGGGGTTGTGTGGCACTACCAGGGAGGGGGGATGTGTAGCACTACCAGGGAGGGGGGGCTGTGTGGCACTACCTGGGAGGAGGGGGCTGTGTGGCACTACCTGGGAGGTGGGGGCTGTGTGGCACTACCGGGGAGGTGGGGGCAGTGTGGTGCTACTTGGGAGGTGGGGGGGCTGTGTGGCACTACCTGGGAGGAGGGGGCTGTGCGGCATTACCTGGGAGGTGGGGGCAGTGTGGCGCTACCTGGGAGGTGGGGGCTGTGTGGCACTACCTGGGAGGTGGGGGACTGTGTGGCAATACCTGGGCGGTGGGGGGGGGCTGTGTGGCACTACCTGGGAGGGGGGCTGTGTGGCACTATTTACAGAGGGCACTAAATTTATGGGGGTACAAACTGGAGGCCTAGCTTCTATATGGGAGCATAAACAGGACCTAACGTCTATATGGGGGCACAAAGTGAAGTTTTCTGCCATTTTACTGTCGCCGCGAGTTCCCCCGCAAAGAGGCCTACTAAGTCTGTGTAGCCCAAGGGCCCACATAAACCTGGAGCCGGCCCTGTGGCCATGTGCAAAAGCACTTATGAAGATGAGAATTGTGGATATAAGAAATGATGCTAGTGGGCGTGGCTTGGGCATGGCGGCGTGAGGCAGCACTGATTCGGAGCTCCGGACACATCAGCTTACCTCACAGCGAATACTCACCCGGTACCGGACCTAAACGTAATGCCAAGGGGCAAATCTAAGCTCGGCACACCCACAGCCTCCCGAGAACCCTCCTTGGTTCGTTTCCTGCAGCCAGCGACTGCTCAGCAGCAGAAACCTGACGGCCGCGCTGCTGCAGGTGTCATGGCGTCCTCCACTGCCCCGACCATGTGCGTCCTACCGGACCTCTCGCAGGACTTTCCGGCAGCTCTCCTGTCGGCCTCCCCCTTACCGTGTGGGTTCAGGAGCTTGGCACACAGATGGATCATACCCTAGCTGGCCTATGGGAGATGGTACGAGCTCTCCCCACACAATCCGACATGGCGGCGCACATGTCTCAGCTGGAGGAGAAACAGGCCAAAGCCTTGATGGAAGTCACACCCTCTGTGCGCTCTCTGGACGATCGAGTCACTCGTCTAGAGAACAACAACCGGTCCCTAGCCTCTGAAGTGTCAACTCTCTCCACAACCGTGAGTAATCAGGCCATGCGTCTGAAGGACTTTGCATTTCATGTGGATGATATCGAAAACAGGCAGGCACAATAATCTTAATTTACGGGGGATCTCTGAGTCAGCGCCCTCAGAAGAGTTGCAGGAAGTGGTGTCCACCATCTTTAATAAGTTGCTGAATCGTGCACCGGGAGCGCCGCTGGAGTTGGACAGGGTACACCGCATGGCGAGCCCTAGAATCAGGGACTTTGACCGCCCCAGAGATGTGATCTGTAGTGTACACTTCTACAGACAGAAGGAGGACATTTTGCGTAACGCATGGGATCGCGGTTCGGTCCCTTACTACGGGGCTGACGTCTTGATCCTGCCCGATGTCTCTCACCTAACTCTCTACATGAGGCGTATCGTTAAACCTCTACTGGATGCCACTAAGCGGGCAGGTGCCTCTTATCGGTGGGGCCACACATTTCATATAATCCTTCGGAAGGCTGGCCAAACCTTTGCCGTTAAAACGCCTCTTGACCTCACGGAGGCCTTCCGATTCCTGGAGTCTGAGAGGTTCCTGGTCCCGGATTGGACTCTACCACCTCCTCCATTACCGCATAGGAGAGACCCGACGACTCAACCAAGACGGCCGGAGCAGCTAGATGAGGGATCCAGACGCCCGGCGCGTAGCCCTCGCCAGGGAAACGAAGTTTGAAGGGACTGACTGGCTCCTTGTTCCTTTTCTCCTCTAATGCTTGATCTCCGCCGGCAGAGTTCTATGTTGCCAGTGTTTGTGGTTGCAGGCCTGGAGTTCGGTCTCATCGCATGACCCGTGGTGCGGGCCGTTGTAGCGGCTTTATCCCTGTCGTAGGGCCGTCAAGTTCTAACGGGACTGTTGGACTTGTGGGTGGTGGAGGCCATGTTCTCAACGTTATGTCATAAGGGAGGGGGTTTAGGTTATCTTATCGCCTGGGCCCTATATCAGTTTGGGGTTATGGCTGTCATTCTGTTACTGACTAAATATGACTTATGAAGTCTCTATTGTCCGGGTGCTCCGGATTGCCTTGTGTTGCTGTGTCTTTCTACGACTCCACTTTGTTGACCTGTGGCCTTGCTTGTCCTGCTTTTTGGGTCGTGCAACTCCCAGTAGTCCCTTGGAGCCTTTGGGCTCTTCTCTTTCTCTGGCTTCTGTTCATTTCTCTGTCCCTCCTACCGTACCCTTTTATTCTCTTGTTTGACCCACTTCCCCCCCCCTCCGCTCCGCTCCCCTTATCCTCGGGGTCGTACACCGTCCGCACTATGTCCAAACTAACTATTTAACCGCTAGAGTAGGGACCAACTTTAAAGAGGTCGCCGTGAAGTGGCAAGTGGGCTTATACAGTTTGATCAAAATGTTTACAAAGAACCTCATGTTCATGTTTCTAAATTATGCCTAGCGGCTCAGATCAACGTATATACTGTGGATTGTGCGGTCCATGTCTAGTTTCTCACAATGCTAACTATTACCTCTCTAAATGTCCAGGGACTGAATATACCGGAGAAAAGATCCTCTTTGCTACGTCTTCTCTGGAAAAAAAGGCTCGGGTGGTCTTCTTGCAGGAGACACATTTCCGCTCCGACCAGATGCCGTCGCTCCGCAACTCGAGATTCCCAGATGTATACCACAGTTCCTCACCGGACTCTAAAACCAAGGGCGTATCCATTCTTGTTGCGAACTCTGTACCTTGGAAGTGTTTGGGATGTCACACAGATGACGCGGGACGATACATATTCGTGAAAGGTAAGATTGCAGACTGCACCATGACTTTTGCCAACATTTACCTACCGAACTCGGGTCAACTGACATTACTGGAGGAGGTACTGACTGCATTAGACGACTTTGCGGAAGGGACGTTGGTTTTAGGCGGTGACTTTAATATGGCCCTGGACCCCAGAGTAGATACCATGTCAAACCAGCCTGCTGTTGCTAGACCCTTCACTCGTCGTCTACAGCGTTTGCTCCACTCACATCAATTAGTAGACACCTGGCGCATAGTACACCCACAAGATAGAGATTATACTTTTTTTTCTCAACCGCACAATATGTACTCACATATAGACTATTTTCTACTTCGGCACCCCCAGCTTACTACTTTCCTCAGCCTCAATAGATTGCATATAATTCTCGGACCATGTCATGATCACTTTAACCCTGTCCCTCCCCTCTTTACACTCGACTCCGTGACAGTGGCGTCTGAACGACCCATTGCTTCAGGATCCGGCGGTCTTGGAGAAAGTGATTTCTGAACTCCGATTTTACTTGGACGCTAATGTTACGACCGATTCTAACCCTCTTTCAGTCTGGGAAGCCCATAAATGCGTTATGAGAGGAGTTCTCATACGTATTGGCTCCAGACTCAAAAGGGAACGTGCAGCGGTATTCACAGATCTCGTGGGGAAAATACACGCCCTGGAACTCACTCATAAAAGACTACTGGACCCAAGCTCGGGTGCGGAACTAATAAGGTTACGGGATAAACTGCGCACGTTGACACTCTCGGCAGCCAAGGCCTCTCTCATTAAATGCCGTAGACACTATTTTGAATTTGGCAATAAGCCGAGTCGCACGTTAGCACGGGCTCTGCAGGCACAGCGGACGCGCACGTATGTCCCTTGCATTACTACACCTGAGGGCACAAAGGTACACTCGCCGGACCAAATTGCGGAAACCTTTCGTTCCTATTATTTAAAGTTATATAACCTAAGAGACTCTGAGGGCATTTCGCTTCCCAATTCTAGACGGGATGTCATCAGATCCTATCTCCAATCCTCGGGACTACGTAAGATTCCGCAAGAGGCGGTGTCAAGCCTAGACACCCCGATTACGGCAGATGAGTTTCTTGCAGCTCTCAAGACCTCCCCTTCTGGTAAGGCCCCAGGGCCCGATGGTCTTTCTCTGGCCTACTACAAAAAACGTACTCCTCTCCTCACCAATTCTTTTTTGGCGGCCTTTAATTCCATTACAGAAGGTAGATCGCTGCCTACAGACACGTTGCGGGCTCACATCACAGTAATCCCCAAGGAGGATAAGGATCCCTCCCAATGCAGTAGCTACCGGCCCATCTCCCTTCTAAACTTAGACTTAAAAATTTTCTCAAGGATCTTGGATACCCGAATCACACCATTTTTATCGACAATAATCTGTGGAGATCAGACAGGCTTTCTTCCTACGAGAGAGACTAGAGATAATACCATTCGAGCAGTCAACATCATTGAGCACATTACCGCCTCCTCGGTCCCAGCGTTTTTGATCTCCACCGATGCCGAGAAAGTGTTTGACCAGATTGACTGGTCGTTCCTCCAGGAGACTTTATCTTATATAGGTCTGGGCCGGGGTATGCTCAGTCGGATTTTGAGTCTGTACTCCTCCCCCTCAGCATCGGTGAAGGTCAACGGGCATAATTCCTCGTCCTTTCCCATTTCTAACGGAACCCGACAGGGCTGTCCACTATCTCTTTTGATGTTTACACTGTGTCTGGAACCCTTCTTATGCCATGTCCGAGCCAACCCAGATGTTGCAGGTGTCCAGGTGGGGGCCACGACCCACAAAGTCGCAGCATATGCGGATGACTTATTATTTTTTCTCTCACGGCCCCGTATTTCGGTGCCGAACCTGATGGCCGAATTCTGGTCATTTGCAGCGTTGTCTAACTTCAAAATTAATTTCCAAAAATCTGAAGCTCTGAATGTCTCCCTCTCACCCCAGGAGGTGGCAGCCTTGGCGGATTCCTTCCCCTTCAAGTGGGCGACAAGTTCCATTAAATACCTTAATATTCGGCTCACAAGTCGGCACACACACCTTTATACCTGTAACTATCCGCACATATTACGAACACTCCAGGGAGATCTTGAGAGATGGTCGAAAGAGACCTTCACTTGGTTCGGTCGTTGCGCCATATTCAAGATGAATGTGTTGCCTCGGCTGTTGTACATCTTTCACGCTCTCCCAATCTACATACCACGTCTTTTCTTTATCTCACTCTCTTCTCTAATTCTTAAGTTTATCTGGTCTAACAAACCCGCACGCATTGCACGAACGATTTTGACCCGCACGAGATTTGACGGTGGTCTGGGCTTGCCTGATATTCACCGCTATTACCAGGCGGCACATTTGACGCGTATTATAGACTGGTGTAGACATGCCGGGTCCACGCCAGGGGTCAAGTTGGAACAATCCTTCATATCTCTACCTCTCTCGGCGGTACCGTGGCTACTGGATCAGATCCCAGCTTCGGCTAAATCGCACTCTCGTATAGGTCCCACCCTGCGAGTTGCGGCGCAGGCGTTCCAAAATTTACGGATCTCCCCGAGACCGTCTCCGCTATACCCAGTATTAGACAATCCCTCCTTTCAGCCGGGTTGTGAACCCGGGCCATTTTCCCGCAAATGTTTAGTAGGGGCGACACAGGCCCGCCATTATATCACTGATGGCAGTTGGAAGACGACATCTCAATTAGCGGACAGGGCGGATAAGGGACACCTTCCGCTTTGGCAGGCCTCCCAGCTCCGTCACTTTCTGTTATCCCTTGCACCGGCGGCCAATTTCTCGCGTGATCTTACACCATTTGAAATGCAATGCACAATGTCGGGCACGGTCAGTCACGCCCTTTCGGTAAACTATAGTCTCATAAATTCCCCAACGGCAGACTCACACCCCTCATACTTGGCTAAGTGGGAGACGGACCTTGGCATCAGTTTTACCGTGGATGAGCGTACTCGGCTATATACCATGACTCATCAGTCCTCGATATCAAGTAGTTGGAGATGCGGGGTGGGGGTCGGGGATCTCCTACACACGTTCTGGGGGTGTCAGCACTTAAAAACGTTCTGGGAGACGGTTTGGACGGTAACATCTCGGTTTACGGACTACACGTTGCCCAGATCCCCGGGCTTCTTCCTGCTACATTTGTGTGACATCCCGATCTCCACATACAAGAAGTCAATAGTGCGGCATCTGATCAACACGGCACGTGCTTGCATCCCGGCTATGTGGAAACAGGTAGAGCCCCCCCCCCGGAGCGCCTTTGGTTTCAGAAGATCCAGGAAGTGAAACGGATGGAGGAGCTTACAGCTTCCCTACGAGACACTCATGATAAGTATATGCGTGTGTGGTCTACGTGGATAGACTTTGAGAATTCTTCGGAGTATCTTGATTTAATGTCCTAATAGTGCGTTATTGGATTTTCGTGTTCCTATTCTGGGACGTCTGAATATGGGACGGACCCTGAGGACAAGTTCCCCCCTTAATACCCTTCTGTCCCTCCCATCTTTCCTTCACCTATCCGGTTCCCTTTCTTTCGTGTTTTCTATGACCGCATAATTTACATTGGTGCTCACATGTCGTATCTATGTTTTACAGAGTTGTGAAATGTGTTATTTCTCTGTCATTCACCTTTGATAAATAAATAAAAACAGAATAAAAAAAAAAAAAAATTATGCTAAGGAGGCCATGTTATTATGATAAAAGAGCTTTCCTATCCAAGCTGGTTAATGGAAAACTGATAGAATTCTGGCAATTTGAAATCTCATCTAACCAAAAGAAAGAAAAGAATTTAGCATAAAGCAATAGCCAGGAACAGCAAATGATCTTAATTTACAGATCATAAAACAGGTCGGTACGTAATGCAACTGCCAGAAGGAACAAAAAGTCTTAGCTTACAGATCATAAAACTGTACCGCATGAAATGCAATATTTGATAATTCCATGTTACATCTTCATAAGTGCATGATTATTAAACCAAACTGTGGCGTACTTGCTTTGTATTTCCGCAGCGTAAACATACGCTGCAAAAAACGACAATGTATGTCTATGGGAAAAAATATTCCGTAACAGATTTCTCTAATTCTTAAGTTTCTGAATATTTTTCCCATAGGCATACATTGTAAAGCTTTCCGCAACGTAAACATTATAAAGCAAATAGGCCACGTGTGACTGCATCCTAAGGCCGGGTTCCCATGGGTGGGATACACTGCGCAAAATGACGCAGCGTATCCGACCTGGAACCCGCAGCACATTCCGTACGAAAAACCGCACCACATTGAATTGTTACTTTGCTTGTCCCTTTATGACTACATTGGCAGATTAGTGATTCAGGAGTAGAGGAAAAATAGACGCCAACTATTGTCACTTTGGGAAACACTGAGGAAAAAACAGCTGAAATGACTGAACAAAATTTTTTAAAACCTTAGGAAGGGAAGAGAAAAAAAAATCCAAGACATGTATTTATTGGCGATTTGTTTCAGGTGGAAATGGTCTATTGATTTAATGGATGTGATTGGTACACCTAAAAGGAAAGTGACTGGATAAAGATGAATCTGGAAAACAAAGATATTACACTTAGAGCTTATTCAGACGAACGTATAATTCGTCCGTGCTACTCTCGTGATTTTCACGCGCGTCTCACGGACCTATGTTAGTCAATGGGACCGTTCAGACTGTCAGTGATTTTCACGCACCGTATGTCCGCTGTGTAAAACTCACGACATGTTCTATATTTGCCCGTTTTTCGCGCATCACGCACCCATTGAAGTCAATGGGTGCGTGAAAACCGTGCACGGCACACGGACGCACTTCCGTGGGACGTGCGTGATGCGCGCTACAGTAGTCAAAACTATGAATAAAAACAGAAAAGCACCACGTGCTTTTCTGTTTACAAACATAAAAACAGAGTGTCATAATGATGGCGGCTGCGCGAAAATCACGCAGCCACGCATCATACGCTGTTGACACACGGAGCTGTTATGGATCTTTTGCGCACGCAAAACACACTCGCTCCGGCCTTAATGTGGTATTCTCATCTTAAGCATTAGAGGCAAATCCACCTCTGGGACTGGAAAAAATGTGCATAATAGCAGTCCAGCAAAAGAGACATTAGTGGTATATCCCTAATGACAAGCACTGCTACACTTTGGATAGGAGGTAGTGAGTGCAGTTATAAAAAAAAGTGGTACCTCAAGGATTTACTGAAGCGCAAATTCATTAATGACCAAATCTATCCATGTACTGCAGTGGAAACCGTGACATCTGCAGACTCCAATTCACAATAGCGCTGATAATGTCTAAATGGGAGGTTACAGAACATTGATATCACTCTTTATGTAATGTGTAGTTAAATGTAAACACTCATATATGTAAACTTCAGGCCAAACAGCAGAAAGGGCTATGCTGTGTAACATACAAGTACATTCTTATAGCTGATACAAGGACACAGTTATCCACACACGGACAACTGGTGACCTATCTACAGGATAGTTCATCAGTATATGATCGATGCAGATCCGACACCCGGACCCCGCACCGATCAGCTGCTCCGGCTGTCTCCGGGTGCCGGATGTTATGAAGGGTATGCAGCAGTTGGTGCCGGAAGCAGATAGCTCCGACTTCTGCATAGCGGCCGTGCTAAAGAGCTGCAGTACTGCAGCTCGGCCTCTATTCCGTGACCGAAACCAACTGCTACTGGCATGGACATCTGGTGCCCGGAGGCAGCCGGAGCAGCTGATCAGTGCGGGGTGCAGATGTCATCAGTTGTCCGTGGGCGGAAAACCCCTTTGAGTTTGTGGTTCATCTAGTACTATAGAATCTAGTACTTTATTGTTATCACAGCATATAGTAGATGCACTACTTTAAAGAGATCGTACTCGTGACAGGTTCTCTTTAAGGGTTGTTTTAAAAAGTGCAGGATTTTTCCAAGCTAATTAGAGTTCTATTGCCACAGAGTGAACAAAAGTAATAGCAATTTAGTTGGCACTAGATATCCTTAAACTTCTACACTAAATCTGGTTGAATAAATGTGTGATATGAAAGGGAAATGTTAGTTATCATTGACATGGGATTTTTCAGCCAGGTTGTAAATACGTGATGTCGAGGAAATAACAAAGTAAGGAATCTAGCCAATGAGGTTATCTTGCTGGCTAAATATCCAGAAACGGAGGATTGTAATCGTGTATGTGGTTCATACTTAGGTGGTGACCAAACTAGAAGGCGCCTTGCCAAGATTGGCCTGCAAACTACATGGTGATATGAAAGCCGGACGTCTAATGCACAGGACAGGAAGTTATAATGTCTTACCTTTATTCAAAACACCTCATGTGGATTGTTTTTTTCCGGATTCCTGGGAAGTCTGCAGAATCTAAGAAGAATATCAGGAACTGATTTCTAACACATTTACCGGGCAGATTATGACTTTCCAAATCCACTTATTCAGGAAATGATGTGAACATGTCATTGTAAGATGATTGAGACAGCAGCCGCAGGGTTAGAATGAAACATACATATGTATGGCAGGAAAAGAAATGAAATAAGAGTTTAAGTATTGGCTGCAATGTCTAGACAGATTTCTGGCAAGAAGTAAATTACATAGAAATTGGAAGCGATAGCCACTTCCCCACTGGAGAAAATGATGTCGCTATGTTGCCCTTTACAGATTGAGATACAGATTTAGAGCGGTTTAATTAGGATGTGAAATGTCATTATTTCACAATATGGATTACAAGCACAGAAATGTTTCCTCCCAAGTGCCGTGTGTGAACTGTACATGCTTAATCAAACTGAAGCAGGGCGATGAAATATGATTACAGAGGCATTTGTATTCTTTTTTTCTGCATTTTATACTAGCCAGTTTAGTCTTTGGTGGCTCACTAGTTCAGGGTCTGAGGTGTGGTATTACATTTACATGGTATTAGGAGCACAGGTTTTTCACACGTCATGACCTAGACTGTGATATAAAGTGCAAAATAACTATTTAAAGCAATCAATTCCAAATATTAAAACACAAGTGGTAATAGGAAAAAAAATGATGTACTACTAATTTGAGCTGTCTCGCTCTAGAGTAATGTAATGAGCACAGTGCATTTATACAGCAGATATTAGCTGGACAGAGATGACATTGCTGAAGTTGGTTTCTCATACTTCCAGTTTCTTAAGGCCTTTACACAGGTCAATTTTTAAACTATTGTAACTACAATTGCCCAGTGTAAATACGCGAAGATCAACGATAAATGATGAAACACTTTTTTTGTATATATAAAGTACTGTGCAAAAAGTTTCAGGCAGTTGCGGAAAAACTGTTTCAAAAATAGACGTGTTAATAGTTTTAATTAACAAATTACAAAGTGAATGAACAGAAGAGAAATCTAAATCAAACCAATATTTGGTGTAACCACCCTTTGCCTTCAAAACAGCATCAATTCTTCTTGGTATACTAGCACAAAGTCATGGATTTTGCAGGATTATAGTCAGGTGTATGTTTAGCCAATTATACCAAACAGGAGGTAATGATCATCACTTTCATATGTAGGTTGAAACATAGTCATTAACTGTAACAGAAACAGCTGTATAGGAGGCTAAAAACTGGGTGAGGAACAGCCAAACTCTGCTACAAAGGTGAGGTTGTGGAAGACAGTTTCATGCCACAGGTCAACCATCAAGACTGAGCAGAGGAACAAGACAAAAGGTAGTTATACTGCATCAGAAAGGTCTCTCCCAGGTAAAAATTTCAAAGCAGACTGGTGTTTTAGCATGTGCTGTTCAAAGTTTTTGAGGAAGCACAAAGAAACAGGCAAAGTTAAAGTAAGTGCAGCAGATCAAAGACACATCATGCCTACTTCCCTTTTGAGATAGGAACATGTCCATCAGTGCCATCAGCTCAGAACTGGCAGAAACCAGTGGGACCCAGGTACAACCATTTACTGTTAGGAGAAGCCTGGCTAGAAATTGTAACGTCCACTGGGAATGTGGACCCACTGGGCTACTCCGTCGGAACTGAGTAGCTGCTGGCAAGACAAGTAGAGGACAGTCGCCCCTTTCTGTGGTGTGTACGGCTTATAGCGCTCCCATGGACAGATACTTCCATCTCCACTGTGTTATCACTGGTGTCTTTGTTGAATCTCTGATTGATGCCGTCCTTGACCGGTCTATGAGTTTTAGTGGATGGCCTTCTCGTCAGGTTTGTAATTTTGCCATATTTGGTATAATAAATTTATTAATGGTGCTTTGTCTGATGTTCAAAGTTCGGGAGATTTTTTTATAACCCAACACTGATCTATACTTCTCTACAGCTTTGGCTCTGACTTGTTTGGAGAGCTCCTTGATCTTCATGTTGCTTGTTTAGTGGTGTTGTAAACTCCGGTTACTTTTAGAACAGGTGTATTTATATTTACATCATGCGACAGATCATGTGACACTTTGATTGCACACAGTGGGACCTTATTGAACTAATTATGTGACTTCTAAAGTTAATTGGTTTCACCAGACCTTATTAAGGGGTTTCATACTAAGGCCGAATTCACACGAGCGTGTTGGGTCCGTGATATACGGACCGTATGTTGGCAGTATTTCCCAGACTGAACACACTGCAAGGAGCCGGGCGCTTATCATCATAGTTATCTATGACACTAGGAGTCCCTGCCTCGCTGCAGGATAACTATGACGATAAGAGCCCGGCTCCATGCAGTGTGTTCGGTCCGTAAATACTGCCGGCTAATCCCAAGAGGCCGACGTCATCCAGGCCAGGTTCTTGGGATCATGTTTCATCCCAAGTGATCGCCACTACAGCCTGTGATTGGCTGCAATGGTCACATGGGATGAAACATCATCCCAGGAGGCCAGCCTGGAGGAAGAAACAGACACTAAGTTGCGTTTTTTCCGGCGGAATCGCTGTGAACCCTAAGCAAAAACTGCAACATCTGCCATCTGTTGCAGGTTTTACCTCCCATTGAATTCAATGGGGAAAACCCGCAACAAATAGGCAGCGTTTACGCAAATTCAATTTACATGTTGCAGAATAAAATTCTGCACCGCAGGTAAATTTCTGAGCATTTTTACCGCTCTGTATTTACGCAGCGTGTGGATGAGATTTGTTTTATCTCATCCACTTTGCTGCTACTGTAATTGCTGCGGATTTTGCGCAACAAATTTTGTTGTGGAAAATCCGCAGTATTTATGCAACGTGTAAACTGACCCTAAAGGGTGTAATGGTGGGGGTAGGGAAACAGACAAGTGAGCCCTAATCTACCCGCCACTCAGTCCCTGCCTACTTGCAACGACCCGCCCTAGGCGACGGGGTACAACTGGGCGACGGTCCCTACGCTCAATAAGTACACGACAGACAAACAGACAAGGGTACACAGAAGCTAAGGGAAATGGGGCAGTTGCCCACGGCAACACCGTGAGCAACAAGAGTGGTGAACGAGCCGAGTCAAACCAGGAGTGTACGAGGTACCAAACGCAGAGCAGGAGAGTAGTGAACAAGCCGAGGTCAATATGAAGCAGGGAAAAATAGTTCAAGAAGCTGCAGCAGGGCCAGGAAACCAAACGAGAAGAATCACAAGCAAGGAGGAACAGGAAAGGCAGGTATAAATAGACAGAGGGTGGGAGCTAGCTCCGTCAGCCGTACCGGCATGTGCAGGCGCTTGAACGCCGCGTCAATTACGGCCGTAATTAGCGCTGCTATTCATTGGAGTCAATGAATAGCGGCTCCAATTACGGCCAAAGAAGTGACAGGTCACTTCTTCTACGCGGGCGTCTATTTACGCGCCGTCATTTGACAGCGGCGCGTAAATATACGCCTCGTGTGAACAGACAAACGTCTGCCCATTGCTTTCAATGGGCAGATGTTTGTCAGCGCTATTGAGGCGCTATTTTCGGGCGTAATTCGGGGCAAAAACGCCCGATTTACGTCCGTAAATAGGCCGTGTGAACATACCCTTAGTGACAAAGTTCTGATCATTGTTAGATTTCTGCTAATTTTTTCTAAATGTGGGTCTTGTAAAGAAAAGTGTATGACGCTGACCAATCAGCGTAATACACTTCTCTTCATTCATGTTCAGCTGTACTCAGCACAGCGTGATCTCGCGAGCAGTTCCTTCACCGGAGTGACAGGAGAATGAACAGACATCGACTCCAAATTTAAATGTATCTTCCTGTAAGACTGATAGTAATACCACACAAAATAGTTACTATTTAACATTTAGCAGATGTCTACTTTATGTTGGCATCGTTTTTGAACGTCCTTTTATTTTTCTACGTTACAAGGCTTAGAACTTTAGCAGCAATTTCTCACATTTTCAAGACAATTTCCAAAACCTATTTTTTTAGGGACCAGTTCAGATCTGAAGTGGCTTTAAGGGGCCTATATATTATAAACCCCCCATAAATCACCCCATTTTAAAAACTCCATCCTCAAATTATTCAAAACAGCATGTAGAACATTTAATTTTTTTAGAAATTCAATTTTAATCCATTTTTGTTCTGTAACACAAAATGTTTTATCAGAGAAACGCAGCTCATTATTTATTGCCCAGATTCTGCCGTTTTTAGAAATATCCCACATGTGGCCCTAGTGTCCTAATGGACTGAAACACATGCCTTAGAAATGAAGCAGGACCCAGTGGATTTAAGGCCTCCTTTTTTACTAAAATATATTTTAGGCACCATGTCAGGTTTGAAGAGGTCTTGTGGTGCTAAAACATAGGAAACACCCCCAAAAATGCACTATTTTGGAAACTACACCTCCTAAGAAATTAATCTAGAGGTAAAGTGAACATTTTAACGCCACAGGATTTTTTGCTAAATTTAATGGATCAGGCCGTGAAAATTAAAATCAATATTTTTCTCATAGAATGACGTTTAAACGCTATGTACACTTTTGAAAATGTTTTTTTTTTAAAATAAAAATGTGTGCCAATGTGTTTGATGCCACTTTCTAATTACATTTTATTAAAAGATTTTACTTTTTGAGCTATAGCTGTTTTGTATCCTGTATACAGAGAAGCTGTATCTATCACTGAAACCTCTATCCGTGAGGTGCCGCTGACCTGAAGGATTCAGGTCTCAGTGCACTATACAGCTGCTCTGTGCACAGGAAACAAAGCAGCTATATCTCAAAAAGTAAAAATTATTTTTAATAAAATATAATTAGAAAGCAGCACCAGACACACTGATACACATTTTTATTTAAAAACCAAAAACGTTTTCAAAGTTGTACTTAGCGTTTAGGCTCAGGAGCGCTATTTGGCATGCAGATTTTGCTGGATTGTTTATTGGGTGCCGTGTCATATTTGCAGAGCCCCTGAGGTACCAGCACAGTGGAAACCCCTTAAAAGTGACTCTATTTTGGAAACCACACCCCTCAGGGCATTCATCTAGGGGTCTAGTGAGCATTTTGACCCCACAGATGGTTCATAGATTTTATTAGAATTAGGCAGTAAAAATTAAACATTTAATTTTTTCCCAATAATATGTAGTTTTAGCTCCCAATTTTTTCACAGGGAAATGGGAGAAAAAGAACAACACACAATTTGTTACCCGATTTCTCCTTATAGTAATACCCCATATGTGGCCCTAAACTGCTGTTTGAGCACATGGCAGGGCTCAGATGGGAATGAGCACCATGTCGCATTTGCAAAGTACCTGAGGTACCAGAGTACAGTAGAAACATTCGAGAAGTGACTCCGTTTTGGAAACTACACCTCTCATTAATCATTGGCCTGGAAATATGACAGGACTCAGGAGTAAAAGAGCACCATGCGCATTTGAGGCCTATTTTGGTGATTTTCACAGCATTGGTCCACAATTGCAGAGGCTCTGAGGTCAAATAGTAAAACAAACCACCAAGAAGTAACCCCCATTTTGGAAACTACACCCCTTAAGGCATTTTTAAGTGTAGTGAGCATTCTGGCCAAACAGGTGTTTTTTTTATTAGAAATGAATGCGCAGCGGATGGTACAAAGTGAAAATTGAAATTTTCAGCTGATATGCCAGTGTGCAATATGTTGTGCCCAGTTTGTGCCACCGAAGACAAATATCTCATAAAATGTTAAGCAATTTCTCCCGGTTGTGGGAATGCAATATATGTGGACTTAAACTGCTGTTTCGGCATGCTGTAGGGCTCAGAAGGGAGGGAGCGCCATTTGGCTTTTGGAGCGTGGATTTTGCTTGGTAGTAGTTCTGTTTGGGGTATTGCTGGTATTTCAGTTTATAAGGTGGGGGCATATGTAAGCTGTGCGGAGTACATCAGGGCATAATAGGAGGGTATAATAATGAGGTAAATAATAATCCGCAGATGTGTGGCCAGTGTCGCACTGATAAATAGTGCCCAATCTTATTCCCCTTTTCTGTCACCATATTCTGAGAGCCAGAACTTTTTTTATTTTTACGTCGACTGAGCTGTGTGAGGGCTTATTTTTTGGGGGACAACCTGTAGTTTTCATTGGGGTACATGCGACTTTTTGATCACGTTTTATTGAAGTTTTTGGGAAGAAAGGTGACCAAGAAACAGCATTTTTTTTTTTACAGTGTTCTATAAATGACATTAACTTTATTCTGCCAATCGATGCGATTGCGGCAATACCATATGTATATAGTTTTTCTTTATGTTTTACAGTCTTTGCACAATAAAATCAAATTTTTTTTTAAATACATTTTTGTGCCACCATATTCTAAGAGCCATAACTTTTTTATTTTTCAATTTTTTTATTATAGTTCGAGTCATTACGGACGAGGCGATACCAAATACGTATACTTTTTTAATTTTTTCCTATCATAAAAGACTTATGATAAAAAAAGGCGATTTTAGTTTTTTTTAACTTTAAACTTTTATTTTTGTACATTTTTATTAAATTTATTTTTTGGCCCACTAGGGGACTTAGAGGCCTGCACCCTTGATCGCTATTCTAATACATTGCGCTACCTATGTAGTACTATGTATTAGAGCTGTCAGTTTTACACTGTCAGCAAGTTTATAAGACCCGGCCTCTGATGGGGCCAAATATGCTTCTGTACTTGGCAGACCAGGAGGCAATTGCTAGGCCTCCGGTTGCTATAGCAGGGGTGTCTATCGGCTACAAACCACTTTTGACCGCAACATTTAAGAAGCTAATCGCCAGGGATCAGAGCTAGCTTCTGTCCCTGCCGTTACGGTAGAGTGTCAGCTGTTTTATACAGCTGACTCCCGCTGGTGATGCTGCAGGCTCAGCTTCTTAGCCCGCACCACCTTTGCAATGTAGTTACGTGGTTTTGCGCTGAGACATTGGCGGCAACGCCGTAAGTGTGTTTCATGTTGTTAAGCGGTAAATGTAATAATTGGCCGCACAAAAAAACGCTGTCAAAATGTGATTAAAAAAGCAACAAAACGTTGTTTGTGAATCCAGTCGAGTGTAGAATACAGAGTACCGTCACTGTGAAAGGCCCATTGTACAACTTCCAACAAGTAGCACATCTTTGGGGAAGGCACTGTTATAGTCATAGCTTCTTTCTTTTCCATGCATCAGGTACAAAAATCTTAGTTGCAGTGACCAGCATTCCAGCACGTTTTAGCAATGGCGAACTCCTTCTTCAGGCCAGTTACCCAGCAATGATTGATGATACCTTAGTCCCGACAGTAGCGGATAGGGAAGCTTGGCTGCAGCTCAGTGTTATTGTAAGAAATCTCAAATATTTATTCCATCTCCTGCACTCACTGTAATCACATTTTTACCATGTTGCCAGGAAGGGAGCTTTGACATAAAGCCATAACCTGACACAGGCTACCATTGTTGCACTTATGCAATTGAAATCATTGAAATAATATTAAATAGTTCTATATTTTCCTACTTGAAGAAGCCGGACGACTAAAATATCATTTTAAATGCAAAAGTCATAAAAACATCTTGTCATTATTGCATTTAATTTGTTTATTTCAAACACACTGCTTAAAATGGTTTCCACTGAATGACCTCATACACATGAAGCCGTAGTGAACATTACAGGTATAGGGATGGAATACAGATCTGGTAAAATAAATAAAAAACACACACACACACACACACACTTTATAGATATATAATATATATATATATATATATATATATATATATATATATACAAACTGGTGCTTTTGGAAAACATTCAGATAGTTATGTGTATCATCTAATCTTCAATAAATAATTACACTTTGGAGCCTCCGTTATAGACTCTGTAAAAAGGCAAAAAAAAAAATATGGACACCTCGGCGGAACCATACAGACCCCATTGTAAGGCTTCGCTCACATATTCGGTATTGATTCCGTCAAAACGACGGAACCCTTGCACAACGGAGACAAACCACTTGCACCGGATCAGTTACCATTGAAATCAATGGTGATGGAAACGGAAACCTATGGTTTACGTTTGTTTCAGTCAGGGCTCCGTTCCGATGGAAAGCTCTGACGGAACGCCAGAATGGAGCCCTGACAAAGATGTGAGCGAAGCCTAAGTCAATGGTATCCATCATAAGACAGATCCGGCACTGCGTCGTGGCTTCTGTTAAATATGTATATGTGAACGACCCCTGTCCATAAGTCCTATTAGGGCATATGGCAACAAAGAGGGAGTCACCAGCACGCAGGATCCCCCTATATAAGCCAGAGGTAGAGCTGCAGCAATTTAAATGGCCATGTAATACTACATTTGCTTTGCAGCAGCCCCTGCACAGGAAAGTTATGAGAAGAAATTTTCCCACCGACGTCCGCTTATCTTATCATCAGGGGTTCCTGCAGCCAACAGATGATCGCCAGGGATTCTTGGAGAGGGTTGTATTGATGAGACAACCACTGTGATAGTATGCTAAATTTATTATTATAACCTGTTATTAAGGACTAACACCAAGAAATAATTCTTCACCAAAGTTAAATAAAAGTAATGGAAAAGTTAGAAAAGATGTAGCAGGGACAGTACAGTCGGTGTGTGGTAGTTTTCATAGTAGCGACACTATTAGACTAAACGGCTTATGATGCAACTTGTATGTCTGTTAATACCACTCTTGATATAGCGAACCCCAAAACTACCGGTATTTTATTTATATATTTATTTCAAATAAAGATATACAGAAAATGGCTTTGGCTGCGTTACAAAGCGGTGTAATTTAAGTCAAGTTAAAATGGTGCATAGATCAACAAACAATTTCACGTTTTGCGTGGAAATCCTTTTCCGATCTGCCCACACAATGTTGAACTCTGCTGCGCATGTGCCTTCTGTACTCCTTTGGCTCAGTTTTTTCCTTCATCATCAATTTGACCAGACGTGGCGGAATTGCTCTGGAATTCCGCTGCGGACAATCCGCTTCGGATATCCATGTTTCTCCATAGCTTTCCACACCTTTTTCGTTAGGTTCGTTTACACGTTGCGGACAATTCCGTTGCGGAGCATAGTCTGCGGTGCGGAATTTGGTGTCCGCAGCATACACTGGCTGTTGTGGACGTGTAGCAGACTTGTTGCGGACTCATTGCGGAATTTCTCCATTGACTTCAATGGAGAGTCAAAATTCCGCAATGAAGTCCTCAGATGTTATGTGTGCTGCGTAGCGTATTTGTTTTACGAACATGATCTTTCTTCATTCTGGCTGGACCCATGTATTTCTAGGTCTACAGCCAGACTGAAGCCCCATGCACACTAACGTAAAAATGCCCGTAATCACGGGCCGTTATTACGGCACGGGCAGGCCCATAGAAGTCAATGGGGCTCCCGTAATTACGGGTGACTACGTGTGTGCACCCGTAATTACGGGAGCGTTGCTAGGCGACGTCAGTAAATAGTCACTGTCCAGGGTGCTGAAAGAGTTAAACGATCGGCAGTAACTGTTTGAGCACTCTGGACAGTGACTTCCGATCACAATATACATCAACCTGTAAAAAAAAATAGAAGTTCATACTTACCAAGAACTCCCTGCTTCTTCCTCCAGTCCGGCCTCCCGGGATGACGTTTCAGTCCAAGTGACGGCTGCAGCCAATCACAGGCTGCATCGGTCACATGGACTGCCGCGTCATCCAGGGAGGTCGGGCTGGATGTCAAGAGAGGGACGCGTCACCAAGACAACGGCCGGGTAAGTATGAATTTCTTTTACTTTTTCTGCGGAAAGGGCAGCCCCTTCTCTCTATCCTGCACTGATAGAGAGAAGGGAAAGTACTTTCACCTCAATACGCAACGGCTAGTCCGCATCAATTTAATGCCCATTTTAGGCAGAGCCGCAACAGAATCTGCAACGCAGATTATGTGCAGCATTGATGCGGACAGTGGCGGAAAAAATACGCCACGTCTGGTTATGCCCTAATGTGATCCCTCAAGATATTGAATTATGTCTGTGTGGCCTTTAAAATACTGATGACAGGATTACAGATCTACACAGATCTTGCCCATCCTACAGTGTGAACATAATGTTGGATAAAAAAAATGTCAAGGTTTAGAACACTTGGTAACACAGCCAAGGCAAGATATCAGATAGCGTCATATACGTCAGGTTTTTTGGATTGACATGATCATAAAAGTGTTTTTTTTTCTTATCTAGTGATGTCTAGCAGAAGCTGTATCTTTAACCCCTTAATGACCGGGCCTAAAAAGGCCTTAACCCCTTCCCTCTTTGACCACTTTTGTCTTTCCTGACAGAGCCTCATTTTTCAAATCTGACATGTTTCACTTAATGTGGTAATAACTCCGGAATGCTATCCAAGCGATTCTGAGATTGTTTTCTTGTGACTTATTGGACTTTATGTTAAAGGCAAAATTTGCCTGATACATTCAGTATTTAATTGTAAAAAACACCACAATTTAGCGAAAAATTGCAAAATTAGCATTTTTCTCAATTTAAATGTATTTGCTTGTAAGACAGGCAGTTATACCACACAAAATTGTTGCTAATTAACATCACCCATATGTCTACTTTAGTTTGGCATCGTTTTTTGGACATCCTTTTATTTTTCTAGGACGTTACAAGGCTTAGAACTTTAGCAGCAGTTTCTTACATTTTCAAGAAAATTTCAAAAGGCTATTTCTAAAGGGGCCAGTTCAGTTCCGAAGTGGCTTTGAGGTCCTTAGATATTAGAAACCCCTAATAAGTCACCCGATTTTAAAAACTGCACCCCTCAAAGAATTCAAAACAGCATTTAGAAAGTTTCTTAACCTTTTAGACATTTCGCAGGAATTAAGGCAAAGTAGAGGTGAAATTTACAAAGTTCATTATTTTTTCCAGAAATTCATTTTGAATCCATTTTTTTGTACCACAGATGGTTTTACCAGAGAAACGCAACTCAATATTTATTGCCCAGGTTCTGCAGTTTTAGGAAATATCCCACATGTGGCTCTAGTATGCTACTGAACTGAAGCACCAGCCTCCGAAGCAAAGTAGGACCTAGTGGATTTTGGGCCTCCTTTTTATTAGAATATATTTTAGGCACAATGTCAGCTTTGAAGAGGTCTTGTGGTACTAAAACAGTGGAAACCCCCCAAAAGTGACCCCATTTGGGAAACTACACTCCTCGAGGAATTTATTTAGGGGTGTAGCAAGCATTTTAACTCGTCAGTTTTTTTGCAAACATTTTTGGAACTAGGCCATGAAAATCTACATTTTTTCAAATAAAATGTAGGTTTAGCTAATTTTTTTTCATTTCCACGAGGACTAAAGGAGAAAAAGCACCATCAAATTTGTAAAGAAATTTCTCCCGAGTAAAACAGTACCCCACATGTGGTAATAAACGGCCGTTTGGACACACGGCGAGGCTGAGAAGGGAAAGAGCGGCATTTGGAACTCAAATTTAGCAGGAATGGTTTGCGGTGGCCATGTCGCATTTGCAAAGCCCCTGAGGGGACAAAACAGTGGAAACCCCCAACAAGTGACCCCATTTTGGAAACTACATCCATTGAGGAAATTATCTAGGGGTACAGTGAGCATTTTGACCCCACGGGTGTTTTACAGAACTTATTGGAAGTAGGCCGTAAAAATAAAAATCAAAATTTTTCAAAGAAAATGTAGGTTTAGCTAATTTTTTTTCATTTCCACAAGAACTGTAGGAGAAAAAACACTGCAACATTTGTAAAGCAATTTCTCCCGAGTAAAACAATACCTCACATGTGGTCATAAACGTCTGTTTGGACACACAGTAGGGCTCAGAATGGAAGGAGCACCATTTGGATTTTGGAATGGTTTCTTGGCACCATGTCACATTTGCTGAGCCCCTGTAGTACTAGTACAGTGGAAACACCCCAAAAGTGACTCCATTTGGAAAACTGCACCCCCTGAAGAATCACCTAGGGGTATAGTGAGAATTTTGATCCCAAAGGTTTTTTGCGGAATTAGAATTAAGCCATGAAAATGAAAAATATTTTTTTTCCAATAAGATGTAGTTTTAGATCAACATTTTTCATTTTTATAAGGAATAGAGAAGGAAAAGCACCCCAACATTTGTAAAGCAATTTCTCCCGAGTACGGTAACACCCCATATGTGGTTATAATCGGCTGTTTACATATATGGGAGCATTCAGAAGAAAAGGAGCAGTATTTATCATTTGGAGCGTAGATTTTGCTGGAATGGTTTGCAGACGCCATGTTGCATTTGCAAAACCCCTGATGTACCAAACAAAAGTGACCCCGTTTTAGAAACTACACCCCTAAAGGCATTTATCAAGGGGTGTAGTGAGAATTTATACTCCACAGGTGTTTTTCAGAAATGAATACGCAGTGGATGGTGCAAAGTGAAAATTGCAATTTTTCCACTGATCTGCCTATTCACCGAACAATATGTTGTGCCCCTGGAGAATCTTACCCCATAAATTGTTAAGCGGGTTCTCCCGGGTATGTTAATGCCTTACTTGCGGCCATAAATGGCTGTTTGGGCACACTGTAGGGCTAAGAAGGGAAACCGCCATTTTGAGCATGGATTTTGCTTGGTAGTTTTGTTTGAGTTTTGCTGGTATTTCAGTTTATAACGTGGGGGTATATGTAATCTGTGCGGAGTATATCAGAGTATATGTAATCTGTGCGGAGTACATCAGGGCATAATAAGAGGGTATAATAATGGGGTAAATAATACAATTATCCATAGATGTGGGTTACGCTGTGTAGCAATCCGTTATGCGCAGGCCGGTGTCACACTGATAAACGGTTTTCTTTCTTATCCCCCTTTTGTAACGCTCTGCACCTTTTGGGGACTTTTTCTCCTTCGTAGTTTGGGAAATATTGCTGGAAAAGTGTTGCGCTGGTATAATACGGGCGCCCTCGCTTCCAGCGGATGTGCCATGTCCATTCCCTTTCCTAGTTCCTAAATACTAGGGCCCTGAAACTGAAGGAATGTTCCCCTGCGCATTGAGATATTTTTGCATCACCGCATTACTAGTGCCATAACTTTTTTATTTTTCAGTTGATTGAGCGGTGTGCGGGCTTGTTTTTTTGCGAGATGGGCTGTAGATTTTATTGGTACTATTTTGGGACACATACGACTTTTTGATCACTTTTTATTTCTTTTTTTTTTGGTAAGGGAAATTACCAAAAACAAGCATATCTGGAATAGTTATTGTTTGTTTTTTTTCGGCATCCACAGTGCGCCCTAAATTACATGTTAGCTTTATTCTGCGGGTCGATACGATTACGGCGATACCAAATTTATAGTTTTTTTTATGTATTGCAGCTTTTGCACAATAAAATCACTTTTTTTATCAAATCATTTGTTTTCTTTGTCGCCATGTTCTAAGACCCATAACTTTTTTATTTTTTCGTTGACAAAGCGGTGTCAGGGATTATTTTTTGCGGGACGGATTGTCGTTTATATTGGTACTATTTTGAAGTAAATGTGTTTATATGTGATTTTTTACGGCGTTCACCGTGCGGGATAATTTACATAATAGTTTTGTAGTTTGGGTCGTTACGGACGCGGCGATACCAATTATGTATAGTTTTTTTACATTTTTTTCCCATAATAAAAGGCTTACTATGGGGAAAAAAAGGCAGTTTAGCTTCTTTTTTTACTTGAAACTTGTGTTTTTATTGTTTTACGATTTTTTTGACTTGTCCCACTAGGGCACTTAAGTGCCTGATTCCCCCGATCGATACTCTAATACACTGGGGTTAATCAGCCGAATCGGAGAATAGCTCCGGTCCTGGCAGTTACAGGAAGGTGCCAGCTGTCACCCGCGGTGATGGTGCCGACGCTGCTTCTGTGCCCGCACCATCACTGCGACGTAACTGTACTGCGGTTTGCGGGAACACCTTCCCGACAGAGCCGTATATATACGGTGGATGTTGGGAAGGGGTTAATGACCAGCTACATTTTTCAGTTTATACCTCTCTGCATTTCAGCAGCCATAACTTTTTTATTTTTTCATTGACGTGGCCGTATAAGGCCTTGTTTTATGCTTGACAAATTGTAGTTTTATTGTCATAGTTTGGAGGTAGAAAAAAAATTATTTTTACGGCGTGAATATAAGAAAAAGCGGTTCTCGGCAGTTTTTCTTGTTTACTTTTTATCCTGTTCACGTTTTAAACTAAATAACCCATTAGATTAACTCTTCAGGTTATTACTTTCATTTAGATACCTAATATGTGTAGGTTTTTGTTTTTATTTAGTGTAGGGGCAATAAAATATGTTTTATGCAAAATAATGACTTTTTTTTTTTTTTTTAAATGTATATTTATTTTGTTACTTTTTAAAAAAATCCCATTAAGGGATAACTTTATTGTTTACTTGTAATGTATTAGCATACTCCTGTATGCTAATACATGATACTGTGTCACTATGACACAGGCTGCTGTTAGGGCAGCACATAGTATACCCGAACAGCAGGTTTACTGAACAGACAGCCCTGGGGTCCTTTGGAGATCCCCATGGCTGACTGCAGAGGGATTCCCCGGTGTTTGATCACGTCACCGGGTTTCCGATGAAGAGATCAAAGCGGTCATAGACTTTGTCGATCAAAGGGTTAAACAGTTGGAGTCCGAATGTTTTCCGACCCCAGCTGTATTAAGCAGGCTGCTCTAAGATCAGGAGCTGTTACAGCTTCTGCTTAGAGGACGAGTGATCACAGAAGCGCTCATCAGCCTCTTCTACAGCGACGCCAAAAGACTTTGCTGTAGACTGAAGACATGCACCGCCTGCCGTCAAAAGACGGTGGGCAGTCATTAAGGAGTTAAAGACTAGATGACATTTTCATATACATTTTCCACAATGGTGAACGGGTTGTCTGAAAAGCGACTTCTGAATGCGTACTGAGGAGCTTACAGCCTCCATTAGAGGTGGCTCAAATAAATTCCAGAAAACATGGGTTTTGTTAGGGTATGGGCACACACAAAATCCAAAACGTTTGAAAATACAGCGCTGTTTTCAAGAGAAAACAGGTTCTGATTTTCTGACGGTTTTTTAAGCTGCTCGCGTTTTTCGCTGTGTTTTTAACAGCCGTTTTTGGAGCTGATTTTCTATGGAGTCAATGAAAAACGGCTCCAAAAAACATCTCAAGAAGTGATATGTACTTTTTTGCGGGCCATTTTTTTATGCAGCCTTTTTCAAACTGGCCGCGTATAAAAAAGCGGCCCGTCGGAACAGAAAGCTGTTTTTCCCATTGAAATCAATGGGCAGATGTTTGGAGGCGTTCTGCTTCCGATTTTTCAGGCCGAAAAATAAGCCGGGTGAACATACCCTTAGATTAACTTTACCTCCTCTGGACAATATAGATTTGAATTGTGACGTTCGTACAATGTCTTGTTGGCTCCATAATATACCTACTCACCTTTTTTTCCCTACCCACCCCCCCCCTTTTTTTTGGGCTTTTACCCACCGTTTCTTTGGAGGTTTTGGTTGGTAAAGTTTCTGTTCGAAAAATGCACCAGTGATTATGCCAGTGACATTGCTTTCACTATTGTTTTAGATTTGGAATTTCTTTGTGTTGAACTATATTTGGGCTGCTTCCCGGTTTATTGGACATGTATGAATAACTCCCCCGGGGGTGGGGGTGTGTGTGTATATATATATATATATATATATATATAGTGACTTCTGGACATGTCAGACATCTGACAATGGATTGTGTATTCTATTGTTTTAACTCTCTATTGCAATTAATGAGTATTATGGAAAACTCAAGTAACTCCCATCATTTTCATTGCTGACTGAGTATGTACTACCACTTGTGTGGTTGGCGTAGGTTGACGCCAACCATCAAGAGTATAAAAAGATTTTTCACAAGTCAGATGAGAGATGTGAAAAAAAAATCTGCAGTTATTACTATAAATTAACATCAATATTCACGTGGACCTGCAGTAGACTAATATCTCTATGAAAAAGAAAAAAACCGACCCCCTTTAAGTTAACCGTACTTGCCAAATATAAATTTCAATATTTCAAGAATGACTTCAGATTGCTTTCTTCACTTGCTTCTTGCTGTACCTTGTTATTTTATTGCTGAATTATTTCATAGGTAGAGGAGCTCGATATTGCTGAAGTACACAGTGATATTTGTATAGTCCATTGTACAACAATTGCATAAAACAGATTCAATACAAAAAGTTGATTGAAGGGACAAGCACAAACAGATGACCAACAGATCAAACTTCCATGTCTATCCGGTATTTAAAATGAAACGCATACAATGTATCTATGAATCGCCTGCACTACCCCGCTTGTCCTCGATCTTATCCCAGATCTTGGTCTTCTTCAGGCACTTGATATATGAGGTAATGGAAACTTTCCACCGCTCTTTTTTTTTTAACAGATAACAGAATGGCAAGCAGGCATCTATGGATCACAGGTATGCTTTATGATATGCAAAAAGTTCTTTTTAAAAGGACGCCATTTTGGAGAGCTCCTTGTCCATCTGCACATACTGTTCCTTTAAACGGAGCACAGCTTTATTGTGCTCCTCATCGATTGCCAAACAGCTCTTCTCCTGTTCCTCCATGAACGCCTCCCACTGCGAGCGAAGTTTCTCATGTCTGATTTTTGTTGCTGCGTTATTCTGAAAAAAAATAAAAATGTAATTAGAATGCACATAGGTATGATATGTGACTGTCTGCAATAAGTGCGCGCATCTAGATAGTGAGCGTTCATGTGTGCGAGGAATACACATTCACTAGCTACAAACACGGTGTTGTAAATAGCATGCGTCTGCAGTAAATGAGAGAACGTATGTTTGATTGTACGTGTGCATGTAGTAGTGAGAATGTGTATGTGTCGGTACATCTGTGTATATGCTGTAGGTATTGAGTGTACCTGCATGTGGCGTATGTCTTCAGGTGTGCATGTATGAATGAATGTATGTATTTACACCTGTCTGTAGTGAGTGGGCATACGTGAGCGTGCATTTATGTAGGGCAGCATGTACTGTAAGGCTAGATTCACAGGAACTGATTCATTTTGCGTCTGCATAAAACGCAGAGTTTTTCCTCCCTGGAGAAGCTGTACCAGCGAAACGCGCGTCAGGGCGTTATCTCACTGTGTGGACCACCTAATTACCTTCATCTCCATGGGTAAGATTTGTTACACTGGCCCCCCAGGTGGGCATAGATTTACATCTCCGGTCATTCCAGAGCACTCTTCCCTGATGGAGATAGAGGGCAGGGTAGGATCCAGCGCTGAGACGTTTAAAATGGAATTCAGTTTTCCAAGTTTAATGTATTCGTTAAAAAGGGAAGTCCAGTGGTATCAGGTCCTAGGCGTGCATGAAGTGAAGGGAAGAAAAAATATATCCTCTTTGGCCTACGCGTTTCGGACGGCACTGCGTCCTTAGACTTGGCTGTGGTAGGTTTTAAAAAGAGCGCGCTGTCATATATATTCTGCGAGGATTGAAAACAGCTGATGAGTGGGTAATGATTGCGTGTCATGGTTGTAAGGCTGTGAGACGCAAACTCCGAATTTAGGTATTGGGTAACCATAAGTTGATATTTTGATAGATATTGTGTATGTTTGTATACTGCTCAGAGGGTCTTCTGAAACTGTATTGTGGTATAGAATTACTGAAACTTGTAATTTTTATTCTGACATATAAGGTTAACATCATGTCAACTCGCTTGTTTTGTCTGTTTTAATAAAGTTTGGTTTGGTTCGGTTGCATTCCAGGACTCGTTTTGGAATACAACATCAAGGTGATTGACGGTCGGGTTCTAACTCCTTTTCGAGTCTGTCATTGGATGTTGGTAAGTAATTTGATTTGTGTTAATTTTTGATATATCGTGCTTGATGATAATTAGGACTTTGTGAAACACCTTTGATTACTTGACAGAATATTAGATTTATGAAAATCCATTGTTTAGGAGTCTGTTGGTGCCTTACTATATCGGTTGGTCTTGCGAGTTTTAGTGTTCCTATACACTGTAATTGTTTGCTATGACTCTTCTTCAATTTCTTTACACATATGTTCTAGTCAGAATTGTTTTATTTGAACTAGGTTCTAGTCAGAATGTTTTGTAGTTGTGAACAGGGCTCTATATTGCGTTGTTGAGGATGGGATGTGAAGGGGGGAGGAAATGTGAGGTGGACCACAACTGTAACTGGAAGGAGGGGAGACTTTAACAAAGTGCATAATGGGGTTGGTGATGTGATAATTTCTGTGTACTAGACAAATAGCAAATGTTATGTCTGTACACTGTGTGAACATAGATAAAAATGGGACCTTCACTTCATGCACGCCTAGGACCGGATACCACTGGACTTCCCTTTTTAACGAATACATTAAACTTGGAAAACTGAATTCCATTTTAAACGTCTCAGCGCTGGATCCTACCCTGCCCTCTATCTCCAATTGTTACTCCGTGTGCCGACACGAGGATCCGGGCGCTATCAACGACACACCGGAGTGTGTCAGGTGAGCTGGAGGATTTCTCTATACATTTTTTTCTCTTGTCACTCTTCCCTGATCTATGTCCGGTATTTTGGGCAGATTACTCTTTCTAGTGTCTCTTATGTCTGAAATTTTTCTGACACCTAAGGGTATGTTCACATGGCAACGCCAATTACGTCTGAAATTACGGAGCTGTTTTCAGGCGAAAACAGCTCCTGAATTTCAGACGTTTTGACAAGTGCGCGCGTTTTTCGCGGCGTCTTTTAAGGACGTAAATGGAGCTGTTTTCTATGGAGTCAATAAAAAACGCCTCCAATTACGTCCCTAGAAGTGACATGCACTTCTTTGAGGCAGGCGTCTTTTTACGCGCCGTCTTTTGACAGCAGTTTGGAGCCGTTTTTTCGGTCGTAATTTGAGGCGTAAAACGCCTGAATTACGTCCGTAAATAGGGCGTGTGAACATAACCTAAGGCCGGATTCACACAAGCGTGTGCATTTTGCGCAAGCAAAAAAACGCGGCATTTTGTGTGCGCAAAAAGCGCTTAACAGCTCCGTGTGTCATGATCATATGGTGCGTGGCTGCGTGCTTTTCGCGCAGCCGCCATCTTTATGACACTCCGTTTGGATGTTTGTAAGCAGAAAAGCACGTGGTGCTATTCGGTTTTCACTCATCCTTTTCACTGCTGTTGCGCGAATCACGCGCGTCCCACGGAAGTGCTTCCGTGAGCTGCGCGTGATATTCACACACCCATTGACCTCAATGGGTGCGTGATGCGCAAAATACGCACAAAGAACGGACATGTCGTGAGTTTTACGCAGCGGACACACACTGCGTAAAAATCACGGACTGTCTGCACGGCCCCATAAACTAATATAGGTCCGTGCGAGGCACGTGAAAATCACGCGCGTTGTACGGACATATATCACGTTCGTCTGAATAAGCCCTAAGTGTTACCTGTTGTCATATTTTAAATAGCAGATATCAGACTTATAAACGCTTAGTCAATGGTCTCTTTGCTTCCTGTTGTATACACTTCTTTAATGTGTAATATTAATATTATGCCCTTGGCTATACTATCGTCTTTTTTGAGTGATCCACATACAGACTCTGTTTTAGATCCTCGCTTTGTGTTTTTATATTTCTCTTGTTTATGATATTGTAATAAATTAAATGTATACTTTTTTTCTATTACTCGTGGCGTTATGACTCCTTGTTCTCATTTTCTTGTCATGATATATTGGAGTTTGCTACTCTCGATTTATATTTTGGAGGTGTCTCAACAATTTGTTGGCAACACCTAACCTGTCACTTGACCTGTGAGATGTATGTTAAGAGTTTTTCCTGCGTTGCAGTTCCGTGTGGTATCAGTGCGTGTTCTGTGTGGCATCCGTTTTTTATGTCCGTGTTGCCACACTTTTTTTCTGCATTTCTTTAGCAACTGGTGCGTGAATCACAGACATCATGCAGAACAGGTCAATGGGTGTGTGGTGTACGCAAAAACGCATCAAAATAGGAAATGCATGAGATTCACGCTGCGTGAAAAATCACGCATATCTGAATAGCCACATTGAGACGCATGGGTCCGTATGCTGTTCGTTGTTTTCACGCAAAGCACACGGACGTATACAATCAGGTCTAAGGGTCAGTTCAAACAGAGTTTTTTGGCGCGGATTTTAATGCAGAAACTGCATCTGAATCAGCGCAAAAAGACGGCAGAAATCGCCTACCATTGATTTCAATGGGAGGCAGAGACATTTTGTCCCCGGACGGCTTTTAGCCGCTTGTGGGGGGGAAATACAAACCCAGCATGTCCTTTGTTGCCGTGGTCCGCCCCTGACCTTTCATTGAAATAATAAAATTAAAAAAAGCGTATTTTTTGTGATGTTTTTGCCCGTGGTCATCAATGGCCGTAGGTATAAAAATAAAAAAAATTAAAAAAAAAAAGGCGTGAAAAACGCAGCAAAAAAATGCAGCAAAAAAACGCAGGCAGGTCACAGTCTGCCTCAAAATTCCTAGAGGAATTTTGAGGCAGATTTTTTCTGCCTGCAAAACACTCTGTGAACTAGGCCTATGGGTGGATTTGAGTTGGTGGCAGAAATTTTTGCAACTGAAAATCAGTTCTATTCATCTGAATGGAACTCGTAGAAATCCACGTACTCGCTGCAGAAACAACCTTATCCAGATGAATGTAACCAACTAGAAATCGGAAATTTCTGCAACTGAATCTGCCTTGTGTGAATTCAACCTAAATTCAGTCCGGTTTCCAGTCTCATGTCAGCAATGTGAGGAGGATTCTGTAAGCGGCTTAGGCCCTGTTCACACAGAGTTTTTTTTACACTTTTTTGGCGTGGAAATCGCATCGGAAAACGCGCCAAAAAACAGCCGAAAACGCCTCCAATTGATTTCAATGGGAGGCAAAGGCGCTTTTTTCCCCCGCGAGCAGTAAAACCTTCTCGCGGGAAAAAGAAGCGACATGCCCTATCTTCGGGCGTTTACGTCTCTGACCTCCCATTGACATCAATGGGAGGCAGAGAAAGTGTTTTTACCTGCGGTGCTCAATGGCCGCGGGAGAAAAACGCAGTGAAAAACACGGCAAACGGCGTGCAGGCAGATCTATATCTGCCTCAAAATGCCAGATGGAATTTTGAGGCAGAATTTTCTGCCTACAAAAAAAAACTCAGTGTGAACAGGGTTTTAGAGTGAATGTGGAGACTCGTAAGTCCCATCCAGGGGTTTCTGTCCGCCTGAGACCGTGTGTAGAGATTTGCAGCCTAAGAAACAACTGTGGAAAAGGAGAGTTTGATTTGTTGGCACCTGCCAGTCCCATACAAATGCTCACAGCTGCTAGAGGCAGGGGAGGCATTTTACAATAAAGAAATTCCCGTCTGTAAAAGAATAATCTTCAGGCCAGATCGCCCAGGTCTACTAGGTTTCTCCACCTTTGGGAGTCACCACATCCTTGGAACGATATGGGTCAGTACTAGCGGTGTTTCTTTTGCAATGACTACTGATTGATACATTCACTTTTCTGAGCTTGCGATAGGTTTAGCTGCAAAACATTTACGTCTACTTAGACAGCAGGTCTGGTTGCACGGAGACGTTCTTTGCTTAACTATTAAGCTCTTTATCCTTTTTATGCCTGTTACTAAGATTAAACGCTCTTGCTGATATATACCGACATTGTATATGGTTGTAGCTAACCCTCGCTTCCTCTGTATCTACTTTTTAGTAAACCGCTTAGAACTACTGTTATAAACGGTTGTTTGTACTGTTTTACCTCCATGACCCACGTCCCTCTCCCATACCATTTGGAGATATACAGTCTATTTTGATTTGTAGTCTATTTTTAATCGTGTTATTTGTATTGTCCAATAAATATATTTTTCTATGCCATTGGCAAATTTACATTTATTGATAGTTTTTGACTCTGTTTCTTTCTCTTGTGTTCTATTTGATATTTGGAGTTTCTATCATTACTGGGGAGTTGAATAAATTTAACCGCACTTGCTGGTGACTTAGCCCATAGACTGTATAGTCCCATGAGATATATGTTGACAATATTTATGTAAATCTATCTGCATGTGTGCAGAAGACAAAATACCGAAGGTCATGGCTTTTGAGCTCTCTCAAATGGATGTCCACTCTGGTTCAATTAAGTCGACCATGTTCAATTTTCACTGACCACCCTATTGCTGCCAAACCTAAATGGGGAAGGGGAATTGCAAAAGAAAACTGCTAAAAGAGGAAAGATTTTTTATATGTCATAGGTCTTGTTCACATCAGCGTCTGGTTCCGTTTAGGGTTTCCGTTAATTTATTCCGTCAGAGGAACAGAAGAACGGAAAGTCGAACAAACAACTATAGCTTCTGTTTGCATTACCATTGATTTCAATGGTAATGCTTCAGTTTCAGCTTGTTTCCGTTTGATTCCGTTCAATAAAGTTTCCGTTTTTTTTTTTAACGGAAACAATAGCGTAGTCAAAACTTTACGGAACGGACATCAATTGAAATGGAAGCATTATCATTGAAATCAATGGTAATGCAAACGGAAGCTATAGTTTCCAGACGCTGATGTCAACAGGCCCAAATGCACTTGTGGAAAACCACATTGGTAAAAGTCTGATCTCCAACCACCTACGATTTCCAGAATGAAAGGGCTCCATAGAACAATCAAACCTCTTCGCCACTGTTCAGAGATTTATTACACCTGAACAGTGGCAAAGGGTGTAGGCACTCTATAGAACCCTTAACCAGTTAGTGACCGCCAATACACCTCTTCAAGGAGGCCACTAACAGGCTTTATTCTGATGCATCAGAATAAAGAATCGCCGCCAGGAGCAGTTAAAACTCCCTGCCCAGAGGTAGCTGAGAATTGGGGCAGCGCTGCTCGAGCGGGCGGATCGAAATCCGCCTGATTAACCCCTTAGATGCGGCGCTCAATACCGAGAGCATGCATCTAAGTGGTTTTGGAGGGAGGGGGCTCCCTCTCTCACCCCACCGGTACTGCGATCGCAGGTTGCCGGTGGCTTCTATGGCAGCCGGGGCCTAACAAAGGTCCCCAGGTCTGCCTGTAGTGAATGCCAGAGGCATGGACTAACAGGTGCCTGCCAGTTTTACACTGACACGCAATAATACACTGCAATAGAGTATTGCAGTGTAATATAAAAGCGATCAAATAATTGCATAGTAAAGTCCCCTAGTGTGACTAAGAAAAAAAAGAAAGGAAATAATACAAAGAAAATTTATAATAAATAAATTTAAAAAAAACCAAAAACCCTTACAAAATGCTTTATTATGAACACCTAAAAAGTTACACATATTTGGTATCGTCGCGTCCGTAACGACCCCAACTATAAAGATATTACATTATTTAACTCGCGTGGCGAACGCCGTAAAAAATAAAATAAAAAACAAATGCCAGAATTGCTGTTTTCTGTTCATCCTGCCTTACACAAAATGTGATAAGTCATCAAAAAGTCGCATATACTAAAAAATGGTACCAACAAAAACTACAAATCATCCCGCATAAGAAAAGCCCTAATACAGCTGCATCGGCAGAAAAACCCAAAAAGTTATGGCTCTTCAAATATGGAGACACAAAAGTAAATAATTTGAGAAAAAAAAGTGTTCTTACGGTGTTAAAGTAGTAAAACATAAAAAACCTATAAGTTTGGTATCGTCCCAATCGTAACGATCCGCTAAATAAAGTTATGTTATTTTTAGCCACACGGTAAACTGCTTAAATTTAGGACGCCAAAAAAAAATAAAATAAGTGTCGATATGTTTTTTTTTTCTATTCGCCAAAGAAAAAAAAAAAAAAAAAGTTAATAAAAGTTAATCAATTAATTATATGTACCCCAAAATGGTGCTATACAAAAATACAACTTGTACCGCAAAATACAAGTCCTTATACAGCTATGTCGACGCAAAAACAAAAAAAAGTTATAGCTCTTTTAATGTGACGATGGAAAAACGTAAAAAATACCTTGGTCATTAAGGCCTAAAATACGCTGGTCACTAAGGGGTTACTTTCGAAATGAAACATTTCAACCTAATGAGAAAAAACCGCAGTATAGGAGACATAACTAGGCAGGAGTCCGGGACAGCTAGGTAAGGCTACATTCACACGAGCGTATTAGATTCACGCGCGGGAATCTGGTCTGTTATGCATTGGTGTGCTTTGCGAGGGGCATGTGTTATTCACGCACTAGCAAAGCACAACTTTTTTTTTATTTTTATTATTTTCAATTGACTTCAACGGGCGATAGGTGCGTGAAAAACGCACCAATATAGGACATGCAGTGAGTTTTACGCAACGGACTCTCGTTGCGTGAAAACTCCTGCATGTGAGAACGGCCCCATTAAAATAAATAAGTCCGTGTGCGGTGTGTGATTTCCCTGCGCAGCTCCTGGACGTTATTCACGTTCCTCTGAATGAGCCCTAACTCTCTATTGGAGGCCATTCCGGTTACCTGGCTTGAATAGAAAACTAAGAAACCTAAACAAATGTTTATTTCATAGAGGGATACAGGATATCACACGCTCCAAAATATGACCCCAGGATAGAATTAGCCAACTTCATAGACACATTGCCCACATTTTTGTATGTTTGCGGTTTGACATGGGTCATCTAGTGCAGGTATTTTTAATCTGTCCACATTTTATTTAAGGTAAGGTAGTAGAAGTAGGGCGGCAATACTTATGCACCTAGCAAAGTGCAGTCAAAGAGGTAATGTTGTGCTGGCAGCCACCAGCGATGTAATAGATGCCTGTGTGTGTGTATAATGCACAGTACCAAATACACTCTGGAACATAATAGTTTACATATGGACATAATACATAGAACACACTTATACTTCTGCTTTATGGCATCCACTCCTGCAAAAGGCATGAAAAAAACGACACTGTAAATAAGACCTAAATGTCCCTCAATAGTATCATGCCGCTAAAGCTTTGTAACAAGGCCATTCTAGCATTTGGCAGCCCTCAAGTCACAGATGCATACATAGTGCGACTGACCTCACTTGCATGGCTACAATTGTCACCACGTAGCGCAGGTCTTATTCTAGAAAGGAGTGTGTTCCCAACAATGGTTCTGTAGAACAGCGTTTCCCAAACTGTGGGTCGCGACTCCATGGGGGGGTCGTGTGAAGACATCCGGGGGGGGGAGTTCGCAATCCAATTACCGATGTCCCAGTTTCAACTCCATGTTCATCCTCAGGACGAAGATATGGTTAAAACCAATGTTGGAGCATAGAGTGAACTGCTCCTTGCTCCAGCATGCACTATGCGCCGAGCCGTGAATGACTTGGTGCAGACAGATGCGATGTGGTGTCGTCATCGCGCCTGTCTGACGAGTAACACACTGCACAGACCGGAGGAGCAGAAGGATGTCCTCCACTTGTCGTGGGAACGGGCGTAGATGAGGAATTATTTTATTTTTTTATTAGGCACTGTGGGGGCATTATAATGTGTGGGTGCATTATTCTGTGTGGGGGGGGGGGCTTTATAGGCATTATACTATGTTGGAAGGCACTAAGGGGTCATTATACTGTGTGGGGCATCTATGGGGGCATTATACTGTGTGTTGAGGCACTATAAGGGCATTATACTGCGTGGGGTAGAGACTTATTTTTTGAATGGAGCTTAATCCCGGCATCTAACTACGAATGATGTTGAAATGCGTCAGACAAAACGGGGCTAAGTACGGTAGTGTGGGGGCGGAGGGTGTCCCAAACAATGGGTCCCATCCTCAGAAAGTTTGGGAACCACTGCTATAGAAGATTGACATGCCACTATGCCATCTATGAATTCCGACTCATGTATGGCTAACATCTTAAATATCTAAAAATAAACAAATCTGCTTATTTAAGAATTTTAAAATAACTCGTGATCACAGTTAGGCTGCATGCACACTTCTGTCGGCTGTTGTACGGCCGCTAATGACAAGGCCGAGACTGTTCCGTCAAAAACGGGCAGGAGTAGGACCTGTCCTATTTTTGACAGAACGGCCGCACAGTTCTGTTAAAATAACGGAAGTGTGCATGGCCCCATTGAAATATATGTGTCAGGGTGCCATCAGTTAAAACTACGGATAGCACCCTGATGAAAAAAACTGAAGTGGGCATGAGGCCGTATACTGATAAAAGAAAATCTGACAGATGTTTATCTGGTCCTTGCAGATAGATTGTAAATGGCTACGATATAAAATCAGCATTTGTAGCAAAAAAGGTTTTATTTTTTTTGCTTTGCTGTAGTCGATTTTTCGAAACGACAGTCTCTGATGGCTTCTAAAACTGCACAGGCTACGGGTTACATAGTCCTTTACCAAAGTTATTTTGTACAGTGACCTTTCTAAGCATTTTCCCCTATTTTTCAGAAAACAAAAGGGGCACTGTATGAACAGGTCCTGTGGGCTTTCACCACTCCAGTCTTGGCCACAAACTGAAGACCACTGTTGAATTTTAGTGGGAGTGTATAGGTCATAGTGGTTTCCCACTCTTGATGTTAATAGAAACAAGTAAGGTTTAATCTTCCTAGTTTAAATAATTAAAATATACCCAACATTTAGGGAAAGCTGTTTTGGCAGCTTCATAACAACCCTAAAAGGTTACTAAATAAATTTACTGATCTGAAAAAAGCAGAGAAGCTTTAAAAGTAAATGTTGTGTGTCAAGACTTTTCCAAGGAGTCAAGTATCAGAAATATATGAAGTAGGTAGGACATACTTTGGTATTCAGTACTCGAGCATATTCATGCCATATTACCGGCTTGTTCCACACTCAAAACCATTTTAATAAATTTTTAACTTTCAAACAACACTCTGGTAAAGTTTTTTTTTGCCATGTATTGGAAAGTACAGGGTGGGCCATTTATATGGATACACCTAAATAAAATGGGAATGGTTGGTGATATTAACTTCCTGTTTGTGGCACATTAGTATATGGGAGGGGGGAAACTTTTCAAGCTGGGTGTTGACCATGGTGGCCATTTTGAAGTCGGCCATTTTGTATCCAACTTTAGTTTTTTCAATGGGAAGAGGGTCATGTGACACATCAAACTTATCGGGAATTTCACAAGAAAAACAATGGTGTGCTTGGTTTTAACGTTACTTTATTCTTTCATGAGTTATTTACAAGTTTCTGACCACTTATAAAATGTGTTCAAAGTGCTGCCCATTGTGTTGGATTGTCAATGCAACCCTCTTCTCCCACTCTTCACACACTGATAGCAACACCGCAGAAGAAATGCTAGCACAGGCTTCCAGTATCCGTAGTTTCAGTTGCTGCACATCTCGTATCTTCACAGCATAGACAATTGCCTTCAGATGACCCCAAAGATAAAAAAGTCTAAGTGGGTCAGATCAGGAGACCTAAGGGGCCATTCAACTGGCCCACGACGACCAATCAACTTTCCAGGAAACTGTTCATCTAGGAATGCTCGGACCTGACACCCATAATGTGGTTGTGCACCATCTTGCTGGAAAAACTCAGGGAATGTGCCAGCTTCAGTGCATAAAGAGGGAAACACATCATCATGTAGCAATTTTAGATATCCCGTGGCCTTGAGGTTTCCATTGATGAAGAATGGCCCCACTATCTTTGTACCCCATATTCCACACCATACCATACAGTTTTGTGTTCCAACAGTCTTGGAGGGATCTATCCAATGTGGGTTAGTGTCAGACCAATAGCGGTGGTTTTGTTTGTTAACTTCACCAGTCACATAAAAGTTTGCCTCATCACTGAACAAAATGTTCTGTGTAAACGGAGGGTCCTGTTCCAATTTTTGTTTTGCCCATTCTGCAAATTCAGTGCGCCGATCTTGGTCATCCTCGTTGAGATGCTGCAGCAGCTGGAGTTTGTAAGGGTGCCATTTGTGAGTAGCTAATATCCGCCGAAGGGATGTTCGACTGATGCCACTCTCCAGTGACATGCGGCGAGTGCTACGCTGTGGGCTCTTGCTGATTGAAGCTAGGACAGCCACTGATGTTTCTTAATTAGTGACAGTTTTCATGCGTCCACGCGTTTTCATGCGTCCACATTTGGGCAAATCCAACACTGAACCAGTTTCACTAAACTTGGCAAGCAGTTTGCAAACTGTAGCATGGGAGATGGGTGGTCTCGTAGGGTGTCTTGCATTGAAATCTGCTGCAATGACCCGGGTACTGCGTTCTCCAGACATCAACACAATTTCTAGCCGCTCCTCACGTGTTAACCTCTGTGACATGTCAATGGCTGTAAACAAAGAGAAGCTTGTAAATAACTCATGAAAGAATAAAGTTACGTTAAAACCAAGCACACCATTGTTTTTCTTGTGAAATTCTCGATAAGTTTGATGTGTCACATGACTCTTCCCATTGAAAAAACTAAAGTTGGATACAAAATGGCCGACTTCAAAATGGACGCCATGGTCAACACCCAGCTTGAAAAGTTTCCCCCCTCCCATATACTAATGTGCCACAAACAGGAAGTTAATATCACCAACCATTCCCATTTTATTTAGGTGTATCCATATAAATGGCCCACCCTGTACATCCGATAAAAGGTAGGGCAGGTAATCCGTTTACCGGGTGCTTTATTGACAAACTATCATTTCTGCTCCTAACCGCCGTTATGTCACGTGACCCGCACTGTGACTGTCCGAATCCTACAGCTTCTGCGTGGTGGACCGGAAGTCCCTTTTGGTCCACACAGCAGGCGCTGTAAGATTTGGACAGTCACAGTGCGGGTCATGTGGCATAACAGCTGCCCGAAATGGGGAAGATAGTTTGGCAATAAAGTGCCCGGTAACAGGATTACACACCCTACCTTTTATTGAATGTACTTTCCAAACGAAGGCCAAGAGAAAAAAAAATTGCAGGAGTGTTCTTTTAAGGTTAAGAATCCTTAAAAATGGTCATGTTATTATATCAGTAGCGAGAACCAACAGTTTGGTAATTATGTTAATATAAAGCTTTGGGTGGAAATGAACTTTAAAACAAGAATGTCAAAAACAAAAAAGGAAATACTTTAAACTTCACAAAAAAAAAAAAAAAAAAAAAAAGATCCATCTCATAAAGCAGATCTGTATAATATACTGGTTGTTCTCTTCAGTAGTTCTATTCATCAATTCATTTGTTATATACAATTTTGAATGTTGGGTAACAACCAATATAGCAGTGCCCATATGCTTTATCAACCAACTTTTCCACACTATCAAATCGTAAATCTTTCGAGGTATGCAGGGATACTCCTAATTTTCTATAGCTGTATTTCATATTCTGAACTCTAGGAAGTCAAGGTGACAGCTTATGTGGGAGCTGTAATTGCATCCATATTGGGTCATTTTTTTTGTTTAGGGAATTGATCTTTTAAATTACATGAATAGTGATGAAATGAAAAAAAAAAATAGCAAATCTGGAAATGTATATAAAGTGATTTTAGGTGCTTAGGATAACTGCATGCTCAGGATTTCCTACGTACCACTTTGACGAAAATGAATGGTAGAATTACTATATGTCACACAGTCCTGTAACAAGGCACTCATAACATATATTTTAACATAAGCGAGTTTGCTCAGACTTCAAGTCAAACAAGTAGCCAATGGGACCACACGTCAGTCATAATGCACTTTTTAATTTTTGCTGCAATCGTAACAAAAGGGCACGGATTTGCCACAACAAAAAAAACGCATTTTGACCGCGACAAGTGAACCCAGCTTTAGAGGATTCGGGTGTTCCCCTAATAAGCAACACTGGTACTGCATAAAAAGACCAACAGTTCTAAGCATTACTTTTCCACTATGGTATTTTTCTTCATTCTGCAACAAGTCTAGCCTTAACACTTAACTATCAAGTGAAAAATAAAACAAATAAAATGTAAACAAGAAACGTGGAAAAATTAACCCCTTAATGACCGGGCCATTTTGCACGTTAATGACCAAGGATTATTTCTTGTTTTTTCACGGTCGCATTCCAAGAGTCGTAACTTTTTTTTTATTCCGTCGACATAGCCGTATAAGGGCTTGTTTTTTGCGGGACGAGTTGTATTTTGTAATTGTACCATTTTTAGATGCTTATAATGTATTGATTAACTTTTATTAACTTTATTTTAGGAGAGAATTGAAAATAAGCAGCTATTCCAGCATTAATTTTCACGTTATAAATTTACGCCGTTTACTATGCAGCGTAAATAACATGTTAACTTTATTCTATGGGTCGGCACGATTACGGGGATACCAAATATGTAAAGGTTTTATATGTTTTTTCTACGTTTGCACAATAAAAACCCTTTTAGAAAAAAATTACTTGTTTTTGCATCGCCGCATTCCAAGAGCCGTAACGTTTTTATTTTTCCGTCAATGTGGCCGTATGTGGGCTTGATTTTTGCGGGACAATGTGTAGTTTTCATTAGTACTATTTTGGGGTACATAGGACTTATAGATTAACTTTTATTTTATTTTTTTGGGGGGGAATGGGAGAAAAGAGAGAATTTTGCCGTTGTTTTTTGCGTTTTCTTTGGACGCCGTTCATCCGGCGGTTTAATTAATGTGTTCATTTTATTGGTCAAGTTGTTACGATCGCGGGGATACCATATATGTGTATGTGTGATTTGTTTTGACAGTTTTACTAAATAAAACCACTTTTTGGGCCAAAAAAGTAGTTTTATTTGACTTTGACTGTAATTTTTTTTTTTTTTTTTTCACAAACTTTATTTAACTGATTGTCATTTTTTTTTTAAGTCCCATCAGGGGACTTCACTATGCGATCTGTTGATCGCATATATAATGCTTTGGTATACTTAGTATACCGAAGCATTATTGCCTGTCAGTGTAAAACTGACAGGCAACCTATTAGGTCATGCCTCTGGCATCGCCTAACAGGCAGATGCTGAAGACAGACCTGGGGGTCTTTGTTAGACCCCCGGCTGTCATGGAAACCCGACGGCGACCCCCGATTTGTTTGCGGGGGCGCCGATCGGGTGACAGAGGGAGCTCCCTCCCTCTGTCAAACACATTAGATGCCGCTGTCACTATTGACAGCGGCATTTAATGGGTTAAACTGCCGGAATCGGAGCGTGCTTAGATTCCGGCAGTTGCAGCAGGAGCCAGGCTGAGTATAACAGCCGTGCTCCTGCCGCTGATCGCATGGGTACGCTGTCAGTACCCGCGCGATCACAGGACGGATATATCCGTCCTCCTGCGCGAACTAGCAGCTGCTGAGGACGGATATATCCGTCCTTCGGCGTTAAGGAGTTAAGTCAAGTGCAGCATGGGTTAAAGTGGAATGCAAGGATTTCTAAGGATGTGCTATGTATCACCGATGACCCCTGCTGGTAAAAATCAATGGTTGTCCCGCAAAGTATCTAAAAAGATAAATGTTCTCTTATTTAGTTAAGGAGAATAAATGGGACGGCTATGTCACAGCATTTTTTTGTCCCTAATCCCATGGTGGCAATTTAGACGGTTTCTTACTTTTTGTTTCCCTGCTACCAGCAATACCAGATGGACAATATGAAGTATCCTTCCAACTCTCCTAAACTCGCCCCCTTCTCTTCATAGTGGAACAGATGAAACTAGGGATCTAGCTTGTATTTTGTAATACCCAGGTGAATCATTAGCGCTTGCATTTTATTCATAAAAAGTTAGTCATTTATGGGTAAAGCCATAGCGGGTGATAATCTGATACTTTCATCAAAATGTTAACATTCAACAGGTAACTCACACCCGTTTCCCATACAGAAGGTCATGATAATTTGGACTCACACCAGACTAGTAGTGGAAGACTGGGTGAAGTAAACTCATTTGATTACTAAAAACGCACAGGAATAACATTATCATCTTCACACTAAATTCCATGTTGTCCTGGAGGGCATTTTATTCAGTAAGGTTAAGTCTAATACAGGACGATTCTGAGGTAAAAAGGAGTGCTTACCTCAATTTTTTTTTTTTTAAACTCGTTTTATTGAAAAGTAAACAAAGTTTATCACAGTATGGAATTAGAAAAGTGAATGGACAACAATGTCCTATAAAGTTTGTGACAAAGCACTCGCAGGTGCTGAAAATATAATTACAATATTATCACATCGTACAAACAGTACCATGTGAATAATGGTACCAAAGACATTAAAAGTAACAATCTGAGCATACATATCAAAAGACTTTTACAAGTGTGTATTTATGCAAGAGGCCCGGGACACCCACTACCACCATAACAATCCGCAGCTATCGTCCCACTCCCCCCACCAACGCTTCCACTGCCAGCCCCAGATCTCTGGAGGAATAATTAGTGTCTGAAGATCCGCACCACAAGTCCCAAATTTTATGAAATTTGTCAGGGCAATTTCTGTGTTTGAATATGACTCGTTCATACGATACCGTTGAGTTAACCATATTTTTCAAAACTGTAACTGTAGGAGGTCGCCTATCCATCCATCGCATTGAGATACCTTTACGAGCTAAGAATAAAGTCTCTTGTATAAAGATTCTGGTATAATATGGCCATTGTTTGGCATAATGGAGGAAGAACAAACAAAGTTCTGGAGAGCTTATAATAGGGGAAGGTAATATCAAGTTAAGGAATCCAACAACTTCTGCCCAATACGCTTTGATGCGAGGACACATCCACACCATATGCCAAAAGTCTGCAGGAGCATAAGAACATTTAGGGCAGGAGGGTTCAGAGATACAATGCATTTTAAATAATCGTACAGGTGTCAGGTAAGCTTGATGAATATAGTATAGCTGAATGAGCTTATTGTTGGCCGCTGGCGACACATGTAAGTGAGATTGCAATATGTCCCCAATATTCTCTTCAGTAAGTGATGGGATCAGTTGGGACCATTTAGAAGTGGTTGGCAGCGGGGCTGCTGAAGCCTTTTTGTCAAGCAGGTGAGCATAGATGGTAGAGATCAGCCCCTTAGGGCCTTGAGAGCTGACCAACCCGATGAGAGGATATGAGGAGATGGGCTGGCGAGGCTCCGGAAACTGTGTAGTAAGCAGATGGCGCAATTGTAGGTATTTGAAGAAGTGTTGTCTCGGAATGTGAAATCTTTCCTGCATTTGTTCGAAGGATAGGAAGACATTGCTATCATAGACATTTTCAAGCACCTGTATACCCGCATCTATCCAATACGCGGCATCCGGATAGGTGTATAAGGATCCCAAGGTAATATTGTGCTATAATGGAGTTTCCGCATGGATTGTAGATCAACTGGAGATGCCCACAGCCACTTTCCATGCTCCCCTGGCCGATCGACAAATAGGCAGCAAAGATGTCCCAGGAACTCTGTGGTGAAACAAGACAGGCCATAATGATTCATGTGCGGAGTATTCCAGTAATAATCCCTCAGTTCCAGGGGGACGACTTGCTTGTGTCCAGGGGCCCAAATATTTGAGTTGGCCAGCTAAATAGTATAGGTACATATCTGGAAGAGCAATACCAGCCATTTGTTTTGGGCGTTGCAATTTTTGTAAGGCGAGTTTAGATCTAGAGCATCCCCATATAAAAAGGATATGATTAAGGAGTCTAATTGTTTGAAGAAGGATTTTGGGATAGGAGTGAAGACATGTTGCAGAATATACAGACTTTTCGGAAGTATCACCATCTTTATCAAATTGATTCGGCCCATGACTGATAATGGAAGAGCTGCCCAGATCTTGAATTTTTCTCTGAAGATGGCCAGAAGAGGGTGAACATTGAGTGGAAGGGAGAGTGTCGCCCTCCCAGCAATATGCAGTCCTAAATATTTAAAGTGTTCAACCACCGCAAGACCCTCCATCGTGGAACCCACCGGCTGGGATTAGTCTGGGTGAAGAAACAATAAGGCCGACTTTGTCCAATTGATACGAAGTCCTGAGTAGTCTCCAAATGTAGTAATGAGGCTCATTGCCCTAGGTAGGGAAGACTGTACACTGGAGACGAAAAGCATGATATCATCCGCATATAGAGAAATAGGATCTTCACTTGCTGCATGTGATACACCCTGCATCTGTGTCTGATCTGATGATTATCGCCAGTGGTTCCATTGCCATAGCAAAGAGTAAGGGCGACAGGGGGCATCCCTGTCTCGTTCCCCGGCCAAGCTCAAATGAAGCAGATGTTAATCCATTCAACGCCATATTACCTTTCGGGTGTTTATAAATTAGCTGTTTCCAGGACACAAATGCAGGTCCAAAGCCAAAGCTGGTAAGAACTTCAGAGAGGTAAGGCCATTCAATGGAGTCAAATGCCTTGGGCGGGATCCAAGGAGGCCAGGGCCCAGTCATTATTGTTCCGCTCCCCTATTTGCTCCACTGCCTGGACTCTCCGCAAGTTATCAGAAGTGCTTCTCCCAGGTATGAATCCCGACTGATCAGGGTGGATGAGATCAGCGATGACAGAGTTCAATCGGTTCGCAAACACTTTCGTCAATAGCTTATAGTCGGTATTGAGCAGGGAAATAGGCAGAGGCACAATTATGGTAGCATCATAGAATGAAGCAGGCAATGTCCCATTTTCAAAAGACTTATTCAGAACAGCAAGTAACGGAGGCAAGAGATGTTCTTGATATTTGGCGTACACTTCAAACGGTATGCCATCAGGGCCAGATGACTTGCCCTTTGCCATTGAGGACAATGCGTCTGTCAATTCAGTTAGAGTTATAGGAGCATCCATAAACTCTATGTGGGGCCGTCAATTTGGGAATATTTATTTCTGATAGGTAATCCCTGATGGTTTGAGGGGATACCTGCAGTGTCGATTTATATAGGTCCTTGTAAAAGTCCGAAAAACATCTGAGAATTTGCTCATTATCATGTAGCGTAGTTCCTCTGGTTGTATTAATACGTAGTATGGCAGGAGAAGCAGAGTTGCTATGGATGAGATGCGCCAACAGACTACTGGATTGATTGCCATGTTCGAAGTATCTCTGTTGCAAGAAAAATGTGCGGCGTTTAGTCTTTTCATGAAGGAGATGCACGTATTCTCTACCTTTCTGTAACCATTTTTGTTCATTGCGTGGGGAGGGATCCGCAACAAATGCAGCTTACAGTGTGGTGCACTCATTCTCTAGTAGCTGTTCCATCTTAGAGGACTGTCTCTTATGATAGATCGAGGACTGCAAACATCCACGTAAGTATGCCTTCAGGGCGTCCCAGAGGGCCGAGTGGTTATCTAAGGGAAGGTTATCTGCAAAGAACATCTACAGTTGATCTGGGACGCAATCCTGCTCGCCGAACACGGTGAGCTAGAATGGATGTATCTTCCTAGGTCCCCTATTTACTTGAAGACGGAGGATAAGCTTAACCAGCATAGGGGAGTGACCAGACGTGCTTACCTCAATTAACTTCACAAACCATCTACCTTCTGAAGTGAGAGCTTTTTTTGGAAGCGGAGACAGTCGGCCATGAATTTAGCCAGACAGAGCGGATCCATAGACAGTTGTTGCTCAAGCAGCAAAGCGGGCCAACTCTAGGAAGGCTTCACATAGGAATTTAAAGGCTTGTGGAAGTTGCATAGAAAGATTTGTCAAATCCCACTGTAGTGCTCCTGCCTAAATGCCTCGTTGTAAACGTCTAACCCAAACAGTGCAGGCCTTTCTAACCCTGGACGAAGCAAAAGTCGGGTTCAGAGCAGATCTATCTGCCACAAAGGCTGACTTAAACAAGAAGCTCGACTCTCGCCAGTAATGGGGGCCTCATTGATGACTACTTGAAAAAATTTCTGATTGTTGAACATCCCATTACCCCCGTGATATATACAGTGAAGGAAATAAGTATTTGATCCCTTGCCGATTTTGTAAGTTTGCCCACTGTCAAAGTCATGAGCAGTCTAGAATTTTTAGGCTAGGTTAATTTTACCAGTGAGAGATAGATTATATAAAAAAAATAAAAAAAAATAACATTGTCAAAATTATATATATTTATTTGCATTGTGCACAGAGAAATAAGTATTTGATCCCCTACCAACCATTAAGAGTTCAGCCTCCTCCAGACCAGTTACACGCTCCAAATCAACTTGGTGCCTGCATTAAAGACAGCTGTCTTACATGGTCACCTGTATAAAAGACTCCTGTCCACAGACTCAATTAACCAGTCTGACTCTAACCTCTACAACATGGGCAAGACCAAAGAGCTTTCTAAGGATGTCAGGGACAAGATCATAGACCTGCACAAGGCTGGAATGGGCTACAAAACCATAAGTAAGACGCTGGGTGAGAAGGAGACAACTGTTGGTGCAATAGTAAGAAAATGGAAGACCTACAAAATGACTGTCAATCGACATCGATCTGGGGCTCCATGCAAAATCTCACCTCGTGGGGTATTCTTGATCCTGAGGAAGGTGAGAGCTCAGCCGAAAACTACACGGGGGGAACTTGTTAATGATCTCAAGGCAGCTGGGACCACAGTCACCAAGAAAACCATTGGTAACACATTACGCCGTAATGGATTAAAATCCTGCAGTGCCCGCAAGGTCCCCCTGCTCAAGAAGGCACATGTACAGGCCCGTCTGAAGTTTGCAAATGAACATCTGGATGATTCTGAGAGTGATTGGGAGAAGGTGCTGTGGTCAGATGACACTAAAATTGAGCTCTTTGGCATTAACTCAACTCGCCGTTTTTGGAGGAAGAGAAATGCTGCCTATGACCCAAAGAACACAGTCCCCACTGTCAAGCATGGAGGTGAAAACATTATGTTTTGGGGGTGTTTCTTTGCTAAGGGCACAGGACTACTTCACCGCATCAATGGGAGAATGGATGGAGCCATGTACTGTCAAATCCTGAGTGACAACCTCCTTCCCTCCACCAGGACATTAAAAATGGCTCGTGGCTGGGTCTTCCAGCATGACAATTACCCGAAACATACAGCCAAGGCAACAAAGGAGTGGCTCAAAAAGAAGCACATTAAGGTCATGGAGTGGCCTAGCCAGTCTCCAGACCTTAATCCCATCGAAAACTTATGGAGGGAGCTGAAGATCCGAGTTGCCAAGCGACAGCCTCGAAATCTTAATGATTTACAGATGATCTGCAAAGAGGAGTGGGACAAAATTCCATCTAACATATGTGCAAACCTCATCAACTACTAAAAATGTCTGACTGCTGTGCGTGCCAACAAGGGTTTTGCCACCAAGTATTAAGTCTTGTTTGCCAAAGGGATCAAATACTTATTTCTCTGTGCACAATGCAAATAAATATATATAATTTTGACAATGTGTTTTTTTTTTATTTTTTTTAATATAATCTATCTCTCACTGGTAAAATTAACCTAGCCTAAAAATTCTAGACTGTTCATGTCTTTGACACTGGGCGAACTTACAAAATCAGCAAGGGATCAAATACTTATTTCCTTCACTGTATATTGCCTAAAATTCATAAAACTCTGACAGACCCGCCAGGGCGACCGATCGTCTCTGGGTCGGATTCAATTTTTTCTAATATAGCGATTTTTCTTGACAGATGTCTAAGGGAATTTGCTATGGGGGCACGCTCTTATATACGGGATACAGCGGATTTTTTAAATAAAATTACAGGAGATTAAACTTGAAGGAGCGGAGGTCATCTTGGCCTCCTTCGATGTAACTTCGCTTTACACGTCCATACAGCATGAGGGTGGATTGAGAGCCGTTGAGATGTTATTACAACAATCGGATTACTCTATTGAATGTAGATCCTTTATATTATCACTTTTGGAAATTATTCTATCAAAGAATTATTTCCTTTTTCGTGACCAGTTTTTTATCCAATGCCAGGGAACTGCCATGGGCTCCAACATTGCCCCTACATATGTCAACATATATACGCGTTCACTCGAGGAGGATCTCGTCTATGTGTCCCACCATTTTTGCCATGTGCTCAGATGGTGGAGGTACATAGACTATGTCTTCCTCGTCTGGACTGGCAGTTCCTCTGAGCTTACAGATTTCCATAATTTCTTGAATACCATAGATCAGACAGTGAAGTTTACATTGGTCAGTTCCAAAAGTACTTTGCAATTTTTGGATGTGCTAGTGGAACGGAGTGGAACTACATTCTACACTGACTTATTCGTTAAAACTATGGATAGGAATAGTTTACTGAGATATGATCGCTCACATCCTAGAAAAATGATTAATTCTTTGCCGGTTAGTCAACTTATGCAAACAAAGAGAATCATAGATAGACCTGAAAAACTTTCTGTTGGCCTTGATCAGATGATGGAGAAGTTCAAAGCCAGAGGATACCCCAAACGTATATTAGAACAGCATAGATGTAGGGTAGATTCTATCCCTAGAGCTGATCTTTTACAGGACAGGATACACAGGGATCAAAAACGTATCCCATTTATTACCACTCATACACAGATGAGTAATCGGATATATGATGTTATACGGTTACATTGGCCCATGTTGGGTCGATGTTTCCCACATGTAGAACCTTTCAGAAAACCGCCCCTGTTTACTTACCGTAGACCACCCAATTTGAGAGATAAGCTAGTCAAATCGGACTTTGGTCCATCAAGAATTAAACGACAGACTTTTTTTATCCTCCCCGAAAAAGGGTTGTTTCCCATGTCTCAGTTGTACGAACTGCACACTTTTGGTCAAGGGCAGTCAGTTTGTGCATCCTGATACTGGTAAACTATTCTTCATCAATTACTTTTTGACATGCAATACTGAATTTATTATTTATGTACTCCAATGCCCTTGCCGTCTCCTGTATGTAGGAGAAACGACACTTGATGCTAAAACGAGACTGAACCAACACCGCTATACTGTACGAAAAAAGAGACTTGACCTTCTGGTCTCTAAACATTTTTCTGATTTTAAACACGGTGAAAGAGACTTGAAATTTTGGATAGTAGATCATGTACCCCCACTACTCAGGGGTGGCGATAGAGTTAGATTGTTGAAACGCCACGAGTTGCAGTGGATTTACAGATTAGGTACACTTAAACCAGGTGGCTTAAACGTTGAGTTTCCTCTGGGTACCGTTATTAAATAAATTTTGCATACAACTATACCCCTTACATTAGATATTCAATCCACGTCTTCCTTGGTATTAGGATTGATTACCATTTCATGTCTTTTTCAAAAATTTTATTACATGTTTTTAATACACTTCTCTTTATTCACAGATCACGTTTTTCATATTACATCACGGCATTGATAGACTCCCCGATACTGGGACTGGCTTATTTATACTAAAGAAATATGCTTATTGTAATTTCTGTTGAAAATCTTGACAACTATAATTAGTATTTTCAAATGCATTAAGACGCGCCAATATTTGACATGTGTTTTGAGTTAGACATGTACAACTATGCAATATGTGCAATTTTTGCGTTATATGTGTGTATATATATATATATATATATATATATATATATATATATATATATATATATATATATATACACACACACACAATCAGGAGTGGATTTATCTTTTCAGAATACCCTTGATTCAGGGTTCTGTATTTAATCCTCTACATAGTAGACTGAGGTTTCTTTATATATATACTCATACATATTTGGCATTCTAGTACATATTGTCTTCCTGTATTAAATAGGAGTCACAAGGGTTTTTTCCCTTCACTCGTAAACTCCATTTCTTATTGTGGATTTTCTTCGCATCTTTACGATTGGCATTTGCCCTCTTCGGGTATGGCCGATTGGCGGTCTCTTCGTGACTGCGCATGCGTGACATGCGCAGCACGAATACTAATGCTTCTGCGAGTCTGCATAGTAGCAGCTTGACAATGGTGATTTACAGCACATGGTTTGTGTTTACGTTGGAGCCGGATCCTTACTCTCGGTGAGTCCCTCAAGTGTAGTGATATCTACACATGTGCACGATCCTATCTAATTATATACAATTAAAAGATTTTTAGACTATATAACTTTCTGTAATGTATTATGTTATGTATTAGAGTCCGGTTGTGATAGTATCTTTATAACACATTCCTCACTCATTTAATGTTACATATATGAATTCACTATGTACCTTTTGGCAACCTTATATGTGTTGTTGCATTTTATTGCCACTACTTTTTTGTAATATTGGTTCTCTTATAAATGTGTGGTCAGGACATGAATCTGTTGACTGGAGAAAGGCACGTCGTGTGTATATGGACCAATAAAGCACCTTTTTCTACTTTGCTTATACCTTGGAGTGCTGCCTGATTTTTGGATTCTATATACACTACCGTTCAAAAGTTTGGGGTCACCCAGACAATTTTGTGTTTTCCATGAAAACTCACACTTATATTTATCAAATGAGTTGCAAAATCACTAGAAAATATAGTCAAGACATTGACAAGATTAGAAATAATGATTTTTATTTCAAATAATAATTTTCTCCTTCAAACTTTGCTTTCGTCAAAGAATGCTCCATTTGCATCAATTACAGCATTGCAGACCTTTGGCATTCTAGCTGTTAATTTGCTGAGGTAAATCGGGACAAATTTCACCCCATGCTTCCAGAAGCCCCTCCCACAAGTTGGATTGGCTTGATGGGCACTTCTTGCGTACCATACGGTCAAGCTGCTCCCACAACAGCTCTATGGGGTTGAGATCTGGTGACTGCTGCCTGCTTCTTCCCTAAATAGTTCTTGCATAATTTGGAGGTGTACTTTGGGTCATTGTCCTGTTGTAGGATGAAATTGGCTCCAATCAAGCGCTGTCCACAGGGTATTGCATGGCGTTGCAAAATGGAGTGATAGCCTTCCTTATTCAAAATCCCCTTTACCTTGTACAAATCTCCCACTTTACCAGCACCAAAGCAACCCCAGACCATCACATTACCTCCACCATGCTTGGCAGATGGCGTCAGGCACTCTTCCAGCATCTTTTCAGTTGTTCTGCGTCTCACAAATGTTCTTCTGTGTGATCCAAACACCTCAAACTTCGATTCCTCTGTCCATAACACTTTTTTCCAATCTTCCTCTGTCCAATGTCTGTGTGCTTTTGCCCATATTAATCTTTTCCTTTTATTAGCCAGTCTCAGATATGGCTTTTTCTTTGCCACTCTGCCCTGAAGGCCAGCATCCCGGAGTCGCCTCTTCACTGTAGACGTTGACACTGGCGTTTTGCGGGTACTATTTAATGAAGCTGCCAGTTGAGGACCTGTGAGGCGTCTATTTCTCAAACTAGATACTCTAATGTACTTGTCTTGTTGCTCAGTTGTGCAGCGGGGCCTCCCACTTCTCTTTCTACTCTGGTTAGAGCCTGTTTGTGCTGTCCTCTGAAGGGAGTAGTACACACCGTTGTAGGAAATCTTCAGTTTCTTGGCAATTTCTCGCATGGAGTAGCCTTCATTTCTAAGAATAAGAATAGACTGTCGAGTTTCACATGAAAGCTCTCTTTTTCTAGCCATTTTGAGAGTTTAATCGAACCCACAAATGTAATACTCCAGATTCTCAACTAGCTCAAAGGAAGGTCAGTTTTATAGCTCCTCTAAACAGCAAAACTGTTTACAGCGGTGCTAACATAATTGCACAAGGGTTTTCAAGTGTTTTCTAATCATCCATTAGCATTCTAACACAGTTAGCAAACACAATGTACCAATAGAGCACTGGAGTGATGGTTGCTGGAAATGGGCCTCTATACACCTATGTAGATATTGCATTAAAAAACAGACATTTGCAGCTAGAATAGTCATTTAGCACATTAACAATGTATAGAGTGTATTTCTGATTCATTTAATGTTATCTTCATTGAAAAAAACTGTGCTTTTCTTTCAAAAATAAGTGACCCTAAACTTTTGAACGGTAGTGTGTATATATATATATATATATATATATATATATATATATATATATATGGAAAAAAAAAAAAAAAAAAAAAAAAAAAAAAAAAAAAATCGAGCAAAGAAGCAGCACTCAATAGCAAAAAATGAAATTTATTCACCCAACACAGCAACGTTTCACTTCCTCCATGGAAGCATTTTCAAGCCCATATATATATATTACACCACATTCCAAATTATTATGCAAATGTTATTTTTCGCTGATTTTCCTAAATAGTCGATGCAGTCAGTATAATCTTCAAGCCATCAACCGTTGGAGTATAATGCAAATTTTATTGAACAAATCTCCCAATAACAGATTTTTTTTAGAAGTAAAAAACTCAAAATGCACGGTTTCAAAATTATGCACAACAGAGATCAAAACATTTTAAAGGTTGTAAAGAGAACTAAAATGGTAATTTGTTGAATTTGCAGCATCAGGTCATATTTACAGAAATCAAAAGCTCTTTCAATCAAAAAAAACGTAGCAGGCCAAATTACATGGTAACATAGGACCCCTTCTTTGACATCACCTTCACAATTCTTGCATCCATTGAATTTGCGAGTATTTGGACAGTTTCTGCTTGAATATCTTTGCAGGACGTCAGAATAGCCTCCCAGAGCTTCTGTTTTGATGTGAACTGCCTCCCACCCTCATAGATATTTTGCTTGAGGATGCTCCAAAGGTTCTCAATAGGGTTGAGGTCAGGGGAACATGGGGGCCACACCATGAGTTTCTCTCCTTATATGCCCATAGCAGCCAATGACACAGAGGTATTCTTTGCAGCATGAGATGGTGCATTGTCATGCATGAAGATAATTTTGCTACGGAAGGCACGGTTCTTTTTGTACCACGAAAAAAGTGGTCAGTCAAACTCTACGTACTTTGCAGAGGTAATTTTCACACCGTCAGGGACCCTAAAGGGGCCTACCAGCTCTCTCCCCATGATTCCAGCCCAAAACATGACTCCGCCACCTCCTTGCTGACATCGCAGCCTTGTTGGGACATGGTGGCCATTCACCAACCATCCACTACTCCATCCATCTGGACCATCCAGGGTTGCATGGCACTCATCAGTAAACAACACGGTTTGAAAATTAGTCTTCATGTATTTGAGCCCACTGCAACAGTTTCTGCTTGTGAGCATTGCTTAGGGGTGGCCGAATAATAGCTTTATGCACACTTGCAAACCTCTGGAGGATCCTACACCTTGAGGTTCGCGGGACTCCAGAGGTACCAGCGGTTTCAAATACCGGTTTGCTGCTTTGCAATGGCATTTTAGCAGCTGCTCTCCTAATCCTATTAATTTGTCTGGCAGAAACCTTCCTCATTATGCCTTTATCTGAACGAACCCGTGTGTGCTCTGAATCAGCCACAAATCTTTTCACAGTACGATGATCACGCTTAAGTTTTCTTGAAATATCCAATGTTTTCATACCTTGTCCAAGGTATTGCACTATTTCACGCTTTTCGGCAGCAGAGAGATCCTTTTTCTTTCCCATATTGCTTGAAACCTGTGGCCTGCTTAATAATGTGGAACGTCCTTCTTAAGTAGTTTTCCCTTGATTGGGCACACCTGGCAAACTAATTATCACAGGTGTCTGAGATTGATTACAATGATCCAAAGAGCCCTAAGACACAATACCATCCATGAGTTTAATTGAAAAACTAATAATTAAATGTTTGACACTTAAATCCAATGTGCATAATAATTTGGAACAAGGTGTGTATATACATAGCAGCACGGCTCCAGTGGTTGGGTGCAATCCTCCTAGACTCAGACTATGAGCACGAGCGCACGCACGCACGCACACAAAATGAGGCAGCACTCCAGTTTAGTGAAGACAAAAAAAAAGTGTGTGTTTGTTCACCCAATCAGTGACATTTCGATCCGACTCAATGGGATCCCCCCTAAACAAAAAAGATCCCATTGAGTCGGATCGAAATGTCGCTAATGGGGTGAATAGACACACTTTTTTCTTTATTCGCTAAACTGGAGTTCTGCCTCATTTTATATATATATATATATATATATATATATATATATATATATATATATATATATATATATATATATACACACATACACATACATTTATTTATTTTGCATAGTTCTTTTTGGTTTTAGATCGTATTTGTAAAATCCCCCAATATAGCCAGAAGGGTTTTCACAGCTGAGGAAGCATATGAAATGCTCTGCTCCGACACAGACACCGCAAGTGAAGGTGAAGCACAGTTCGTTCTCTCATCTTCGTCCGTATCATGCGACGGAGTCTGCACCCCCCCCCCCCCCAGTCAGCGCAGAACAGCCATAGGTCCTGCTTTGCCCGAGCAAACATGGGTAGCTGTGGACAGTTATACCCCTCCCACAGGTGCCTGGATTTACAGCCCCCTTAGGCATTCAAGTGGATGCTACAGGGTTCAGCCCCATGGATTATTTTAAACTTTTCTTTTGACACCACTTAAAATGTAATGGTCCAGCAGACCAACATATATGCGGATCAGTTAATCTCCCAGAAGCCTGACCCATTTTATGCGATAGGCCCAAAAAAATTGGCCCCCCACAAACGCAGTGGAATTTGGGATTATTTGGGGCCTATGTTTAACCCCTTAAGGACGCAGCCTAGTTTTGGCCTTAAGGCTCAGAGCCCATTTTTCAAATCTGACATATTTCACTTTATGTGGTAATAACGTCGGAATGCTTATACCTACCCAAGCGATTCTGAGATTGTTTTCTCGTGACACATTGGGCTTCATGTTCGTGGTAAAATTTGGTCGATATATTCAGTGTTTATTGGTGAAAAATTGCAAAATTTAGAGAAAATTTTGAAAAAATTGCATTTTTCAGAATTTAAATGCATCTGCTTGTAAAACAGACGGTTATACCACCCAAAATAGTTACTAGTTCACATTTCCCATATGTCTACTTTGGATTGGCATCATTTTTTGAACATTCTTTTATTTTTCTTGGACGTTACAAGGCTTAGAACATAAACAGCAATTTCTCATATTTTTAAGAAAATTTCCAAAGCCTTTTTTTTTAAGGTACCTCTTGAGTTCTGAAGTGGCTTTGTGGGGCCTATGTATTAGAAACCCTGATAAAACACCCCATTTTAAAAACTAGAGCCCTCAAAGTATTCAAAACAGCAGTTAGAAAGTTTTTTAACCCTTCAAGCATTTCACAGGAATTAAAGCAAAGTGGAGGTGAAATTTTCAAATTTCATTTTTCTTGCTGAATTTCAATTTTATTCATTTTTTTTTCTGTAACACAGAAGGTTTTACCAGAGAAACACTACTAAATATGTATTGTCCAGATTCTGCAGTTTTTAGAAATGTCCCACATGTGGCCCTATTGCGCTCGTGGACTAAAACACAAGCCCTAGAAGCAAAGAAGCACCTAGTGCATTTTGAGTCCTCTTTTTTTATTAGAATATATTTTAGGCAGCATGCCAGGTTTGAAGAGGTGTTGAGGTGTCAAAACAGTAGGAATCCCCCAATAGTGACCCCATTTTGGAAACTACACCCCTCAAGGAATTCATTTAGGGTTGTTGTTACCATTTTGACCTCACAGTTTTTTCACAGCACGTATTTGAATTGGGCTCTGAAATGAAAAAAATTTCATTTTTTCCAAAAAAATGTAATTTGTGATCAAAATTTCATATTTTCACAGGGAACAAAATACCCCATTTTGTTGCCCAATTTGTCCTTAGTGTGGCAATACCCCATTTGTGGTGATAAACTGCCGTTTGGGCCCATGGGAGGGCTCAGAAGGAAAGGAGCGCTATATGTTTGTTGGAGTCCAGATTTTGTTGGATTGGTTTTCGGGTGCCATGTCGCATTTGCAGAGCCTCAGAGGTATCAAAGCAATGGAAACCCATCAGAAGTGACCCCATTTTGGAAACTACACCCCTCAAGGAATTCATTTATGGTTGTTGTTAGCATTTTGACCACACAGTTTTTTCACAGCACCTATTTCAATTGGGCTGTGACATTAAAAAAATGACATTTTTTCCAATAAGATGTAATTTTTTACCAAAATTTCTTATTTTCACAGGGAACAAAATACTCAATTTTGTTGCCCAATTTCTCCTGAGTGCATCAATACCCCATTTGTGGCAATAAACTGCCGTTTGGGCCCATGGGAGGCCTCAGAAGGGAAGGAGCGCTGTGTGTTCTTTGGAGTCCAGATTTTGCTGGTTTGGTTTTCGGGTGCCATGTCGCATTTGCAGAGCCCCAGAGGTATCAAAGCAATGGAAACCCACCAGAAGTGACCCCATTTTGGAAACTACACCCCTCAAGGAAATCATTTATGGGTAATGTGACCATTTAGACTCCATAGTTTCTTCACAGAACTTATTTGAATTGGGCTGGGAATTAAAAAAAAAAATTTTTTTTCCAATAATATGTCATTTTAGCTCAAAAATTCTTATTTTCACAAGAAATAAAATACTCCATTTTGTTGCCCAATTTGTCCTGAGTGCGGCAATACCCCATTTGTGGTGATAAACTGCCGTTTGGGCCCATGGGAGGGCTCAGAAGGAAAGGAGCGCTGTGTGTTCTTTGGAGTACAGATTTTGCTGGATTGGTTTTCGGGTGCCATGTCGCATTTGCAGAGCCCCAGAGGTATCAAAGCAATAGAAATCCACCACAAATGACCCCATTTTGGAAACTACACCCCTCAAGGAATTCATTTATGGGTGTTGTGACCATTTTGACCCCATAGTTTTTTCACAGAACTTATTTGAATTGGGCTGGGAATGAAAACAAAATTATTTTTTTCAAATAATATGTAGTTTTGGCTGAAAATTTCTTATTTTCACAAGAAACAAAATACCCCATTCTGTTGCGCAATTTGTTCTGAGTGCCGCAATACCCCATTTGTTGTGATAAACTGCCGTTTGGGCCCATGGGAGGGCTCAGAAGGAAAGGACCACCATTTGGCCTACTGGGGATTTTCTAGTGCGAAGTCATGTATGCAGAAGCCCCTGAGGTACCAGTACAGTTGAAACCTGCAAGAAGTGACCCCGTTTTAAAAACTACACCCTTAAGGCATTCATCTAGAGGTGTAGTGAGCATTTTGACCGGAGACATACACCCCATAAACTGTAATGTGGGTTCTCCCGGGTATGGCAATACCCTACATGTGGCTGTTATCAGCTGCCTGGACACACAGCAGGGCTCAGAGGGGAAAGACGAGGGGGGACAAGCTGTGCGGAGTGCATCAGGGTAAGTAAAATTGGGGTAAATTATAAACCAAGGGATGTATGATAAATTTTAAAACACTTTCATACAGAGCTCTGGTTATTTAGGACACGTGTCACATTGATATATTGTGTCCTCCATTATCGCCCTCTTATAGCAGACTTTGCCCCTCTTTTGACTCTTTCCCTTCTTGCCAGTTTGGGGAACTTCTCCTGGAAAGTGTTGCCCTGGTACGATGCGTGTGGGCTCGCTTCCAGAAGTACTGGGTGCACCCCCTTCTTGGTCCCTAAAGATTAGGTTCTTGATAATCACCTCTTGAAATTCCAGGAAAGTTCCCGTCTGGCCTGCACATCGACGTAGCATGTACACATTGTACAATGCCTTCTGTATGATGTGCCCGGCCAGCTTCTTATACCACACCGCATGGCGCTGTAGGGCTTCAGGGCTTGATCTTACAAGTCCATCCCTCCCATGTACCTATTGTAGTCCAGGATGCAGTCTGGTTTGGGGGTGGCCTTTCCTTCATATATCCTAAACCTGTAGGTATACCCTGATGCACTCTCACAGCTTATACATCTTCACGCCATACCTTGCCCTCTTACCTGGCAGGTACTCGCAGAATTGAACCCTCCCTTTAAAATGTACCAGGGACTCATCAATAGAAATGCACTTCTCGGGGGTGTATGCTTGGGAAAACCGGGCACTGGAACGGTCTAATAGGGGTCTCCGTTTATACAAACGGTCAAAACTGGGGTCATCTCGGGGTGGGCACGGCTCATTATCAGTATAATGTGAGAAGCCAAGTATTGCCTCATTTATTTTTTTAGGTTCCAGTTCAGTTCTGAAGTTGCATTGAGGGGCCCATATATTAGAAACCCCTATCAAATACCCCATTTTAGAAACTAGACCCCTCAAAGTATTCACAACAGCATGTAGAAAGTTTATGAACCCTTTAGGTATTTCACAAAAATTTAGAGCAAAGTAGAGGTGAAATTTACATTTTTTTTTGTCAGAAAATCCTCTTTATACCATTTTTTTTATAACACAAAAGGATTTATCAGTGAAACGCAAATTAATACGTATTGCCCAGATTCTGCAGTTTTGAGAAATATCCCACATGTGGCCCTCGGGCGGTAATGGACTGAAGCACCGGCCTCCGAAGCAAAGGCGCACCTAGTGGATTTTGAAGCCTCTTTTTTATTAGGCACCATGTCCGGTTTGAAGAGCTCTTGTGGTGCCAAAACATTGGGAACCCCCCAAAAGTGACCCCAATTTGGAAACTAGACCCCTTGAGGAATCCATTGTAGTTTTCTTGGGGTGCATGCGGCTTTTTGATCAGTTTTTATTCTATTTTTAAGTGGCGTGGTGACTAAAAAACAGCAATTGTACTATTGTTTTGTTTTTCTTTTTTTTTTACAGCGTTCACCGTGCGCTATAAATGACATATTCACTTTATTCTGCGGGGCGATACGATTACGGCGATACCAGATGTTTATAGTTTTTTTTTATGTCTTATGGCGTTTGCACAATAAAATACGTTTTGTAAACAATCATTCACTTTTGGTGTTACCTTATTCTAAGAGCCAGAATTTTTTTATTTTTCAATCAATAAAGCCGTGCGAGGACTTATTTTTTGCGTAACGAACTGTAGTTTCGATCAGTACCATTTTTAGGTACATGCGACTTTTTGATCTCTTTTTATTCCATTTTTTGGGAGGTGAAGTGACCAAAGAATTGTGATTGTGGTTCGGTTTATTATTATTTTACGGCGTTCACCGTGCGGGATAAATAATGAAATAATTTTGTAGTTCAGGCCGTTACGGACGTGGCGATACCAATTATGTATAGTTTATTTGTTTGTTTATATATTTTTATTAATAATAAAGGACTGATAAGGGAAAAAGGGGGATTTTTACTTTTATTACTTTTAAATCTTTTATTTTCTTATTTTTACACATCTTTTTTTAACTTTTTTTTAACTTTATTACTTTGTCCCACTAGGGGTCATGAGGGCAGGAGGCCCTGATCGCTATTCTAATACACTGCACTACATGCGTAGTGCAGTGTATTAGAACTGTCAGCTACTCACTGACAGCAAGCATAGTGGGTCCTGACGTTGTCAGGACCCACTAGGCTTCCGTCTATGGCATAGCCGGACGCCATTGTTTGGTGTCCGGTTGCCATAGTCACCATCGCCGGCCGCTATCGCGTAGCAGGCCGGCGATGGCAGCTTAACCCCTAAAAAGCCGCGATCTCTATAGAACGCGGCTTTTAAGGGGTTAATCAGCGGGGACACAGCGATCGGTCCCCGCTGTAGGAGCTGTGACAGCTGCTGAACAAGACAGCAGCGTCACAGCTCCTGTATGTATCGGGAGGACGGCCGAAACGGCCGTTACTCCCGAGACGTACTATTACGGCATGGAGCGCGAACGATACAGCTGCCATGACGTAATAGTACGTCAAGGAGCGGGAAGGGGTTAAGCTTTGGTCTCGTAAAAAAGCAAAGTATTAGAGACTATTCGTCCCCTGATATTTTATATAATACCCACCTGTACCACACAATTATGAGCAGAACAGGATTTTATGCTGATAAGCATTCATGACAGCAGCTGCAGCCTTGTCCCTCTACATTGATCCACCACCCAAGTCCCCAAACCATTTTGCATATACGAGTACAATAAATACATAGGTGGCGTTGACCTGTCTGATCAGCTCATAAAATCATACAGTGCCATGCGCAAGACAAAGGTGTGGTATAAAAAGCATTCTGTCCATCTTACACAGATTGCTTTAACCTCTTCCCGACATTTCACGTATCCATACGTCATAGCCGGGTAGGGGGAAGTATGGAACGGGCTCATACGATGCGGGTGTCGGCTGTATGTTACAGTCTACACTTCACAGTAACGAGCAGGATCGCGCTCAAGCGCGATCCCACTCGTTTAACCAGTTAAATAGCGACCGGGGCATTTAAATCGTTAGAAAGAGGGGGGGCGACCCCCTCTAGCAGCGCATCGCGCCCCCGCGCAATGCAATTGCGGTGTGGCGATGGTTGCTATGGCAGCCTGAGTCACTAATGAAGGCCCCCATGTCTGCCATCTTTGTGCTCCTATTAAGCCCTAAAGTCCCGTAGTGGGACTTATGTAAAAACAAAAAAAAAAAAAAAGGAAAAAAATTAGTTCGTTTGTTTTTTTTTTAATGTAAAAAATAAAAAAAGTTCAAATAACACCCATTTTCCCCCTAGAGCATTGTAAAAAAATAAATAAACATAATTGGTATCACCGAATCCGTAAAAGTCTGAACTATTACAATATATCATTATTTAACCCACACAGTGTACTCCATAAAATACAAAAATGAAAACCGCCAGAATCGCTATTTTTTGGTCAACTCATCTCCCACAAAAATTGAATGAAAAAAAAAAAAAAAGTGATCAAAACCTCACATGTACCCCAAAATGGTATTGTTAAAAACTACAGCTTATCCCGCAAAAAATAAGCCCTCATACCGCTTAATCCTTGGAAAAATAAAAAAAAATGATGGCTCTCAGATTTAGGCGACACAAAATAAATTTCATTTTTTACACTTCGTTTTTTACCTGTAAAAGTAGTAAAATATAGGAAAAACTATATATATTTGGTATCACCGTAATCGTATTGACCCACAGAATAAAGTTAACATGTTTTAATTGCGCAGTGAATTCTGTAATAACGAAGTGAAAAAAAAACAATGGAGGAATCGCTGTTTTTTTCATTTTCTACCCCACAAATAATTCTTTACCCGTTTCCTAGTACATCATATGGCAGAATAAATGGCGCTATGAAAATCTACAACTTGTCCCGCAAAAAATCAAGCCCACATACGACTATAAATCGACGGAAAAATGAAGAAGTTATGACTTTTGGAAGGTGGGGAGGAAAAAACGAAAATGAAAATCGTAAAAGGTGTTTACAACGGGAAGGGGTTAAACAATGCCTTTGTCCTATGCAGATGTGCTGGCGGTAGGGATACGTTAATGCAATTTCAGGGAAAAATTCATCAAGGCCCTGATATTTGCTTACCAAGGGAAGGGGAGGGATGTTCATCTGGTCCTTCCGTCAGCAGGATCATTTCTGGCCAGCATTTCCCCTCAGAAATCCCCCCCACAACAAATAATGCCGGGTGTGCGCCAAGCGAGGCACTTGGAAGGACACCACAGACCAATGTGAGACGTGTCCCACAAAACCCAGCGTGCATGAAAGAATGTTTTAAAATATATCACACCTCCTTGGATTTTTTATTTATTTATTCTTTACCAACCTTTTCGGTCTCCCTTATTGGCCATGACAATTTATTTTTATTTTTTTTTTCTGACCAGCACCATTGCTCATTTAAAATTTGTAAAAACAAAAAACAAAAACAAAAAACCCTAAAAACAAAACTAAAAATACTCACTATACCAAGAACCCGAGGGAGTGTCTATCTCATCCAGATTGCAAAACTGGGGGAGAAGAATAAGGGTATGTGCACACGAAAGCAGGCATTTACGTCTGAAAAGACAAACTGTTTTCAGGAGAAAACAGCTGCCTCGTTTCAGTCGTAAATGCTCCTCCTCGCATTTTGCGAGGCTTCTCTGACAGCCGTAAATTTTGAGCTGCTCTTCATTGAGTTCAATGAAGAACGGCTCAAATTACGTCTGAAAGAAGTGTCCTGCACTTCTTTTGACGAGGCTGTATTTTTACGCGTCGTCTGACAGGTTGTCTGCACAGTACGTCGGCAAACCCATTCAAATGAATGGGCAGATGTTTGCTGACGTATTGTAGCCTTATTTTCAGACGCAAAACGAGGCATAATACGCCTCGTTTACGTCTGAAAATAGGTCGTGTGAACCCAGCCTAAATCCAGATGAGATTGGTTGTCTCCGTAAATCTTTTTTTGCAGAGGCCTTCGATTTATTTTTTGGGCTGGATTTTATGGAATGGTGGGCAGGTTGGTAATGGGACCTGCCATTCCCTCTCCCTCCATTGCGGGTTACCCAGGTAGTCCTCTGTTACCTGGGAAACCCTCTAGTTACTACACAAATGAAACATTTTTGCTATACCCCTAGATGAGGGATGTTGCTTTACAATCTAACATTTCTCACCAATACCTATAGACGAATTCAGTTAGGGGTTTAGTTTCCAAAATGGGGTCACTTTTCTTGGGTTTCTAAAATTCTAAACACAGGGCAGTAAATACCACCATAGTTGGCCTCACATGTTGCATGGTGCTTTTTTTTTTTTTTTTTAAACATAACTTATTGACAAATTGTCACATTTTGTTGTTAACAGACAAAAAGGATCACATTGAATGTGCTCATAGTTGAGCAACATGTAGAATACAACATAAGGAACAGAAAAGATCTTGGCATATACCCAGTTTCACATCATAAAGAAAAACAATACTTCCCCGTACCCCAGATCACGACTCTGGCAAATACAAACCGCACGTAGAATCAAATCAGAACTAATGATTCCCACCAGCAGTCTTTAATCAAGGCATGAGTTGTAGCCCCCCCTAAGAGTGCCTTTCAGAAGTTCCCTATGATACCAGGCGGTATGTCTAAATGGCGTAACAGGGCCGCACCTGCCATTAGGCGAGGTGAGGCAGCCGCCACTGCGCTAACAACGGGCGGTGGCATATTGTGGCAGGGCCAGGGGGGACACGTGGGGAGGGCAGGGGAGAGTACTTTACCTAGCAGACGTGCAGCACGATAGGCGCACGTCTGCTAGTACACTCCTCCTCTCTGACGCTGCACGCGCCGCGAGAGAGGAGCATAGAGAACCTGGAGGTATGCGGGAGGAGCGGCCGAACGCTCTCTCCTGAAGAAAAGAAGAGTGGCTGGTAAGTAATGAGGTGAGGACCGGAGGTTGAGTTGTTGTTAAAGAGTAGAGCGGCAGAGTGCCGATTACTGCGCTCAGCTTCCTGCCCTCACTAATTTAAAAGTGATGGGCCGCTACCATACTGAAGGGGGGGGGGGTGGCATCTGACTGCATTGAGCAGCCTTAGAGGTGTGCGACATGGTGCTGCAGCCTCCCACCATGTAGGGGGCACAACTGCACAGGCCGTACTTTGGACTCTATATTCTCTGCTCCTCATTACACACACTGAGGAAGCAAGTGCAGGGCCGAGGAGGAAGCTCCGCCCATAGCCCGACCTGCAAGAAACCTGTGCAGTTGAGAGATGCTAAGTTTGTGTGTGTGTATATATATATCTATATACATGCTTTGTGTGTGTATACATGTGTGTCTGTATATGTATACATGCTTTGTGTCGGTCTGTATATGTGTCTGTATATGTATACATGGTGTGTGTGTGTGTGTGTGTGTGTGTGTGTATGTGTATGTATATGTCTACATGCTTTGTGTCGGTCTGTGTATGCGTGTATATGGGTCTGTATATGTCTACATGCTTCGCGTCTGTATATGTGTATATATGTATGTATGTATACATACATGCCTTGTGTCTGTATATGTATACATGCCGTGTGTGTGTGTGTGTGTATATATATATATATATATATATATATATGCCTGTATTTGTAAAGAGCAGCAATAGGTCAGGGGCGCCATCCAACCTAAGGCCGGCCCTGCGTGAGCTGCCCTTGCAGTATATGTGGTTTTGTTCAGACAGCACCAGTTTTCTCAGGTGCTCGAGATAGGGTCCCAACCCAGTTTATAGGTCAGAAGAAATGTATTCGGCACACATTTGTAGTATTTAACGTAGATTTATTTCTTTTTTCATTTGTCAGTATATGCCAGAGGCTACATGTGCAACGTTTCGGTCGCAAGACCTTCGTCGGGCACTGAGCCGTACTGGGGATTGGTTTGGCGATTATGCTGGCGCTACTGTTATAGGATATGGCGGCTCACCGCTCTCTATTGGCGGAGACTGCTTCAAATTGTAACACCTTTCCTTTCAAGTGTAAAAATTTTGACACATCACACTGACATGTCAGAAGTTTTGATCGGTGGGGCTCGGAGAACTAGGATCCCCACTGATCGCTAAAATGAAGCGTCAGAAGTGCTCGGTTGAGCGCTGTGCCGCTTCGTTTCTGATTGGCTTTTCTCGGATCGGTGCATGGGCTCAAAGACTTACAGTGCTCACCCAAGTACTTCTGCCTCTTCGTTTTAGCGATCAGTGGGGGTCCCAGTGCTCGGACGTCCACCGGCCAAAACTTCTGAGATATCAGTGTGACATGTCAAGAGTTTTTAAAAATGTAGTTATACTTTAAAAGAAAGGTGTTATCATTTTTATTAGAGGAGTCCCTGCGTTAGCTTTTTCTGGCGCACAGGACCTCCCAGATGGGCCAGAATTATCTATTAATATTTTTGGTGCCACAATAGAAATTACAGGTCAAGAATAGTATTCTGCACACCTTAATGGTCTTCAACAAAGATTTTATTTCTTTAGGTAAATGCCAGTGGCTTACAAGTGCAACATTTCGGTCGTGAGACCTTCGTCGGGCACGGAGGAAACATATAAATGTAGTTATAGCATATAATACGGGTTTAGAAAAATTACAAGAATACTATATTACAGGACATGTCATACATAGACTGAATAGAACATTGTATATACAAGATAGGTCAATATTTGAGAAAATAAAAAAAGGAAGGTACAGTTTCAGTCATCTTGGTACATAAAACGCATAACAGGGGATGGTAGTCATTATATATGTGTATACACACCAGGGGTTGTGTAAGTGCAACTCCCAATTTGTGTTATAAACGTACAGTATTGTATGTTCAATGTGGATGGATAGGGGTGTCCCTTGTAGACAGTGATCTGTGAAGCAGTTAAGGAATAAATACAAAGTTTATACTAGACTCAAAATGCAAAAGTAGAGGTACACAGTAGAAACAGGACTACGTAATAGCTTAAAAGTAGGGTATTCCAATTGCAAGTGGTGTTTCAAAACATATCTCAAATGAAATAAATGAAATGCACAGAGAGGAGAGCCATGAGTAAAAGATGCATAAAGTAGTAACATCCACCGTGTAAAATACGGTTTAAAAATACCGGAGCCGTGCTGGGGACGGATTCAGCGATTGTTTAGCGATTATATTGGCGCAGCTACAATTGAATATGGCGGCTTACAGCTCTATAGGGCGCTAGAAATCCCTAGTGACTTCCTGCCTTATATATGCTGCTATGAGGGGGTGCCTGTGTGGGAGGACGTCATCAGAGGCTGCTGGGCTAACGTTATGGGATGCATCGGCCAAAATACATTGGGACCCACCGCCACCAGGGGTGCCGGGAAGAGCCGGGTGCAATCCAGTACCCGACCATCTGTAGTGATGGACGGGCACTGGGGAGGCCTCAGGCTGGTATTATCAGGCTGGGAAGGGACAGAAACCTTGGCCCTTCCCATCCTGGTAATGCTAGGCTGCTGCTGTTATGTTGTATCTGGCTGGTTATGAAATATTAGGGGGAACCCACGTTGCTTTTTTTCCAACTATTTTTTATTTTTTAAAACGACATGGGGTCCCCCCATTTTTCATAACCAGCCAGATACAACACAGCAGCAGCAGGCGAGCATTACCAGGGTGGGAAATTAAAAAAACCGTGGTCCTTTATTTGAAAAAAAATCTATAATTTTTCATTTTCACGGCCCAATTCTAATAAAATCTATGAAACACCTGTGGGGCCAAAATGCTCACTACACACCTATATGAATTTCTTGAGGGGTGTACTTTCCAAAATGGGGTCACTTTTGGTGTCTTTATTTTAGTACTACAAGACTTCTTCAGACCTCACATGGTGCCTAAAATATAATCTAATAAAAAGAAGGCCACAAAATCCACTAGCACATTAGGGCCACGCGTGGGATATTTCTAAGAACTGCAGAATCTGGGCAATAAATATTAAGTTGCATTTCTCTGCTAAAACCTGTGTTGCAGAAAAAAAAAAAAGTTGATTAAAAATGAATTTCGTGAATTTCACATCTACTTTGCTTCAATTCTTGTAAAACGCCTAAAGGGTTAAGATACTTTATAAATGCTGTTCTAAATACTTTGAGGGGTGCAGTTTATAAAAATGGGTGATTTTTTGGGGGGGGGGTTTGTATTGTACGGGCCCCTCAAAGCCACTACACAACTGAACTGGTCCCTGTAAAAATAACCTTCTGAAATTTTCTTGAAAACGTGAGGCATTTCTGCTAAAGTTCTAAGCCTTGTAACGTCCTACAAAAATAAAAAGGATGTGCAAAAAAACTCTGCAAACAAAGTACACATATGGGAAACGTTAACTAGCAACAATTTTGTGTGGTATAACGGTCTTACAAGCAGATTAATTTAAATTTATAAAAATGCTAATTTGTTTTTTCCCCACAATTAAATACTGAATGTATCGACCAAATTTTACAACTAAAAGAAGGTCCAATGTCTCAGAATCGCTTGGATTGGGTAAAGCATTCCAAAGTTTTTACCAGATAAAGTGACACATCATTTTAAAATTGGGGCTGTTATTTTGTCTAAAAGTGGCTGCGGCGGGAAGGGGGTTAATAGGCACTTCACTCATGCTGCATCATGATTGCAACATTAGTGACAAGGGAGAATGAAGTGGGAAGTTGAAAAGTGTTCTGTATAGTGAGCGAGAGACAGATGCAGCATAATAGAGTATATTCGAAGAAGATCTGTGGGAAGAATTTAGCCATGGTCATAACACAGATTTATAGGCCACTATTACTAGCATGAAATGGTGAAAAACGAAAATGGTGCAACAGAGCGAAATAAGGAGAGGAGAGGAGAGGTATGTCTTGTGGGAACGGTTAAATTAAAGGCTCTAGACACCTTTGACATGGAAAAAGTGATTTTTACATTTGTCAGTGGTTACCTTGAGTTAAAAAAAAAGGTTGCACTAAATTTCAGGCTGCAATCTGCATTCCTTCATTCATTTTCAAACCCCATGATACAGTTTGAAACCTGCTCCCAATTTTAAACTTGGCTCATGTGGGCGTGTCCCTCCCAGTAAAATACATGCTGGATTTGAGTTGTGTGTGTCCAGGATGCTGCTACCTACACTAGCTCTCACGTATAAGCACAGCTTCATCACTGTACTGCCTTCTACAGGTCATTCGAGATCTCTTCTCCGTTGTGCGGACAGACACTGATGCTGGGGAGTGTGTGATTGACCCCTCCATCGCCCTGCAGTATGCTGTGGTTGCTCTCATCTTTCTTTAATTTACTTAATTACACAGAGAGTGTGATTCCTACCCTCCCCATGTGCATTTCTTCCTATTTACACTTTCATACAGTACACCATGTGTGATCTGCCCTCAATGAAGAACTGAATGAATTCCTCTCTCTCCACATTCTGATCTGCCTTGTACAACCTCCAGTCCCTCCTTGCTGTTAACTCTTAGGGTATGTTCACACGGCAGCGTCCGTTACGGCTGAAATTACGATGCTGTTTTCAGGAGAAAACAGCACCGTAATTTCAGCCGTAATGGCACGTGCAGGAGTCTTTCGCTGCGTCCATTACGGACGTAATTGGAGCTGTTTTTCCATGGAGTCCATGGAAAACGGCTCCATTTACGTCTGAAGAAGTGACAGGTACTTCTTTGACGCGGGCGTCTTTTTTTACGCCCCGCCTTTTGACAGCGGGGCGTAAAAAAAAAATTGACCGTCGGAACAGAACATCGTAAGACCCATTCAAATGAATGGGCAGATGTTTGCTGACGCTATTGAGCTGCATTTTCGGACGTAATTCGGGGCTAAAACGTAAATAGTGTGTGTGAACCCAGCCTAAGGGTGTCCATATCCTTTAAAGATTAGCTGTACTTTCCACAAAAAAAAAAACCAAAAAATAAATAAATCAAATCAACTTTTGAAATGTCAAATTACAGAAGTTTTTAAAAATCGATGGGACTCAGAATGCAGAAACAAAGATGCAGAAATATTCCGCTGAGCGCCCTGCACCTGTGAACGGCGCTCCTTGTTAGGCTGAAGACAGCTCACACAGAAGATCTATGAGCCTGTCTACAGTCTAACGAGGAGAGCCGAACACTACTAAAAAGGTGCATAGCGATCAGCTGAGCACTTTTACGCTTTGACTTCAGCAGCGGTGGGGGTCTTAGCACCCAGACCCCACCGCTCAAAACTTCATGTTTCTGACATAAGTTTTTTTCTTTAAGCTTTTATTTGTTAGACTTGAAATATGCCTTTAACTTTGGATTAACAATTCAGTAAACCATTATCGCTATGGCAAAATGCAACTAAAGACCTTGTTTAACACCTTAAGTCTCCATGATGGAACTGTACGTCATGGATTGCATTACATAAGGCCACTATGTAAATTCCGGAAACATCCAAATTCATAAAGCCCATAGAAGCGAATGGGAGTAACGGAAATGGATGTGCTCCGCTGTTTTTGTAACTACCATGGGTTATGGAAACATGTGTTTCCGTAACCCATATTGTGTGTATGATGTTTCAAGAATTCCTGGCAACCTCTGCACCAAGTTTCCATCAGGATCCCATTTGTGAGATCGGTGCGTGTCCTAGAGATGGGATCTGCATCTATCAGACATTTATAGCCTACCTATAGATGGAGATACCGCTTTAATGCCAAAATAGGTTCAGTCCTTAAAAGGGTTAACCCCTTAAGGACGCAGCCTAGTTTGGGCCTTAAGGCTCAGAGCCCATTTTTCAAATCTGACATATTTCACTTTATGTGGTAATAACGTCGGAATGCTTAAACCTATCCAAGCGATTCTGAGATTGTTTTCTCGTGACACTTTGGGCTTCATGTTCGTGGTAAAATTTGGTCGATATATTCAGTCTTTATTTGTGAAAAATTGCAAAATTTAGAGAAAATTTACAAAAAATAGCATTTTTCAGAATTTAAATGCATCTGCTTGAAAAACAGACGGTTATACCACCCAAAATAGTTACTAGTTCACATTTCCCATATGTCTACTTAAGATTGGCATCGTTTTTTGAACATTATTTTATTTTTCTTGGACGTTACAAGGCTTAGAACATAAACAGCAATTTCTCATATTCTTAAGAAAATTTCAAAAGCCTTTTTTTGAAGGTACCGGTTCAGTTCTGAAGTGGATTTGAGGGGCCTATGTATTAGAAACCCCCATAAAACACCCCATTTTAAAAACTAGACCCCTCAAAGTATTCAAAACAGCATATAGAAAGTTTTTTAACCCTTCAGGCATTTCACAGGAATTAAAGCAAAGTGGAAATGAAATTTGCAAATTTCATTTTTTCTGCTGAATTTCAAATGTATTAATTTTTTTTCTGTAACACAGAAGGTTTTACCAGAGAAATACTACTAAATATGTATTGTCCAAATTCTGCAGTTTTTATAAATGTCCCACATGTGGCCCTACTGCGCTCGTGGACTAAAACACAAGCCCTAGAAGCAAAGAAGCACCTAGTGCATTTTAAGGCCTCTTTTTTATTAGAATATATTTTAGGCAGCATGCCAGGTTTGAAGAGGTGTTGAGGTATCAAAACAATGGAAACCCACCAGAAGTGACCCCATTTTGGAAATTACACCCCTCAAGGAATTCATTTATGGTTTTTGTTATCATTTTGACCGCACAGTTTTTTCACAGCACCTATTTGAATTGGGCTGTGAAATGAAAAAAATGATATTTTTTCCAATAAGATGTAATTTTTGATCAAAATTTCTTATTTTCACAGGGAACAACATACCCCATTTTGTTGCCCAATTTGTCCTTAGTGCGGCAATACCCCATTTGTGGTGATAAACTGCCGTTTGGGCCCATGGGAGGGCTCAGAAGGAAAGGAGCGCTATGTGTTTGTTGGAGTCCAGATTTTGCTGGATTGGTTTTCGGGTGCCATGTCGCATTTACAGAGCCCCAGAGGTATCAAAGCAATGGAAACCCACCAGAAGTGACCCCATTTTGGAAACTACACCCCTCAAGGAATTCATTTATGGTTTTTGTTATCATTTTGACCGCACAGTTTTTTTACAGCACCTATTTGAATTGGGCTGTGAAATGAAAAAAATGATATTTTTTCCAATAAGATGTCATTTTTGATCAAAATTTCTTATTTTCACAAGGAACAACATACCCCATTTTGTTGCCCAATTTGTCCTTAGTGCGGCAATACCCCATTTGTGGTGATAAACTGCCGTTTGGGCCCATGGGAGGGCTCAGAAGGAAAGGACCACCATTTGGCCTACTGGAGCTTTTCTGGTGCTAAGTCATGTATGCAGAAGCCCCTGAGGTACCAGTAGAGTTGAAACCCCCGAGAAGTGACCCCATTTTAAAAACTACACCTCTTAAGACATTCATCTAGAGGTGTAGTGAGCATTTTGACCCCACAGGTACTGTGTAAAAGATAATGCGCAGCAGATGGTGCAGAGTGAGATTTGCAATTTTATATATATATATATATATATGGCATGTCAGTGTCCGATATAGTGTGCCCAGCATGCGCCACCGGAGATATACACCCCTTAAATTGTAATGTGGGTTCTCCTGGGTACGGCAATACCCTACATGTGGCTGTTATCAGCTGCCTGGGCACACAGCAGGGCTCAGAAGGGAAAGATGAGGGGGGTAAGCTGTGCGGAGTGCATCACGGTAAATTAAAAATCAAGGGATGTATGATACATTTTAAAACAATCTTTTATACAGAGCCCTGGTTTTTTCGGGACACGTGTCACATTGGTATATTGTGTTCTTCCTTATCCCCCTCTTATAGCAGACTCTGCACCTCTTTTGACTCTTTCCCTTTCCACCGGTTTGGGGAACTTCTCTTGGAAAGTGTTGCCCTGGTACGATGCGTGTGGCCTCGCTTCCAGAAGTACTGGGTGCCCCCCCTTCCTGGTCCCTAAAGATTAGATCTTGAAATTCCAGGAAAGTTCCCCTCTGGCCTGCACATCGACGTAGCACGTACGCATTGTACAAAGCCATCTGTATGATGTGCCCGGCCAGCTTCTTATACCACACCGCATGGCGCTGTAGGGCTTCAGGACTTGATTTGACAAGTCCTTCCCTCCCATGTACCTATTGTAGTCCAGGATGCAGTCTGGTTTGGGGGTGGCCTTTCCTTCATATATCCTAAACCTGTAGGTATACCCTGATGAACTCTCGCACAGCTTATACATCTTCACGCCATACCTTGCCCTCTTACCCGGCAGGTACTGGCGGAATTGAACCCTCGCTTTAAAATGTACCAGGGACTCATCAATAGAAATACACTTCTCGGGGGTGTATGCTTGGGAAAACCGGGCACTGAAACGGTCTAATAGGGGTCTCCGTTTATACAAACGGTCAAAATGGGGTCATCTCGGGGTGGGCACGACTCATTATCAGTATAATGTGAGAAGCGAAGTATTGCCTCATTTATTTATTTTTTTAGGTTCCAGTTCAGTTCTGAAGTTGCTTTGAGGGGCCCATATATTAGAAACCCCTATCAAACACCCCATTTTAGAAACTAGACCCCTCAAAGTATTCACAACAGCATGTAGAAAGTTTATGAACCCTTTAGGTGTTTCACAGAAATTTAGAGCAAAGTAGAGGTGAAATTTACATTTTTTTTTTTGTCAGAAAATCCTCTTTATACCATTTTTTTTATAACACAAAAGGATTTATCAGAGAAACGCAACTTAATACGTATTGCCCAGATTCTGCAGTTTAGAGAAATATCCCACACGTGGCCCTCGGGCGGTAATGGACTGAAGCACCGGCCTCCGAAGCAAAAGAACACCTAGTGGATTTTGAGCCCTCTTTTTTATTAGGCACCATGTCCGGTTTGAAGAGGTCTTGTGGTGCCAAAACAGTGGAAAACCCCCAAAAGTGACCCCAATTTGGAAACTAGACCCCTTGAGGAATCCATTGCAGTTTTCATGTCATGCATGCGACTTTTTGATCAGTCTTTATTCTATTTTTATGTGGCGCGGTGACTAAAAAACCGCAATCCTACTATTGTTTTTTTGTTCTATTTTTTTCACAGCGTTCACCGTGCGCTATAAATGACATATTCACTTTATTCTGCGGGGCGATACGATTACGGCGATACCAGATGTTTATAGTTTTTTTTATGTCTTATGGCGTTTGTACAATAAAATACGTTTTGTAAACAATCATTCACTTTTTGTGTTCCCTTATTCTAAGAGCCAGAACGTTTTTATTTTTCCTTCAAAAAAGCCGTGCGAGGACTTATTTTTTGCGTAACGAATTGTAGTTTCGATCAGTACCATTTTTAGGTACATGCGACTTTTTGATCTCTTTTTATTCCATTTTTTGGGAGGTGAAGTGACCAAACAATTGTGATTGTGGTGCGGTTTATTATTTATTTTTTTTACGGCGTTCACCGCGCGGGATAAATAACGAAATAATTTTGTAGTTCAGGCCGTTACGGACGCGGCGATACCAATTATGTATAGTTTATTTGTTTATTTATTTATTTTAATAATAAAGACTGACAAGGGAAAAAGGGGGATTTTTACTTTTATTACTTTTAAAACTTTTATTTTCTTATTTTTACACAACTTTTTTTAACTTTTTTTTTACTTTTTTACTTTGTCCCATTAGGGGACTTGAGGGCAGGAGGTCCTGATCGCTATTCTAATACACTGCACTACATGCGTAGTGCAGTGTATTAGAACTGTCAGCTACTCACTGACAGCAAGCATAGTGGGTCCTGACTCTGTCAGGACCCACTAGGCTTCCGTCTATGACATAGCCGGACGCCATTTTTTGGTGTCCGGTTGCCATAGTCACCATCGCCGGCCGCTATCGTGTAGCAGGCCGGCGATGGCGGATTAACCCCTAAGAAGCCGCGATCGCTATTGAACGCGGCTTCTGAGGGGTTAAATCTGCGGGGACCACCGCGATCGGTCCCGGCACATTGAGCAGTGATAGTCTGCTGTCGGAAACAGCAGCTATCACAGCTCATGCACGCGCCCCGCGCGAACGGCGCCGTGTTTACTCCATGACATACTATTATGTCATGGAGCGCGAACGATGCACTTACCATGACATAATAGTATGTCCTGGAGCGTTAAGGGGTTAAAGTGCATTTTCCCTATAGCTAAAATATCACCAGTAAGTCCTTGCATCCTCTTCTATCAGGTTACAAAAAAATACATGTGAAAAGCTTCTTTGATATACTAGTGTCTATTGGGTAATGACTAAAACGGTCAGTTCTAGCGTTCACATCTTTGCAGATTTGCTATTCAGGTGTGCATGAATAATAACCATTTCACTTTTTACACAGGATATTTCAGCTTCGTTTCCTGGTATTGTAGGTTTAGTGAATCTGAGTTATGTGACAAAACGTGCTGTGAGCCATGTTTACCTTCTCCTTCTCCATCTCTCGCTGCCGGAGCCTATTGATGGTGTGATTGGCAGTTTCCACTGTAAGAAACAGATATGAATGTATTAATCAGCTGTCCTTGCAGGGAAATTGTGTCCACATCAGTGTGCGGTAGACTGCAGACTCACTGTAGTAAAACACTTTAGCAGTATGTTCAGGAAGTGTCTATGGATGAGAACTACGAGGCCCTGGTTCAGTGCACTGCACCCCGTTGCTTTAGAGAAACCAAAGCAGGAAAGGATATTAAGGCTTCATCACTTTATTCTGCTGACAAGCAATGGGAATTTGGAGCTCATTGAGAATATGGAAGGAACGGCTTGTCAAGTCACAGATTGTTAACAGATGGAGCGAGGACTCGCATACTTCCTTTATTTACATGTTCTAGAACGCACCAACAAGCATTTCCCTTGTGCTGTCCTTATACCAGAATCTGTACACGAATATACAGGTTTTGCCATAAACAGTTTATTTCCCGATAATATATTATCTAAATTTTACTTCAATTAATAACAAATCATAAAAAAACCATATATACCAAATTAGAGGAAAGTTTGTGATTTAAGTGACACCGGGAAAAGGTTGTACATACAGTTTCTCCCTGAAGTGTAGACTCTCCACACCCAAAAATCTTGCTTTTATGGTCCCCATTGATCTGGATATTCACAGGTTTGGGCCACAAAAGGGAAACCTTTTCAGGGTGCGGTGGGCACCTGTATTTTGGCCAAAACTGGATTTTTAGCTTTTGCATGGAATATCATTTTATAAATGTTTCACGTGCACAGATTAGTATATGACCCAAGATTGTTGGTCAGGTAAAGGTTTAAGACTTGAAGCATTCAAGTTAATTTCAGTAATTCAGTTCAAAAAATGAAACTCATTATATAGATTCATTACAGCATTTTTTCTTTTAATGTTGATGAAAACCCCAAATTTAGTCTGTCAGAAAACTTGAATATTGGGTAAAAGTTGAAGATTGTAGACTCATGGCGTCACACTCTAATCAGCTGATCAACACAAAACACCTGCAAGGGTTTCCTAAGCCTTTAACCCGTTAGTGACCGGCCCATCGTGTTTCTACGTCGGTCACTAACGGGCCTTATTCCGATGCCATAGACTTTTTACGTCGCGGCATCGGAATAAGTTTACAGAGCAGGGAACTGTCAGATCTCCCTGCTCTCAGCTGCCAGAGGCAGCTGAGGGCTGGGAGCGTCCCTGCTCTGCCGGGTGAGATCGATATTAGTATCGATCTCACCCGTTTAACCCCTCAGATGCGGTGCTCAATAGCGAGCACCGCATCTGAGTGGTTTTGGAGAGAGGGAGGGAGCTCCCTCTCTCCCCCACCGACACTCGGCGATACGATCGCCGAGTGTCTGTGTCTCCAATGGCAGCCGGGGGTCTAATAAAGGCCCCCAGGTCTGCCTGGAGCGACTGCCTGCTGGCATGACCTAGCAGATGCCTGTCCGTGTTAAACGGACAGGCAGTACTACACTGCAATACAAAAGTATTGCAGTGTATTATAAATGCGATCGCAGAATCACATATTATAGTCTCCTAGTGGGACTAGTAAAAAAAAAAGTGAAAAAAAAGTTTAATAAAGTTAATGAAAAAAAAAGTGAAAAAAAGTGAAAAAAAAAAAAATGGAAAACCCAGCTTTTCCCCTTACAAAATGCTTTACTATTAAAAAAAAACTAAATAAAGTTAAAAAGTTACACATTTGGTATCGCCGCGTCCGTAACGACCCCGACTATAAATCTATTACATTATTTAACCCGCACGGTGAACGCCGTAAAAAATTTAATAAAAAACTATGGAAAAATTGCTGTTTTCTGTGAATCCTGACTTTAAAAAAATGTGATAAAAAGTGATCAAAAAGTCGCATCTACTCCAAAATGGTACCAATAAAAACTACAAGTCTTCCCGCAAAAAAAAAGCCCTCACACAACCGCATCGGCAAAAAAATAAAAACGTTACGGCTCTTCAAATATGGAGACACAAAAACAAATAATTTTGAAAAAAAAAACGTTTTTACTGTGTAAGTAGTAAAACATACAAAAACTATACAAATTTGGTATCGTTGCAATCGTAACAACCCGCTGAATAAAGTTAGTGTTATTTATATCACACGGTAAACGGCGTAGATTTAAGACGCGAAAAAGAGTGGCGAAATTTCAGGTTTTTTTCTATTTCCCCCCAAAATAAAAGTTAATCAATAAATAATATGTCCCCCAAAATGGTGCTATTAAAAAATACAACTTGTCCCGCAAAAAACAAGACCTTATACAGCTATGTCGACGCAAAAATAAAAAGGTTATAGCTCTTGGAATGAGACGATGGAAAAACTTAAAAAATGGCCTGGTCATTAAGGTCTAAAATAGGCTGGTCATTAAGGGGTTAAAAGGACTGGTCTGTTGCTCAGTGGCCAAATGTCATGTTTTCATATGAAAGTAAATTTAGCATTTCATTGGGAAATGAAGGTCCCAGAGTCTGGAGGAAGAGTGGAGAGGCGTCAATCCCAAACTTTTGAACGGTAGTGTATAATATATATATATATATATATATATATATATATATATATATATATATATATATATACACACACATACATATACACACACACACACACACACACAATATAATATATATATATATATACACACACACACACACACACACACACACACACACACACACACTAGGGATGCACGATGCATCGAAACTGTATCGAACCTCAAACGGTTCGATACAGTTATTTCATGTATTTCGATACGAAGCTGTGTGGCCGCACAGCTTAGCATTGTACCACATGAATGTTGTTAGAGCGGGGCTGAAGCTGTGCAATACTGTCATTACTCTGCTCCTGAGTCCTGACAAGCGTGCGGAGTCAGCATGATGTGATGCGGCCGGCGCTGCAATAATGTTTGCCGGCAATGAAGACCGAACAAGGCGGACGCACTGCGAAACACCACCATGTTCTGTCTTCAGTGCCTGAACAGCCGCTCATTAGTGCAGCGCCGGCCGCATCACCTCATGCTGACCGCGTGCGCACTTATTGTCAGGAGCAGGGAAATGGCTGTATTACACAGCCGCAGCCCCGCTCTAACGGCGGAGATGAGAGAATTCCCCTGAATGCTTCGATCAAAGCGGACCGCAGCATTCAAGGGGAAAATGAGAAAGGGGATGCCCCTTGGATCGCATCCCTGTGATGCGATTGAGGGACATACCATATATGGGCAGACAGCCCAGGGTCCATTGAAGGACCCCAGGGCTGTCTTACCATATTTCCTGTTTGGGCATAATTAGGTATGTCCTAACAACTGTACGGATAGTACACAGGCTAATGTACTGGCGATATATGCCAGTACATTAAAGTTTAAAAAGAAAGTAAAAACAAAGTGATGTTAAATTTTAAAAAAAAAATAAAAAAAAAATACATACACCTTTTTTATGATAAACATTAAAATAGGTCTCAATACATAAAATATACACATTCGGAATTGGCGCGGCCGTAATAACCTGCACAACAATTTTTTTGCGTAATTTATGATGTGTACGCTATAAAAAAAAAATAACTGCTTTCTTTCACTTATTGTGAGGCACGAGGTGTGATGAATTTAACTTCCATCGTGCCTCACATTAATAGTAATTAACCCTATCATGTACCTTACACATTAACCCAATATGACTGAGAAACATAATGGGGTTAATTATTAATGTGAGGTGCACTCAAAATTCATCACACCACGCGCCTCACATCAGAAAACAGAAGAACTTTTTTTTATTTTTTATTACGGGTGGCAAAGTATCGATTTGGTATCGAAATCGCAATACTACACAAAGCATCGGTATCGAAGTCCAAATTCTGGTATCGTGACAACCCTAAAAAAAATTAATATACATACATTATATATATATATATATATATATATATATATATATATATATATACACACATATATACACACACACACCATAATTTTGTCACTTTATAGGGAGATAGTGTTTAAATACACTAATCATGTAACACGGTTTTAGATGGATTCGCTTTTTACATATGTATGCTCTTTTATATGTTATGTATTATGAATTTATTGCATACTGTATATTTTATGTACTTCCTGTACTTGCCCCTGTTCTTTCCTTCCTATCTATACCTGGATACTGACAGGCTGTGTGTTCTGCAATACCTGAAAGCTTTCCTCCCTCTACTCTTTGATCTGCCATGTACAACACCCCGCCCCCCTCTACTGCTATTTATGTCAGGCCATCAGAAGTGGACTGACTGATTTGAGTTAGAAGCAGTAGCAAAGCCAGTTATCTACAGTAGCTGAACAGAAACTGCAGCAGAAAAATGGTAGGAATTGTAATGAAGACTATCTAGAAAGCTTCTTAACTTTGAATTTAGGAAGCAAAAGAACGGGGGAAAAAAAAAAAAAAAAGTCAGTGCAAAACATGTCCATAGCCTTTAAAGACAGACACAAGAAGCACAGATTGAAGACATAGGTTATGGTGCAAAGCCTCAGGAGACTTGATCTAACATTCCACCGGAATAACCACAAATGGAGATGGAGGATGAACTCAAAATCCACAATCGATTTATCCGTCCATTGCAGAGCCATTCTTAAAAATATATCGTTTTCTACAAGATGTAGCAATGTGTCTAATGAAACAGATACAGCGATCATAAAAAGGATGCCTGGCTTATGACTCCGGGAAAACGGCACTGAACTGCAAATAAAAGTCAATTATGAAGTTTACCAAAAATACGGTTTAGAGTGCACTGCAGACAATTCCTTTAAATAGAACCGATAAAAACAAGGGAACATATACAAAAACACCGAAAAAGGCCATACTTACAAATGGACACAGCCAGGTCAGAAACGCTGATGAAAGGGTGAGCAGGTGCTTTAAATAATAATAGCCACTCCCACTAGTCTTGAGGGGAGTGGTGTGTGGTGCATGGGATGTGTAGTAAGAAATAATAAATGAATAGTGTGTGTGCAAGTGTAATACTATAAGTGAAATATAGGGGGCAGTAATGAGTGAAGTGCCTCAATAGAAATAAATGGATAATGGGGTGCAAGTGAGTGAAACATGGAGGGATAGTGTGTACGTCATGAGGCACAACGTGTATAGCCAGGTAGAAGCCTATTTGTGACGCCTTGATAATTCATAGAGCGGGCTACCCTGCTTGCTATGCCAAACAACACCACACCATGCTCTCCCAGCATCAAAGACCCGGCTGTGTCCAAGAGAAGCGAATATACGTAGTAATGAAAAATACCTGGGGTATTGGTAATCATTTTGGCCAAAAGGACGCAAGCTCGCAATCCACGACAAGGATCCCCAGACTTTAAATACCAAGGATTCCTTTAAATACCTAGCATTAATTCATAGCCTGACGAGGGAGAGATGAGATTTGATTGTGTTTTTTGGTTTAGTCCCTTTTTTTTTTTTTTTTTTAAGATTCTATTTTTTTTTTATTCACAGATTTTCTACACACAATATTGTGCCCTACATATATCTGGAACGATCATGTGTCCGGATATCGCAACTACTGACATCCAATTTTTATATATTATTTATTTTACCTTACAGAATAGTCCGACTAGCCACTGGAGTCAGTTTTGAGATTCCAGACAGAGCCTCATTTTTCAAATCTGACGTGTGTCACTTCATGTGGTAATAACTTTAAGTTAGTGGTGAAATTTGGTCAACTTATTTGGGATAAACACCAACATTTTGTGGAAATTTATAAAAATTATCATTTTTCTAAATTTGAAGGTTTCTGCTTGTAAGGCTGAGTTGCACCCGCGCGGGTCCCGTTTTCATGAATCCCCATAGACTTGAGTCTATCTAGGGATACGTGAAAACAGAACAAAATAGGACATGTTCTATTATTCAACGGACCCTTCACACGGTCCGTTGAAACAACGGCTGTGTGAACAGCCCCATTGAAATACATGCAAACTAAAGAAATGAGGTCCCATATAGATAGAGATTATATCTATCTATCTATCTATCTATCGGTGCCCCTAAGGATAATAGGGAATGTAAAAGCAAACAAAAAAACTGTTGCTAAATCAATAGGGGCTAGGGACCCTATAAGACCAGCAGGATGCTAGACCATAGGACTATGACAGGGAGACTACATAAGCAAGAGGGGGGTTGAGGGCAATTGCATATTTTTGCACTCACTCTCTGACATCTTCAGGTGTGTGCAGATTCTGCTCTTAGGTAACCACTAGCATACAAAGGGTTACCAGTATGCCAACTGCGAAAGCAGAAACAAATATTAGGTGACCGGCGATAAGAAACCAGGCAGTATCCTACTGTGCTTTTCTCTGGCACCCTTATGCTATGTTCACACGGGGTATTTTGCAGGAGGAATATCTGCCTCAAAATTCTGTTTGGAAGTTTGAGGCAGATATTCCTCTCCCTGCACGCCGATTTTCACTGAGTTTTTCGCGCCGTTTTTCGCCCGCGCCCATTGAGCGCCGCGGGCATAAAACAGTGCGAAATACGCTTTCTCTGCCTCCCATTGAAGTCAATGGGAGGTCAGAGGCGGAAACGCCCGAAGATAGGGCATGTCGCTTCTTTTTCCCGCGAGGCAGTTTTACTGCTCGCGGGAAAAAGACGCCGACGCCTCCCATTGAAATCAATGGGAGGCATTTTCGGGCTGTTTTTTTGCGACGCGGTTTCCGCGTCAAAACACACGGGGTATTTTGCCGAGTTAACATAGCCTTAGGTTGTTTTTACACGGAGGAGGTTTTTTGCAGAAGATTTTGACCTTCCTGCACGGCGTTTGGCACGATTTTCGTGGCGTTTTTCGCTCGCGCCCATTGAGTGCTACGGGCAAAAAACTCTGCGAAATACGCTTTCTCTGCCTCCCATTGATGTCTATGGGAGGTCAGACGAGTAATTGCGCGAAGATAGGGCATGTCCCTTCTTTCTCCCGCGAGGCGGTTTTACCGCCCCCCATTGAAATTAATGGGAGGCATTTTTGGCCGGTTTTTGCGGAGCGGTTTCCGTGCCAAAAAAACTCGTCAAAATACTCCGTGTGAACAGGGCCTTAGGGGGGGGGGGGTCTATTAGGCTGTCGACCAGACTGACAATCCACCCTGAACCTAGAAATAAAACCAAAAGTAAAATAGTGCGGCGAATCCGAAAAGGAGGTGGTGTCTGCTCTTACGGATACTAGGCTAAAAATTAGCTCAATGTCTGTGGCAAAGGTATGGCCCGAGATTTGATTCTCCCTATGCAGTGGTCGCAAGTGCCACCCTCTGCTAAGTCATGGCTCTAGCAGCACTTGCGACCGGCACGCTTGGGGAATTCAACATTATTTCAAAAAAAGGTAAGAAAAAAAAATGTCCTCCCCTATATCGCTTTTGAAACCGCTGACAGGTTCCCTTTAATGGTTTAAGCGAAGGTTGGGCGATTGATCTAACTAGTTTGATTAATTCGCCCTTTCATTGAAGCACGATTTGGATCAATATTGTGAAATCAATATTAGCCCTGACCCCACGGCAGTGGCTTCTCATTATGGCAGGAGGAAGAAGCTGCTAGAGCGGCAGCAAGTCCAGCACCAGCAGGCTCTCCGCACTTACAGCCTCCTGACCCCCAATGTCTTCACCCTCCTCTACACACCTGCCGGGCCGCCTCTCAACACAACACAACTGTTGCTGTCTGGCCCTGCCCCTCATGTACTGGAGGGGGAAGACGAGAGGATAAGGAACTAGAGGACACTTACTGGATCCTGTGGGCTCTCAAGGGGAAAGGAGAGACCCAAAGAGGAGTACCGAGGAGGAGACACTGCAGCCAGGTAAGTACAAAAGGACAAGGGGGAAGAGCCCACAACCTGGAGACTGAGATATAGGCTGTCTAATGTAAACAGAGGAGAGAGACGGTCTCATATGCAGTGTTTCACTCGCCTCTATTTACATTATACAGTCTTACTACTGTCTTTTTATACAGAGAGGAGAGAGACTCTAATTTAAATAGAGAGAGAAAAATATTTTATATCAGACAGTCTCTCTTCTGTCGGATATAGAGAGAGAAACTTTTTTGTTTTTTTAGCCTGCTTCGTAGTAATTAATTACCTTGCATACATTTCCTTTATTTGGAAAAATACCAAGACACAATTTTTTACATAAGGGAATTGCAGGCACAGCTATTCCATAATATATACGGATTATCAGGATTGTTTCTTTTAGAAGTGAGCGTGATCATACATAGTACCTATGGGACAATCCTGATAATCAGTATATATTATGGAACAGCTGTGCCTGCAATTCCCTTATGTAAAATAATTGGGTTTTAGTATTTTTTTTTTTACTACCGTAGATAAGGGAAATGCATGCACAGTAATTCCTTAATTACTCCTATTAAAAAAACAAAAACAAAAAAAAACAAAAAGATTCAAAATCGGAAATAGTCAGTATAATTGAAGAAAAAGCTAGATTTTGGTTTTTGCCAAAAATCGCCCAGCCCTGGTTTAAGCCTAGTCTACATTAGCATTGTGAATTACGTTAGCCAATGACTTAAATGGACACTAACTTTTCAAACAACGAATGCTAATCTAGTAGTATACCGGATTTACATCAATTTTGTAATTTACTTAGTGGCAGTAATTTAACACAGATTTTCCATGCATATAACAACATTTTAACAGTGTGTCTCCCTTCATGTAATCTCCTGTTCACCCCCAGTTGTCAAGTAAAATTCATCCCTCGTTACAGAGCACAATTGATGGACTGCAATAAGTGAGGGCGTGTCTCCAAAAGCACACTCCAGTGTCTCCAAAGACAGTCCATAGAATTCTATGGAGAGGGGAAATGGGAGCAAGAGGCGGGAACAGGAGCAGAGAGAGTAGACATAGGCTGCTGGTAAGTGTTATACATTACTCCAGTGCTGGATTCAAAACTACACTGCTCATTACTACTGTATTATGTCCTCCATGCTGCTTCTGCATCTGTGCTAGAGAGAGATGGTGGACCAGGAAGTTCTCTACTCTGTCTCTGCTGTGTATGAGAGACATGCTAGCAGTTAGGTTCCATCAAACACATACGGTAAAACTGAGAATTAGAGATAGAGACTGCAGCAGATGGAAAGACTCCTAATAAGCCATATAATGGCCAGAACGGGTCATTGCTCACGTACAAGACCGCTTATTCTGAAAAGTCACCTAAAAAGTTAGGTACGATTTAATGGGGTTATCCGGGTTCCAAATAGGTTCGCCTAATGGCTAAAAATGACACGAACAAAAGAAGCAGTACTTACTTATCCTTTCCCCCGGCAATCCAGCACAGACGCTCCTGCGGCACTCCCGATGATTGTTTACATGCAGGCAGCACCGTTAATGGTTTAGATTGAAGCACTGCAGTGCCTTCAATCAAATGATTGATGGTGGTCTAGGGATATGCCATAACTTACTACAGTGGGAAAATCATTTTAGAGAACTGGACACCCACTTTAAGTTAACACATACACAAAGTAAAAATTGTCATCTGATAAAAAAGTTAGACTGTTGTATTTCCATATACACATGAAAATAGTATTACACTAATGGCTGATGGATCAAAGAAAAATATAAAATATTCACTTCCTACATCAAGTTACTGGCAGATGTTATCAATCTCAAAGTCTAAGTGATACTAACACTTGTTTTATATAATCAGATTTTATAAGAAAAGCAACATTATCACTTCAAGCAATGCCAGAATCGCTGGAAAAATAGAAGACGTGTGACAAGGAGCCGTGGCATTGGACTCAAATGGTGTGAGTTCTATCAAACTTTGTTCTTTTTCCTGAAAATCCAGTAACATGAATTATGTCAAAGGCACACAATAAAAACCTTCAAGTGAAGAGGCAACACCCTATGGAACACCAGTTTCCTCCACAGACTTTACAGCAAACAAAATGCTGAGTGAAACACAAAAAAATGTAATAAAAAAAAGAACTATTCGAAAAACCATTATTGAAAGTTCAGGACAATTCCTGTCTTTAAGACCTATGTGATCTATTAGCCAGGGACCTGCTGCAAACAGGAGATTTCAAATGGACCTCTAAGAGCACTACAGGGGAATTCATTAACTTTTCTACGTCAACTGTCCTAGTGGGACGTAAAATAAATAAAATGTCAGAATCGCTGTTTTTTTTGTCACCTTCCCTCCCAACAAAGAACGGAATACGCAGTGATGAAAAAGTCGCATGCACCCCAAAATGGTACCAATTAAAACTTTAGATTGTCCCGAAATAAAGAACCCATGACACAGCTCAGTCGACGAAAAAATGAAAAAGTTATGGCTCTAAGAAAATGGCGACACATAAGGTGCAGAGTGCGTTCCAAACGGGGGATAATATTGGTCACCATTTAGCAGTACGACACTGGCCACACATCTGCGGATTATTTTTTATTTACCGCATTATTATACACTCGTGTACTCCGCCGTTTACATATGCCCCAACATTATTAACTGAAATACCAGTAAAACCCCAAACAGAACATCTTCCAAGCAAAATCTGCGCTCCAAAAGCCAAAATGACGAAACCCAACCTCCTGAAGCCTACAGACAATGTTCCCTATAAGGTGCGCAGCCACGCACCTTCCACAGCCCCCTTGCTTACTGAACTTTAAGGCCCGCGCACTGTCATTGCGGCGGACGGAAGTTTCTCAATCTCCTCCCTCACCTTCACGGAGCGGCCACCTAATAAGAACTCCCGGAAGGTGAGAGAGGGAGGAGATAGCCCAGAGTATCAGAAACGGCATGCAGGCCGTCCGCTGACAAGTGATGTCGGTGCCGGGAGTGGACCAATCCAGTCACCTGACATGAGGTCAGGTTACTGAACTGGTCCAGTCCGGTCACCGACCCCAGACAAAAGTCATCTGATCGTCGCTGCATGACCACCTCCTCCTCCTGATGGCGAGTCGTGTCAGGCAGAGCGTGGAGTTGTAGCGGTGTAATGAGGGATTCTTTCATGGATGCCTAGAATTGGTGTTTATAACGGTCTATTTTACTGCTGGACTTGCAATGTTATAGTATTTAAAAAAAAAAGTTATTAAAACTAATTTAATATACGTTTTTATTCTCTTATTTAGTCCCTATATTAGCGTTTACTGGGGGTATTACTTTTGGTCATCAGATCGCCCACCATTGATGGAGACTCGCCCTGCTCCCTAACTGCCCCGCTCAGGAGCTGCCAAGACTTAGAGGGAACATTGCCTACAGAGTGGCCAAACAGCAGTTTATGTCCACATATATGGCATTGCCATACCCAGGAGAACCCACTTAATAGTTTGAGGCATGTCTTCAGTCTCTCAACATATTGCAAACGAAGATGGCATATCAGTGAAAAATTATAATTTTTGCATCATCCACTGCACATTAATTTCTGGTAAAAAAAAAATAAAAAATAAAAAAACACAAAAAAAAAAAGTCTGTGGGGTCAAATTGTTGACTATACCCCTTGAGGGTGTAGTTTCCAAAATGGGGTCAATTTTTGGGAGTTTGTTTTACTATGACCTCAGAGCCCTGCAATTGTGGGCCAATGCTGTGAAAATCACCAAAAGAAGCCTCAAATGCCCATGGTGCTCTTTCACTTCTGAGCCATGTCATGTGTCCAGGCAAATAATAAATGAGGGGTATAGTTTCCAAAATAGGGTCACTTCTCCGGGGTTTCCACTGTACTCTGGTATATCAGGGGCTTTGCAAATGCGATATGGAACCCGAACACCAATCCAGCAAAATCGGTGCTCCAAAAAGCCTAATGGCGCTCCTTCCCTTTGGAGCCCTGCCATGTACCCAAACAACATATGGGGTATTGCCATACTTGGGAGAAATGTAAAAAAAAACAACCAAAACACTACACAATTTGTTACTATTACCCCTTGTGAAAATGAAAGACTGGGAGTTAAAACGACATATTATTGGGAACATTTTTATTTTTCAATTTCACTGACTAATTTTAAATAAGACCTGTGAAATACCTGCAAGTTTAAAATACTCACTAAACCCCCAAATGAAAGCCCTGAGGTAACTTTTGTGGGGTTTCCACTGTACTGATACTTTAGGGGCTCTGCAAATGCAACATGGTACTCAAAACCATTCTAGCAAAAGTTGAGATACAAAAGCTAAATTGTGCTCCTTCTCTTCTGAGCTCTGCGTGTCTCCAAACTGCAGTTTATGACCCTGTATGGGATATTGCCATACTCGGGAGAAATTGCTTTACAAATGTGGTGCTTTTTCTCCTTTATTTCTTGTGAAAATGAAAAAAAAAAAAACTAAGCAAAAACGACATAATGAGAAAAAAATAAATGTAGATATTAATTTTCACGGCCTAATTCCAATAAAAACCGCACAAAAACTGGTGCGTTTCCCAAATGACGTGTTACTATGGTGGTGACACTGTCCAATCAGCTACGGACAGTGTTACAGCAAGAGCTGGAGAGAGGAGAGCATGTGCGCGCGCGCATACTCTCACTCTGCAGCGGTCGGCAGACAAGGGCAAGACTGATCTCTTGCAAGAGATCACAGTCTTGTACATGTCTGCCGAACTGGCAAGAGGGCGTGTCTCTTTTACGGACAGTGCAAGAGCCGAAGAGTGAGAGCGTGCACACTCTCCTCCCTCCAGCTCTTGCACTGTCCGCAGCAGTGACATGCCCCCTTGCCAGTTCGACAGACAAGTACAAGACTGTGTGATCTCTCGCTCGAGATCAGTTTTGCCCTTGTCTGCCGACAGCTGAAGAGTCAGAGTATGCGCGCTCACACGCTCTCCTCTCTCCAGCTCTTGCTGTAACACGGTCCTTAGCGGATTGGACAGTGTCACAGCCATAGTAACACGCCCCCTTGCCATTACACGCCTCATTGACAGTTCAGGGGGTTATTTAAATATCGGGCGCCAAACATAACGGAGGAGGGTAGAGAAAAAAAAATGTAAAGTGCCCCAGGGTTTGTGCAGCCCTGCCCAATACATGCTGCACATGGGCAGGTGAACGGTTTGCTTTAAGGGGTGCAGTTTTTAAAATGGGGCGATTAATGGATGGTTTCTAATATATAGGCCCCTCAAAAGACAAGTTAGAACTGAAAGGGCCCCTAAAAAAATATATTTTGGAAATTTGCTTAAAAATATGAGAAATTGCTGCTGAATTTATAAGCCTAACGTCCTAGAATAATAAAATGGCATTTAGAAAACAATTAAAAAACAAAAGCAGACATATGGTAAATGTTAACTAGTAACTATTTTGTGTGGTGTAATTGTCTTCCAGGCAGATATATTCAAATTTAGAAAAATACAAAAATGTTCCATTTTTTTACAAATAAAACACAATGTATAGACCAAATCTTACCAATATTATAAAAGTACAATGTGTCACGTGAAAACAATCTCAGAAATGTTTGGATGAGTACAAGCATTCCAAAGTTATTACCGCAAAAATTGTCAATTTTCTCAATTAGATTTGAGAAGAAAAAAAAACAAAAAAAAAAAAAAGGCTGTGTCCATAAGGTCAAAACTGACTGTCTCCAAAGGGTTAATCCTCAAAACTATACAGTATGAATTCACATAAGCTTTCTCTTTAATTGCTTATCCACTGACCTTTATGCCACAAATCACACAATTGCCACTATGGCTTAAAGGGATTTCCATGTCCTGACAACTGACGACCTATCCACCGGATAGGTCATCACTATATGATTGGTGCGGGTCCGACACCCGGACCGAGCAGCTGCTGCGTCTGCATCTGGGAATTGGACGATATTGCCGGAAGCAGATGGTTCCAATCAAAGAACAGCTGCAGTACTGCAGCTCTGCTCCTATTCAAGTGAATAGGAGCAGAGCAACAGTTTTGCCAAACGGCCGATATGCAGTGGTTGGAGACATCTGCTTCAGGCTCCAACTACTGCAGACCGTTCAAAACATCCGGTGCCCGGAGGCAGCCGGATCAGCTTATCGGTGCAGGATCCGGGTGTTGGACGCGCACCGATCTTATACTGATGTCCTATCCGGTGGATAGTTCATTAGTTGTCAGAACGTGGAAAACCCCTTTAACCACAAACATAAGCATGATAATTAATAATACTCCTAAGCGGGTAAACATGATGCCCAACGTTCCAAGAAAGGGTGTGTGGAAGCAGCCTTTAATGTACTCAAACTAGGATTATTGTACTGGTGGCATTGGCATCTTTTATCCCAATCAGGGGCACGTTGGTTCCCACGTCCTTGCAGGTGCAGAAACATGCCCTTTTTGATGTATAGAAAAAATATATTTTTCTGGTTAAGCATCAACACTCAGAAAAATCTGAACCTTTCCCAGCTATTTTAAGTGTGAGAACTTTGCCGGGTGCCAGATATAAAACCACAACAGGACTGAATTTTACATAGCTAAGGGATATTTTGACAGCTTGTGTCACTTTCTTCTTTTCCTTTCAAGGGCTAAAGACACAAAAAGAGAGAAAAAAAAAAAAGAGCTAAACACGTTTTTTTTTTAATCCTCTGACATATGCAGTATATTTTAGTTGATCCCAGGAATGCAAGACTATGCAGAAACAATTAATACTTTACAGAATATTGGAATGAGCTTGTGTGGTGAACAGGACAGAAGTTGCATACGAAGGCTACAAGGCACTTTTACAACTTGTTAGAACCAAGCCGATTCTCCTCAGAATTCGTAATCCTCCACAAAGATATATAGTAGGTGGTCTTAAAGCAAAGAACATACACATAGAATAATACGCACTACACTGCAACATCATTAACCTCATCAAGCAATACTCCTGAAAGCTGTATACTATCCAAATGAGCCTTCCCATTCCAGCACTCAATTGATTTAGGCGGGATTCACACGACCGGGTCGCGCCCGAGCCCGAGTGCCGGCCGGTAAAATCGGCCATTCTGCCCGGCCGGTTTGCATAAAGTTTTGCATCCGTGCCGGGCCGATCTGGACAGTGACATCAGCGGCAACTCCTGAAGGGGAATCCCCATGTGTTCAGGGATTCCGCTTCAGGAGTTTCCCCTGATGTCACTGCCCAGATATGGACAGAGACATCAAGCGCTCTGTCCAGGAGCGGAATCCCCGAAAACACGGGGATTCCGCTCCTTCAAGGAGCTAAAATGGAGCTAGCACATAGCAGAGCGGGGAGATACCTCCCTGCTCTGCTATAGTGGTGTCGCTACAGTAGTAGCAGCCGCAGCAGCAGCTGCTAGCGGCGCCATCGAAGGTGTCGCCGGGCCAGGGCGCTTTTAAAACAAGCAGGGGAAGGGAGCCAGCGCAGCGCTCCCTCCACCTGCTGTACACCCCGGCCCTGCCACACAGTGTACAGCGATGCCATTCGTCAGAATGGCATCAACTCCTCCTCCTCCTCACATGCACTCTGCGCTGTGAGGAGGAGGAGATAGAGCGAATGCGCCGGAAAACCCGGCCATCACTCGGGACACATCCCTGTGATGGCCTTGTATTACCCGGCCCCATAGACTTCTATGGGAGCCGGGCACCCGGCCGAAGATAGAGCATGTCCTATTTTTTGACGGCCGGTTTTCCCGGCCGTCAAAAAAATCGGTCGTGTGAATAGCCCCATTAGGGGTCTATTATTCCTAATGCAGCCGGGTGCCGGCCGATTTATGAATGGCCGGCACCTGACCGGGAAACCTTGTCGTGGGAATGAGGCCTTAGAATTCACCATTTACATAACAGGGCTTGAGTTTTATCAAATCTAATGTAAACAATAATCTTCATTAACCCCTTAGTGACCAGCCTATTTTAGGCCCTAATGACCAAGCCTTTGTTTTCGTTTTTCTATAGTGGCAGTCAAAGAGCTAGAACTTGTTCTTCTGTCGACATAGCTGTATGCAGACTTGTTTTTTGCGGGATTAGTTGTACTTCTGAAATTCCACCATAGTTCTATGCGTTTTAAATTGACCCCGTTCACTGTGCGGCGTAAATAGCACATTACCTTTATCGTATTGGTCAGTACGATTACGGCGATACCACATATGTAGAGGTTTTTTATGTTTTACCGCTTTTGCACAATAAAAACACTTTTGCACTAAACTGATTTATTTTTGCATTGTTGCACCCAAGAGTCGTAATTTTTTTATTTTTCCGTCAATGTAGTGATATGAGGGCTTGTGGCTTTGCGGGACGAGATGTAGTTTTGAGGTACGTGGGACTTATTGATTGACTTTTATTATGACTTTTTTTGGGGGCGGGGTAAATGGGAAAAAATAGCCGTTCTGCCAATGTTTTTTTGAGGTTTTTTCTTACGGTTTTCACCTTGCGCTTTAAATTACATGTTAACTTTATTGTTTGGGTCATTACGGTCGCGACGATACCATATACGTGTAGTTTTATTTTTTACACTTTTATTAAATAGAACCACTTATGGAAATAAAGAGATTTATTTTTTTACTGTCATTTTATTTCACATTTATGACTTATTTTATTAGTCTCACTAGGGGACTTTACTATGCGATCTTTAGATCGCTGCCATAATGCTTTGGTATACTTCGTATACCAGAGCATTATTGCCCGTAAGTGTAAACCTGACAGGCAATCTATTAGGATGTACCTCCGGCGCATCCTAATAGGCATATGTCCAGGGCAGACCTGTGGGCCTTTATCAGGCCCCCGGTTGTCATGGCATCCCATCGGAGGCCAACGATTGCATTTGTGGGCCGCCGATGGGGGAGAGAGGGAGCTCATTCCCTCTCCAAATTATTTAAATGCCGTGGTCGGGTTAAACGGCCACGATCGAAGTAAAGTTCGATCGCGCCCATTGGAGCAGGAGCCTGGCTGTCAGACAGCCGAGCACCAGCCCCAGCCTGCACGGGACACCCGTGCAGGACTTAGATTGGGCCGCCGTGAAAAGGCGACGACCTAGCCTAAGGCCCTTTAGTGACCTCCGTGAAAAAGGCATATTGGTGGTCACTAAGGAGTTAAAGAGGTTGTCCACTACTGGACAACTGATTACCTATCCACAGGATTGGTCATCCGTACATTATCTGTAAGGGTCCAACACCCGAACCGGTAAGCCGCTACAGCTGCCTCCGGACGTACATGCCAGAAGCAGTTGCCTCCGGCGACCGAATAGCGGCCGAGCTGCAGCTCTGCTCCTATTCAATTGAACAGGAGCAGAGCTGCAGTTCGGCAGCAATGCCATGTACGTAGCCAACTGCTTCCGGCTCCGTATATCGCATAATGGGCCAGAACATCCGCTGCCTGGAGGCAGCCGGAGCGGCGTCCGGGTGTCAGACCCGCATCGATGATATACTGATGACCTATCTGATGGATAGGTCATTAGTTGTTCAGTAGTGAACAACCCCTTTAAAAAATAAAAAAATCGCCAGTTTATAAAAGCCAACAGTATAAAGGCTTAAAGGGAATATGTGAGAAGTTTTGAGGCCTAAAAACTTCTGACAGCGCGATATAGAGAAAAGAGAGGGCAACGTAACAATAAGTTCCCGGTTATGCACCTTGCTTCGATGTTTCATTTCCCCGGCACCACAAGTGCCACTCAGGAGCAGACTTGATGTGCAAGTGCTCCATGTCTCTTCTCACTGAATGCTGCCAGCCCCTTCCCTCTGCTCCAATTGACGGCCGCTGGAGCCATCAATCAGAGCAAAGAGTAGCAATTGCAACTGCGGCGTAGGGGAATTAAAACATTGGTTTCTTGGTCATGCAAGTAGCGAAGAGTCAAAATGTATAGTTACAACACCCTCCCCTATATCGAGCTGTACAGCAGTACTGAGGTCTCAAAACTGGTGAGAGATTCCCTTCAAACCAGTGGTGGGCAACCACTGTTTTGGAGGAGGAGATGTGGCCGGCCGGCAACTGCCAGAATCACACAGTGAAGCCGCTTTCTGGTCAGGTCAAGACTTGGCAGAGGAGTTGGGTGGTGAAGTCTTTAGGGCGAGCATTTGGCTGCGCCATTTCTGGGGGGCATGGAGCTATGCAGTTTCTGAAAAGCATGTTTTTTGAGACATTGAATATAGAGAGTTAAAGAGGCTCTGTCACCAGATTTTGCAACCCCTATCTGCTATTGCAGCAGATAGGCGCTGCAATGTAGATTACAGTAACGTTTTTATTTTTAAAAAACGAGCATTTTTGGCCAAGTTATGACCATTTTTGTAGTTATGCAAATGAGGCTTGCAAAAGTCCAAGTGGGTGTGTTTAAAAGTAAAAGTCCAAGTGGGCGTGTATTATGTGCGTACATCGGGGCGTTTTTAATACTTTTACTAGCTGGGCGCTCTGAAGAGAAGTAACATCCTCTTCTCTTCAGAACGCCCAGAGGTTACCTGCAAACGCTGATGCTGCTGCAGAATCAACTGTAGCCTCTGGTGCCGATGTGGCCGTCACGATGCAGGACCTGTGAGTGACGTCACAAATCTGCACTGTCAGAAGCTGGGCGTTCTGAAGAGAAGAGGATGTTACTTCTCTTCAGAGCGCCCAGCTAGTAAAAGTATTAAAAACATTGCAGCGCCTATCTGCTGCAATAGCAGATAGGGGTTGCAAAATCTGGTGACAGAGCCTCTTTAAGGGTCACATCTGAGACCTTCATAAATTAGTGGGTTATCCACCACTGGTTTACATAATTGTGTGCGATCTAATAGAGTCTCCGTCTATTCTTCCACAGTGAGATGGATACTCACTTATCGATCAAGAATCTCCATGGAATAAGAGTGTTCGGGCATATGAGCACTAATGGAGGCCACAGGGAAGAATAAAATCTTCCAAGATCCATCTTCATACAGGAGTAGTGGCCGGATAGAGATTAATGATGTGTACATTGTTCTCAGCACTAAGCTGTAGAGGCGGGGGGGGGGGAGCGATCTGTTTGGGTCACAATCTTGGTTTTAATCTGGAGGCTGGAAGCCACTTGTAGTTTCTGTAAATCTCATTGAGTTTTTTTTTACATTTGTTAAAAGTGAAATCGATGTCAACCCCCTTTGTGTTACTTCTATGTATTAAGATACAGGTTATGTGTAAGACATGAATTCACTGTATTGATTGGATAAATATATATAATTGTGCTCCCACAATATAGGAATTTAAGTAAATTCACTGAAGTGACAATAGAGTACCTTAAAATACCTTTTATTTGTAACTCACTAAAAACAGGGGAAAATCACCACCGTGAAAAGCCCCACCGTGTGTATTAAAAACGTATTAAACATAAAACACTGTTAAGTTTCATGAACATAGCACAGTGTTTTTGCAGAAATGCATACGGGATCAGCATTAATATTGGGCACAACAATAGTTAGAATCCCAGGTCCACACCAGAGTCCGAGATATACACACCGGAAGCTCCCAGTGCTGGGTATAACACAATGCTATCGTTCCCTATGCAAAAAATCCCTTAATCAAAAAGACCCTACGCGTTTCAAATACTTATCCTCAGGGGTCTGTGTCTTGGTCACTCTGGCCCGATTGCCAGCGATATATATTTTCAGCAGCAGATATTCTGCTGTACATCACGGAAGGATGCTCGCATTGATGTCCGCGGCATACTTCGTAACGGGGCTATGAGTTGCTTTAAACACCTAGCTCCACCCCCTGTTCTCGGCAGCGCTAACCGACCCAGCCAATCACATGCGTCCCCCGAATTCGTGACGCCTGTCCATGTGACTCCCGGCCGTCAGCTGACAACCCGGAACCATCATCGACCGCATCAAGAAGAACACGCAGGCGCAGTGGAAGCCACGGACGTATCGCCCATGCTGCCAGAACCAGCGATAAGGAAGGAGTATAACGATATGGGATATAGGATATTGGTTTTACGGATCAGTTCCAAACCGCAAAAAGGCTGCCTTTAAAACCAACTCTCACAATGTAAGTACATATTGAAAGGATAAGTGCAATGTCCCTCATATTGTAAAGTATTGATTACACACAAAATGACCCACTGGCCATATCAATTCGCTTGTGTAAGACATGAAGTCAAAACATCTAACCCTTCCCTGTATAGCAGTGTTCCCCAGTGTTTAGTGTGGTTGCGTTTTTTTGCCACAAGCGCAATTTAAAAAAAAAAAAAAAAAAACACACACCAAAGAGAAGTAAAAACGTATGAATTTTTTCAACGCGGTTCTGATCGCACCTCGCCATATTATTACACCCTAAAAAAAAAACCATAGCATTTGGCTCCAGGGTCACGATCATTTACCAGGCACTTCAGCCAGGACTGTCAAACTAGACTTTGCAGTAGCAGAATGTTCTGCCCACTGAATTTTTAGCCTTGGTTGTCTCATTTAGGCTTATTAGTAATTGGTTAGAAAAAAAAATATTCCCCCATTAAATTATATTGTATATATATATATATATATATATATATATATATATATATATATATATATATATATATAAAAAACAAAAAAACTCATAACCTAATGAAGATATTTCAATGTGGCTCTGAAGGTAAAAACTACTAGGTATCAAAGGCAAAGTTCATACCTCAATAATATACAATACTGGAACTATATCTTAATCAACACGTGCCAAGAACTTGAGGTAGAGGCCCTTGTCACATCACGTTTGTGACGTCTGTTTAATGTGTACGTTAGTATGTAGGCTGGGAACTTTTCCAAGTGTGTTCCTAGTGTTCCCAGCATACATATTAGGTGTGTCCCTAGTGTTCCCAGCATACATACTAAGCGTGTCCCTAGTGTTCCCAGCCTACATACTAAGCGTGTCCCTGGTGTTCCCAGCATACATACTAAGCGTGTCCCTAGTGTTCCCAGCATACATACTAAGCGTGTCCCTAGTGTTCCCAGCATACATACTAAGCGTGTCCCTAGTGTTCCCAGCATACATACTAAGCGTGTCCCTAGTGTTCCCAGCCTACATACTAAGCGTGTCCCTAGTGTTCCCAGCATACATACTAAGAGTGTCCCTAGTGTTCCCAGCATACATACTAAGCGTGTCCCTAGTGTTCCCAGCATACATACTAAGCGTGTCCCTAGTGTTCCCAGCATACATACTAAGCGTGTCCCTAGTGTTCCCAGCTTACATACTAAGTGTGTCCCTAGTGTTCCCAGCATACATACTAAGGGTATGTGCACACGAGGGCATTACGTCCGTAATTGACGGACGTATTTCGGCCGCAAGTCCCGGACCGAACACAGTGCAGGGAGCCGGGCTCCTAGCATCATACTTATGTACGACGCTAGGAGTCCCTGCCGGACAACTGTCCCGTACTGAAAACATGATTACAGTACGGGACAGTAGTTCCACGGAGAGGCAGGGACTCCTAGCGTCGTACATAAGTATGATGCTAGGAGCCCGGCTCCCTGCACTGTGTTCGGTCCAGTACTTGCGGCCGAAATACGTCCGTCAATTACGGACGTAATGCCCTCGTGTGCACATACCCTAAGTGTGTCCCTAGTGTTCCCAGCATACATACTAAGTGTGTCCCTAGTGTTCCCAGCCTACATACTAAGTGTGCCCCATGTGTTCCCAGCTTACATACTAAGCGTGTCCCTAGTGTTCCCAGCCTACATACGAAGGCCCCATGCACACGAACGTAAAAACGCCCGTAATTATGGGCTGTAATTACGGCACGTTTTTACGGGCCCATGGACTTCTATTGGCCACGGGTACCTCTCCGTATGCTTACGGGAAGGTGCCCGTGCCGTTGAAAAATATAGAACATGTGCTATTTCAGGCCGTAATTACGGCAGGGGCAGGCCCATAGAAGTCTATGGGGCTCCCGTAATTACGGGTGACTACGTGTGTGCACCCGTAATTACGGGAGCGTTGCTAGGCGACGTCAGTAAATAGTCACTGTCCAGGGTGCTGAAAGAGTTAAACGATCGGCAGTAACTGTTTCAGCACCCTGGACAGTGACTACCGATCACAATATACATCAACGTGTAAAAAAAAAAAAAAAAATTTTCATACTTACCCAGAACTCCCTGCTTCTTCCTCCAATCCGGCCTCATGGGATGACGTTTCAGCCCATGTGGCCGCTGCAGCCAATCACAGGCCAATCACTGGCTGCAGCGGTCACAGACTGCCGCGTCATCCAGGGAGGTCGGACTGGATGTCAAGAGAGGGACGCGTCACAAACAACGGCCGGGTAAGTATGAATTTCTTTTACTTTTTCTGCGGAAAGGGCTGCCCCTTCTCTCTATCCTGCACTGATAGAGAGAAGGGGCTGCCGATTACTGCAGTGTAATTTTGCAGCGAAAACGTGCCCGTAAATACGGGTGGAATACGGGTGACACCGGACCCGTATTTACGGGCACAGGTCCATAAATACCGGTGCAATACGGGTGGAATACGTGTGACCAAGGACCCGTATTTACACCAGTATTTATGGGAGGATAAAATTACGTTCGTGTGCATGAGGCCTCAGTGTGTCCCTAGTGTTCCCGGCCTACATACTAAACATGTCCCAGTGCCTAACATTACTTTGGATTTCATGGTTAGCTGGTTATGTACGATAATATCATAAATATTGAACATTACTGGATGCCACAATCAAATTACATTTGGTCAGAGGTTAAGATAGCTACCGTAAAATATCCATCCTAAAGTAGACATTTGTGCAAACGTATGTCGTGCAACTATTATGTTACTGGATTTTACCGCAGAACAATAACAGGAAGGCATAAAATGAAGGCTAATTGCATTGAAATAACTCGAGATTTCAGAATTATTTATTTTGTCAGGAGAACCTCACATATGACCTGATGTTATAAAACCCATAATCCAGGCTGGCTGCAATACAAGGGGCAATCACTTTGGAAATTGATCATCAGCAGAAAAGTAATATGGAAAGAAGACAAACATACGGCAACGAGTTTCTACGTGTAACCCAAGCGGCAACCTGCTGCCAACTGCTCAATACATTCTTTATGTTGCATGTCGTTTTTAAGATTTGTTCTGGCCATTTGTTAAGACAGACTGGCTAACATTTCAAAGTAGAAAAACTACCCACATTCTATCAGGCACAGGGATGCCAATATGGAATAAAAACGGACAACTGCAGTCAATTAGCTGGAAAAAAAGTGAAAAACTCACTTTACCCTTCTCAATAGAAACAGTGTTGCCATGTTGTCAGCTCAATTATTTGGAGTGCCAACACAACACTTAAGTTCCCTGCATAAAAGACAGAAATGCTGCAGAATTTTCACGTGGAAACTCTGCAGCGTTTACGCCAGATAAAATGACATGCTCCAGAATGAGAATCTGCACCACAGGTCAATTTCCACACGTTTTCTGCGTATTTTTTCTGCAGCGCGTTGATCAGATTTATGCAAACCTCATCCTTTTTGCTGCTACTGTGATAAACACAGAATTACCATAATATCAACCACATTTAAGTTGATGAACTTCGATGTGATCGATATTCTGGTGGTTCTGTGCGTTGGATACACACAGGACTTGCTCTCAGCCGAGTTGTCAGTCCAGCTGAACTGACAGAATCGGCTCATAGCAAACTATACAGATTCTACCTATAGAGCTTAGAAGCTGCGACAAAAAAAAAAAAAATTTATGCAAGAGTTCTAATTTTAAAAAAAAAAGTTTATAAATCACCTAAAACAATAATTTAAAAAAAATGAACTTAAAATGACTTACATGATTTCAGCACCAGTCCAAAGTGATCTTGCATTACATCTGTACACCTTGGAAGAAGATGATCACTAGTTTCAGATACACTGTTTTTCACATTTTCAAGAACTCTCATTTCTCTATGTCCACGTTTTTCCTTAAAATGAGAAAAAATAATAATATCTATTTACCTATTATATCCTGGACCTTGCACTTTAATATACACATTGCAGTTCACTGCATAACTTCACCTGAATTCATGGATAGTAAGCCACCCACTGTGGGGGTCAGACGTCTCAAGAGTTCAGGACTTTCATAATTATGTAATGAAGTCCGCTTTTATCTCCAAAAAGAGTAACCACTGTGTAATGAAAATTTCTTCTACTAAACACAAATAGTGTATTAATTCCTCACCATTTGATAATGGTTTGCAGTCAGTGAATGAAAGCATCACACCAGAGTTGAAAACCATACAGACCTTGTCTTGCTCAAAGCAGGAAGATGTAAACACAATTGTACTCAGCGCTGTGAGAAGTGGTGGATAAAGTAGACTATAGGCCCTGGGCTGTTACCTAAACTTGGGCCCCTCTTCCGCACCGCAACTATTTTTAACACTACCTTTTTGGGCAAGCATTAACAAATTGGTGTTACGATTCCCCTGGTCACAGGGCTGTGTCCCTACATACTGACAGTATCACACTGTGCAGGGACACGTCCTCCTGACACGGGGAATTGTCTATCAGTCCTGGACTTCAGAAAGACTTTGTGAAACACAAGGATTTCCTATAATAAACATGTCAGGAGGGGTAACAGATTCTCTATAAATCTACTGACGACGTCTCAGATTCTAGTAGTTTTTTTCCGCTTTTCTTCTCCATCCGGTCCAGAGCTCATGACGACTTCTCCCGGACATGACCCAATTCTGCAGAATTTCTTTGGCTCCTCACTTTTCCAACATTTCTACAACTATAGGGCCACACAGCGCTCCCCTCCCCCTTGTATATAGGGTCACATAGCCCCCCTGCGCCCCCCTTGTCTACAGTGTAATGGAGAACTCCTCCCCCTTGTATATAGTGTCAGAGCACTCCCCCCCATTTGTATATAGGGCCACCCAGCGCTCCCCCCTCGTATAGTGTAACAGAGAACTACCCCCCCTTGTATATAGTGTCACGCCGGCCTGCGCAGCGAGTCTTCCCAGCGCCTTATAGGCTGCAGGCCTAAAGTGGCCTGCAGCCTATAATATTACATTTGTATAGGAGTCCTGAGGATACAAATGAATGTGGCTGCCGCTATAACCGGGGCACCCTCCAATGCTAACAACGCCACCGGGCATGAGGGGGCCCATGCGGTCATGTGCGGGGTACCGCCCTAATGATGATCCGCCACTGGCTGTGAGCAAAACAGCATTGATATCCGTTGTATACTTTGAAGACTTAGCAAACATTATACATGGATTTGATACATTGTAGCAAAGGTTCAGGCCAGGAGATAGATTTGGATTATTGAGGTGTATAGATCACAGAGAATTGTCTAGAGGCTGATACAAATGTTTGTATTGGTCAGCGAGAGATCCTCTAAAATATACGAATATAATAGGGACCAAATAAAAGTTGAAATTTTGACATTAAAAGATGACAACTTCTGCATGGAAAGGCCTCATTCACACGAGCGTATCAGATTCACGCTGGTGAAAAACGCATGTGAATCTGGTCCGTGTGTGTTGCGTTATGCATCAGTGTGCTTTGCGAGTAGCACGCGTTATTCCCGCACTCGCAAAGCACTTTTTTTTTTTAAATATATTTTCAATTGAATTGATGTGCAAATCACGTACCGCACAAGCATGTGCATCAGTGTGCGGTGCGTGGTGTTCACGCACCCATTAACTTCAATGGGCACGTAGGTGCGTGATAAACGCACCAATATAGGACATGCAGTGAGTTTCATGCAGCGGACACTCGCTGTGTGAAAAATCACGTATGTGTGAATGGCCCCATTGAAATCAATGGGTCCGTGTGCTGTGCGTTGTTTCAACGCACAGCACACGGACGTGTTTTACGCTTAAAAGTTAAAGTATTGAATGATTGACTTACAGAAAAAGGAGACATTATACAATAAATCTTAGAAGCCATTTGTAATAAGTACCCCTGAGTCTGGAAAAATCTGTGCCTTGGTTATCTTGATACATAAATTGTCAGAAACATCTGGGCACATTGTGAGTAAGGGTAAAACATCAGCGCAGATTCATAAAGCAACATTCATCTCACACCCTGGAGTCCAGCACATAGCAGAAGATGAGTTCTGCAGGCCTGGAAAGTGGTTCAAAAGAACCTCCACTACAAAGAATACGAGCGTTTTAATAAACCCTTAGTGGAATGCAACACAGACCTAGTGGAACGCTGGAAGATATTAGCCCACAACTGCACCTCACACAAACGGCTCAAAGGACATCTGTTTGGAACATGTGTTTGTCGTGTCTGCTCTGCATGACCCGCCTTTCTGAGGTGAAGAACATTAAGAGCCACAAACAGAAAGAGCTATGATAATAGAAGCATATGAAATTTGTCAGCAGCGCGTTGAAAATTATGGTCTACTTCCACCTAGTGGTGTAATTGAGTCAATGCAACTTTGGCAAACTAGCAATTACAAGTTCATTGTAAACTGCAGAAACATTTACTACCCACAGTGGTTATTAGTCCTGTACCATCCAGAAAATAATAAAACATTGCATTTTTCCTAAACAAACATGGCATATACATACAATTTCACTGAAGTGACAATTCTGTGACTGCACCAATTAATTGCCACTGCAGTATTGAGTCTCAATCCGCTCTAATGAAAAGTGACAGTATTGCCCAATGCAACCAATTAGATCACTTTGTTCATTTTCAATTGTGCTCTAAAAAAAAATAATAAATAAAAATGGTGAAATCTGTGTGTAACCTAAGCCGTATCGTGGTTAAAGGGATTGTCCCATTAGGGAAACCCCTGTCCATAAGTCCCATTATATCATGGCCTTCATAGGGTTGGTACCCCGCTCAGAACCCCCCCCCCCCCATTAACCAAAACTGGATTTGCGGTGGAGCACTCCGCATGATCACGTATTACACGAGAGGCCTCTGACCTTAATTTCCTCAGCAATAGACGCTGCAGGTAAAATGCATGTGCCAGCACCTTTCCCCAGTGACAACATCCAAACATTGAAGAAGACAGGATCCAGACTCCCAGTGATCAGCTCACCATTGGGGACATTGCCACACTAAAGATAACTAGCAGACAATGCTGTAAAGAGGATGGTATTAACCTAAAAGGTCTTACATATATTCCAAAACATACATAACAGGGGGAAGATTAAAAGATATTCCAGCTATAGTTTACTCGGAATAGTATCATCTCCGTCGAAGGAGCAGATAAAGGGAAAGCCGGAAGCGATGATTCCGTTGCTCAATCGATACCAATGGCCATTGACTTTGCTGCGCCGTTTCAGGAAATCTTGGGCGGATGTGCGACGAGAGGCCCCTAACAGAGCCTCCAATGCAGATGTGAGGCCTAACTGTAGAACAGCTGGAAACTATGAATTAACACTACATGGTCTAACTAGAGCAGGCACGGCCAAATGTTTCCATGCCTTCTTCATACAGGACCATTCTGCGCCTTCTTTCTGCCCTGCTCTATGCCAGTGTATATTAGCCATCAGGTAGCATGTGCTAATAGCATTTGCAGGGATTCACAAGTCCCTACAGATGTGTATTCTGTCAGTCATCCATCGCCCATTGACTCCCATGTTAAAAAAACAAACATAATACAAGATTGTATTATAATTGGTATCGTGACAAGTTATATAAAACTTAATTCAAGGAAAGATAAGGGTGGACACATCTGTATATGACTCAATAAAATCTACTGGTCCGCTTACTACCTTTTTTTTTTTTTTTTTATTCGTTTTGACATCTGGTCAAAAATATACAAAAGTAGTAAGCATCCAACTACAGATTACAGAATACAATAATAATGCGAAAACAGACATCACTGAGCAAGCAGAAGAACAAAGCAATAATCTGTACAGCAGGAATAATAGAATGAATCCCAGATAATTCTCGGTTCACATCTGCGTTGTGGTCCCGTTCGGACATTCCGTCTGAGCTTTCTGTCAGAACTGGGACCCTGAACAGACACAAACGGAAACCAGAGGTTTCGTTTCCATCACCAATGATTTCAATGGTGACGGATCCGGTGCCCATGGTTTCCTTATGGCTCTGTTGTGCACCGAACCAGTCGTTTTGCCGGACTACGCTATTGCTTCCGGCAAAACGTCGGATCCGGTGCACAACAGAGCCAAACGGAAACCATGGGCAACGGATCCGTCACCATTGAAATTAATGGTGATGGAAACCTCTGGTTTCCGCTCGTGTCAGTTCAGGGTCCCGTTCTGACGGAAAGCTCAGACGGAACGTCAGAACGGGACCCCAACGCAGATGTGAACAGAACCCAAGTCAAACATATATTAAACCAAAACAAAGAATGAAAAATAAAACATTGTAAAAGAAGTAGATATACAGGACTTATATACTCGAAGGCAGTGGTGGTGGCAGCATAAAGTATGTATTGGGGGAAGGTCAGGTCTTTGTAACAGGTTAATGTTATGTGTCTACATAGTTCTATCAAGGGTCGGGTGATGCACTCATCGTGAAAGGAGAATTACTCCAAAAGCCCCATATCTTGGAAAACTTACCAGCACATCTACGGTTTTGATAAACTATCTTTTCATAAGGGATAACAGAGTTTACTCGTCAAATCCAATATGGGAGTGTGGGCTATGTGATAATTCATCCAGTGTTGTGCTGATGTTTTATGTGCCAAAAATAAAAGCTTCTCTCACAAAAATTTGAGTGTGGTGTCTCCATATTTCCTCATCTAATATGCCAAATAGACATACCTTAGGTTGTAGTGGGACCAGGATTTGCAGCAAGGAAGAGAAGAGGGAACCCACCTAGGACCAAAAACGGTGTATGGGGTCACAGGTCCAAATCACGTGCCAAAAATTAGCATCTGGAGTATGGCAATGCAAACACTGAGGAGGGCAACCTTCCCATCCTAAATATTCTAAAAGGAGTTAAGTAGGATTGATGGATGCAGAATATGATAATTTTGTTATTTGCTGATGGGGAGACATGAAGGTGTGATTCCAATACATCAGACCAATCATCTGGCTAGATATCTGGTATAAGCAGTTTCCATCTAGCCTCCACCGGAAAAGGGGGGGGGGGGGGTGGAGTTCACTAGGGTCGATAGTAAATACCGTATTTTTCGGACTATAAAAGACGCAGTTTTTAGCAAGACCCTACGTCTTATAGTGCCGGGCCCCCTGACCGCTTCTTACTTAACTGCTTCCCGACCCATGATGTGCCGTCACATCATGGATCGGGGAGGGGATGATGATTGGAGCAGGCTCACGCGCTGAGCCCGGTCCATACACTGCAGGTGCCAGCTGTTTTACAGCCGACATGCTGCTCTAACGGCCAGGAACAGCGATGGCGTCGTTCCCGGCCGTTTAACTAGTTAAATGCCGTGGTCAATAGCGACTACGGCATTTATAGGGGTCTTCCCATAAATGTCACAGATAGATGCGGGTCCCACCTCTGGGACCCGCACATATCTCTAGAACAGGGCCACCTAAACCCCGTTCTAGCTTACTCGTTCCGCTGTCTCCCGGCCACTTCCTGGTGAGGGGGTAGGGAGTTACGGAAACAGCCGAGTGCTTGCTGAACTACGCTGCTTCTGTAACTGCCATTCACTACGATGGGAGTTACGGAAACAGTGTAGCTCAGCGAGTGACACGGTTTCCGTAACTCATCCATGTATTGCAGTGTATTGTACCAGCGATCTAATGATCCCCTAGGGGAACTAATTAAAATGTGTAAAAAAAAATTAAAAAAATAAAAAAATAAAAAGTGATAACAAAATCATATGTGCCAAAAAATGGCTCTCAGAATGTGGTGAAACAGAACAAATTATTTTTTTTTTAAACAAATAGTTTTTGCTTTGTAAAGTAGTAAATTTTTTTTCCTATTTTCTGTTGTCTAAAACCTGGGTGCGTCTTATAGTCCGAAAAATACGGTAGGTGTATAGTGTAGACATGAGACCCTGTGGGCCCTGAGATTTATGTCAGTGGAAATGAGGAAATAGACAGTTCAGATTTGGTGGAGTTGAGTTTGCAAGGCATGCCGATCCCCTTACTACCTTACCAGGTCTATTAAATAGTACTAGGAAATAAACAAAACAAGATATTAACCCCTTAGTGACCACCAATACGCCTTTTTACGTCGGTCACTAATGGGCTTTTCACGTCAGCCTAGTCTAAGTCCTGCACGGGTCTCCCGTGCAGGCTGGAGCCGGGGCTTGGCTGTCTGATGACAGCTGAGCTCCAACGCTCGCGATCGAAGTTTACTTCGATCGCGGCCGTTGAACCCGTTAAATGCCGCCGTCAATAGCGACCACGGCATTTAACTTTGTTTACAGAGGGAGTGAGCTCCCTCTGTCACCCATCGGCGGCCCGTGAATGCAATCGCAGGTCTCCGATGGGGTGTCATGGCAGCCGGGGGCCTGATAAAAGCCCCCAGGTCTGCCCTGGACATATGCCTGTTAGGACGCGCCGGAGGCACGTCCTAACAGATTGCCTGTCAGATTTACACTGACAGGCAATAATGCTCTGGTATACGAAGTATACCAAAGCATTATAGCAGCGATCTGAATATCGCACAGTAAAGTCCCCTAGTGGGACTAATAAAATAAGTCATCAAAGTGAAATAAAGATTATTAATAAAAAGTACAGTAAAAAAATAAATAAAACCATTATTTTCCATAAAAAGTGGATTTAGTAAAAGTGTAAAAAAAAAAAAAAAAAAAGTACACATATGTGGTATCGCCGCGACCGTAATGACTCCATTAATAAAGTTAATATGCAATTTAAACCGCAAAGTGAACACCGTAAAAAAATTTTTTTTTCCATTGCCCCCCCAAAAAAGTCATAATAAAAATGAGTCAATAAGTCCCACGCACCCCAAAACAGTACCATTCAAAACTACATCTTGTCCCGCAGAAAACAAGCCCAAAAAATCACTACATTGATGGAAAAATAAAAAAATTACGGCTCTTGGAAAGAGACGAGGCAAAAACAAATAATTTTTGTTCAAAAGTGTTTTTATTGTGCAAAAGTCGTAAAACATAAAAAAACCTCTACATATGCGGTATCGCCGTAATCGTACCGACCCATAGAATAAAGGTAACATGTTATTTACGTCGCATAGTGAACGGCGTCAATTTAAAAACGCATAGAACAATGGCGGAATTTCAGGGTTTTTTTATAATCCCCCCCAAAAAGGTTAATAAAAGTTAATATAAAAATTATATGTACCCAAAAATGGTGCCATTAAAAAGCACAACTAATCCCGCAAAAAAAAAGTTCTCATACAGCTATGTAGACGAAAAAATAAAAAAAGTTATAGCTCTTTGAATGCGACTATAGAAAAACGAATAAAATAGCTTGGTCATTAGGGCCTAAAAGGGGCTGGTCACTAAGGGGTTAACACAGTTTAATCTCGATTTAAGAAAAAAAAAAAAAGAAGCCTGCGCTGATCAAAACTATGAACTATTCTATAGAAGATGAGACGTGTTGTGCGGTCGTCTTTTCTGTCCTATTGCCGGTCCCTGCTTTGTATTGCAATCACACAATAGGTTAATCCAAAAACCATTTTTTGCCTGAGACATAGTATTGCTAACGGGGCGACGCATTGTCTCAGTCTGCCTATAAAATGAACAGTAACAATATATCTATTTGGCAAGGCTACTTCTATCTCAAATGTTTCTGCCCAGCAGGCTGAATTCAATCACTTTAACTGCATACATACCAGTAATTCACAGGTCTCTGGGATTAAAAGCAAGTGACAAGCCCACTTTTTTTTTTTTTTTTAAGTAAAGACTATTGGGCAGATTTACTACTGCGCCAAGAAAAATTATTTTTGGGTGCAATTTGGCACAATTCATTTATGACTAATTGAAGAAGACGCTTGCACCTCACCAGATACTTTTAAACAGTGTCTCAAAAAGGGGGTCTGGCTTACCGGCAATTTTATTTCATAACTTTTCAATACCTCATGAGCCAGGCCGTTTTTTTACTCCATTGCTGAAGTGTGGGCGGGAAGCAGCGTTGCCCACGTAATGTGCTCTCTCTACCTGGACTTTGTAGTCCCTTTATAGAGGATCTTATCTCCCGGAAGCCACATGATAGCAAGTAGTTCTCCCCCAACCCTGACAAGCTGATAGAGCCTATGCTGTATCTTTTAATCATATTTTGTATTTAAACCACCTTACTCCCTAGAGCACTCATCCCTCCGCATCGCCGATGAGCCAAGAAATGGCGCATTCAGTAAGGTGGACGGAGTAAAGGGAGGAAGCTCAAACAGTAGGTAGGCTCTATAATAACTTGGTAAGCTGAACATAATTTTAATATACTTAAAAGGGAACCTGTCACCAGCATTTCACCTATTAAACCAGCAATACCTGGTGGTAGTGGGTGAAGAATTATTTCTATAGAACCTAGAATGGTCTTTAGTCGTCTCTGTAGCTTTAGTATTACATTTTTTAGTGTTCCCACTCCGTATGCTAATGAGCAGAAAAGACTCATCTTTGTTTGAAAAGAGTCAACTCTTCATTCCTCAAGTCTCCCGGATGTAATCCCGCCTACTTACTTTTGATTGACAGCTCCTCACCTTCCCCCACCACACTAAATCCCGAACTTGTGCATTGATGTCCTCTTTTGGTGTGTGCGCACAAAGGGACACCGGATTATTACGATAAAAAGCGTGAAATGTTTGCAGACCGTTATTTACAGTCGGAGGAGGAGTTTAGGAGCGGGGATAACGGCAATGAACTTTTGATAGAAGCGGCCAGTGAGGGATAAGTAAAGCTCAATAGGTGAAATGCTGGTGACAGGTTCCCTTTAAATACACAATATAATTACAATTTTGCACTTTATTAAATATGGTAAACATTCTTCTTGGGATAAACCCCTTAACACCCAGATTTATTAGGGTAAATGGCTTCACTTCCTGCAGCTTTGGTGTAATTGCTGTAACCAAGCTAAAACATTTACCTGAGAAGATCATTTTATTATAGATAAATCTCCTTTAATCAATCTAATCCCAGGATCGCCGGGCCCATCTGGTACAATATTATCAACAAGTTTCAAAAAAGTTTTATGTAACAGGTGTTATTAAAAAGTCTGGTCCTCGAGGCCAGGCAAGCATTGCAGGCAGCAGAACATCAATGGGTGGTACATACAGGTTTGGATGCAAGACTTGTCCTTTTTTTGGAAAGAGAAAAATCACATGGCTCCCCTGTTGTGGACTTGCCCCCTCTATTAGCCAGAGCAAAGAGCAGATACGTAGTGCCGCTCACTGGAGGACCGAGTGCGTTTGTACATTGCAAACACCCCTTTATTTTCAGGATAGAGATGTATCGAATGATCTTTACAAACCTAGATCTGAAACCATGACAAGGAGGCAGCCACTATTTATACAGGAAAGGTGGTTTTACCATCAGCATAGAATTCCTAGAGTTCTTAAGGTGGCCGTACACTTTCAATAGCTGTCGGACAAACGCTCCTTTGACGGACAGCTATACCCAACAAAATTTCTATAATCATACATGCCCTGTTCAGCCGAGCGTGCAGGTGTTACCAATGGGGAGAGGGGAATAAACCGCTACCAGGCAACTCTGGCGGCGGCTTATGTGCCCTGAGAACATTAGGATCAGTAAGACTATTGATCTCTGTCATGCGGTGTTGTTATAGTTCATTCATTGAAAGATTTTAAAAAGGGCCCTGGGTTGATCCAGAATTCGATATTACAATCTAAGTGTACTAGATTACTGGAGATGAGAAGTTTGGGATTTTTCTTCCCATAAAATGGGTACAAATGGCAACTGCTCCAGAGAGCTTATTTTTGCATTCCCCTTGATCAATACTGTAGTGTAACAGGATGAACTAGATGTTCTTTTTTCGACCTTACTATGTTACCCTGACATAACCAGTGGCCTACTCACACAAACAGGGTTGTCCCCTTTTACAAAACAGACATTTATACATGGGGTTTTTTTTTTGTATTTGGCTGGAAATACTTTTTCATGCCTACTGAACCAAAGTTATAGGATAAAAGGTCATTATTTACAGGTATAGATGTTTACGTATACATATTGCAGATGTCGGAGGGTAAAATAGGTCATCCCTCTTGGGGGATAAGTCAACAAAAATGCACTATGTGTAAAGAACATTATTCTCCATCTTGGCTGTTCTGTATATATTACTCACCATATGATTTATTTTCAGTGTCAACCTTCCTCCATTTCTCAGTGGACTCACAAAAGAATTGTACTACATACATCAAATGAGATAATGAGGTCGGCAGAAAAACCTTAGAGATGGGATCATAAAACTTTAGTGCAGAAAAATAAGTGCCGTTTCTTTTTTATAGATACTTTACATCCGACATGTACAACCTGCAGCCTGGGACCGACAATGATCTGAAACAACAGTGGTATCGTGCTGCCTGTATACTTGCTTCACTACTGCTGTATGAGGAAAATGATGCCGAACGGGGAACAAAACGGTTTCATTAGGACTTAGTCACATTACATCTCACCTGCAGATAGCGGAGATGTAAAATTTGCCATGAATTCCAATTTCTATTCATCTATCCTTACTTATAGCTTCAGTATAGACTAAAAGAAGTTGTCAATTGTATTACAGTTTTATAAAAATAAAGTTAATCATGTCAAAATTTTATTGCAATCTCAAAGGGAGGGAAAAAAAAATAGAAAGACTTGGGCACCTTTCTGTAAACCCACAGCTTCTAGATTTTAATGTAATGTAAAATTAACCCTGGACTATAAGAAGGGCCCAGCCCCCCTTTCTCCCATGACTGAGCGTTGTTGTCATTCCCAAAGTTTGTCTATGTAAATGGTCTCCTAGTGTTTTCCAGTTCCCAGTGTTTCCCGTACCTGCATCTTGTATCCCGTGCTATCCTGGTCAAGTGCCGTGCTGAGCTGTAGTCGTGCTGTGCTGTATACCACGCCTGTCCTGCTACACCACGCCTGACATCTGCCTGCTACCTAGTCCCAGCCGAGCCTGCCTTGCTACTGTCTGAGCTGCCACAGGTACCCTATACCAACTATAGACTGTTACCTGCGCCCAGTTGGCCAGCTGCCATACCGTCAAGGCGGTACGGCCCAGTGGGTCCACAAACCCAACGTGACCGTGTCACTGTAAAAAGCATCTTTACTGGTGGTACGATCAGTAAATGCCGCATGTAGAGACATTTATATTCACAATAAGCATTGCTGACATGCGCACAGCTCTCTCAAGAGCTAGGATCATAACCAATGGAAATGACCACAAGATCCTCATTGCCAGATTGCATGCACAGCCATTTTTCAGCAGTTTGAAAAGCTGCGCTGTATCAAGGGGTCTTATCATGCATGTGATAAACCTCATTCACGATTAGCGGATATTTCTGCTGCAGCTTTCACGCCTATTACGATTTGCAGCAGATTTAATTGCATGGCAAATGGTGAAATCCACTGTAACACAGGAGAAGAAAAGATAAAACATTTGTATCTGGAGTATCTCTTCATCGACAAAAAGTAAAGGATCCATTTTTCGAATTGTTCATTTTTCCATTTCTATTCTTATAGATTTTATCATTGCGCTTTTAAGTCAAGGTGTTACGGCCAATGTCTCAAAACATTTACTTGGTTCCTGGGAATGGAAATTATGCATAGGGATTCTATATAAACTAGTATGTAATTTTAGCAATGTATTCATCAACACAGTACAATGCTTACCACCGCTTTTCTGTGCGTAAGGCTGGTGGAAATCTTTTGTATATCAGTCAAACATTGTTGCCCATTCCCCATTTTCCCCCTACACTTATGGAAAATTGGTGGGGGCTTGATAAGTGTTGTTCTTGATATCTGGTGGTCATATGAATTAAGATTCTTCAGAATGAAATGCACAGACTAGCAAAATCTCTATAAAATTAAATGTAAAAATTATAATTCCAAAGACTCTTAGTGACACTCCAGTTACACGCTAAATACATTTTGAGATTTTAAACTCCTTCCCTTATAGAATATGCATCAATTTATTGTAAAAATTAATATTTTGAGTATACTGCACAGCTGTGTTCCCTTATAAGTGGCTCTCTGGCCCTTCATAAGGTTCCTCTACTATTATCAGCTGCAGATACTATTGTGCACCAGTGGCATCAGTAAGGTCATAGCATTACTCGAACTTGGTACCATGGTCAGAACAGTATTGTTCGGTTATATCTATAATATGTTTTTTCCATTTTAATACTCATGGTGGCTCCATACTGCCTGTTGTATTTGAAAGTGGCTCATGATCTACAAAAGGTTGAGGTCCTTTGCTATTTTTACTGTTGTACTACAGTAGAACGCTACTGCCGCCTAATGTTTACAGCTGAAACTGCAACAGGCTTGAATAATGCAGCCACCTGAATGCACAGACAAACATTCTTTCGCATGTTACAGAAAAACTTTGTTCATTCCTTCATCTTATTAAAACACAGAGCGGAAAGCAAATCACCAACAGAGTATTTAGCAAATATAGATAGTGTGACTGACCTCAAACTCCTTGATGAAGTAGCGGGTTTCACCCTGAATGATCGGTCGGTGATCCAACAGTCGGGAATGAATTTCTCCGACATCTGTAAAACAATTTGAAAACACAATACAAATTAAAAGAACGTCTTTAAAACTTGGATATTATCCTAATGTTTTACGAAGATGGTCAACACATTTGTACCTACAAGTGACTCGTCTGAGTAATAAATACATCCGACAGGTGCTCTCTCTGGCAGTCTGATGGACGAGTTTGGCAGACGACAACAGAACTCTACCTACTGGAAAGCAATGTTCAGGGGCTGTATTTTAGGGTTTGGCCTTGGCCCCTGATTTCCAGTTAAGGATAATGTTAAAGAGGCTCTGTCACCGCATTATAAGTGCCCTATCTCCTACATAATAAGATCAGCGCTGTAATGTAGGTGGCAGCAGTTTTTTTTATTTAGAAAAACAATCTATTTTCACCAAGTTACGAGCGATTTTTTTAGCTTTATGTTAATTATTTTCTTAACGGACAACTGGGAGTGTTTTTACTTTTGACCAACTGGACGTTGTAAAGAGGAGTGTATGACACTGACCAATCAGCGTCATACACTTCTCTCCATTCATGTAATCAGCACATAGTGATCCTGCGTTGATCACCATGTGCTGTCACATACTCATTAACGTTCCTGAACTGTCAGTGTGACGTCAGTGTCACTCTGACAGTAAGTCTACGAGGACCAGCCAGAGGCTGGTCCTCATAGGCTTCCATACATGGTAGACCCGGAGGCCGTTGCCTGGCCTCTGAATGCCATCACAAGCATCAGCAGCCCCCACAATTGTATGGGGGCTGCTGATGTGCTACAAACCCCCTAAACGCGGCGATTGCAATCGAGCGCCGCATTTAACGGGTTAATTGCCGAAATAAGCTGCGATGCGCCGCTGATCGGCAACACTGGAGTGTCAGCTGTCGGGGGACAGTTGATCTCCCAGTTCCCGATGCACACCTTGTCGCCGACAGTATGCATCGGGAACGACACAGTGACTTCCTGTCACTCGGACAGGAAGCCTATGAGGACCAGCCAGAGGTTGGTCCTGATGTGCTTCCGTCCATGGCAGACACGGAGGCGATTGTTTGGCTTTTGTTTGCCATGCTATCGGCAAACCCCATGATTTCGGACCGGGGTCTGCCAATATGCTAGAAACCCTTAAAATGCGGCAATTGCAACCGATAGCCACATTTAAGGGGTTAATTCGCTGAAATCAGCGGCAAAGGACCGCTGGCCGGCAAGAGTGGAGTGTCAGCTATCGGTAACAGCTGACCTCCCGGTTCCCGGTCAGTAACTATACGTCCACGTGCGAGAACTAACCTTCCGCGACGACGTATAGTTACTTACTCGTGCGGATAGGGGTTAAGAAAGTAATTAGCATAAAGCTAAAATCGCTCATGTGAAAATAGATGGTTTTTCTAAATAAAAAGCATTACTGTCACCTACATTACAGCGTCGATCTCATTATGTAGGAGACAGGGCACTTATAATGTGGTGACAGAGCCAGTTTAATACTTCAGCCAACCAAAAATATTAGACAATTGTATGCTTACAACTTTGTGGGAACAGTTTGAGAAAAACCCTTTTCTGTTCCAGCATGACTGTGCCCCAGGTCTATAAAGGCATGGTTGGTGAGGAAGAACTTGACTGGCCTTTACAGAGCCCTGACCTTTTTCCCATCGAGCACCTCCGGGATGAACTAGGCTATTGTATCCAACATCAGTGTCTGACCTCACAAATGCTTTTCGGGATGAATGGGCAAAAATTCCCACAGACACTTCAATATCTTGTAGAAAGCCTTCCCAGAAGAATGGAAGCGGTTTTAGGCTTCGTTCACATCTGCGTCAGGACCCCGTTCCGACCTGCCGACTGAGCTTTCCGTCGGAACAGAGCCCTGACTGACACAAACTGAAACCATAGCTTTCCATCACCATTGATTTCAATGGTGAAGGATCCGGTGCCAACGGTTTCAGTTTGTCTCCGTTGTGCAAGGGTTCCGTCGTCGACGACTACGCTATTGATTGTCACAACGACGGAACCCCTGCACAACTGAGACAAATGGAAACCATTGGCACCGGATATGTCACCATTGAAATCAACGGTGATGGAAATGGAAACCTATGTCAGAAAGCTCAGACGGAACGGAGCCCTGACACAGATGTGAACATAGCCTTAGCTGCACAAGGGGGGGGACCAACTCCATATTAACGCCCAGTTTTGGAATGTTCAACAAGCTCATATAGGTGTGATGGTCCGGTGTCCTCATACTTTTGGCCATATAGTGTACATTAGACAGGTGCTATAGCTAAATAGTTTTTGGAGAGAAGATGTAGTGCTTATACACGTCTATGGGGTCGGGAGAAATAACCGTTGTCGGAAGGAGCGTTCGGCCAAAAGTTATTTAACGTGTATGTCCACCTATAGAACGCCTGTCGTCTGTGCTTTAGGCCCCATGCACACGACCATAGATTTGTCCCTAATTACGGACCCATATATTTCTATGGCCGACAGACGCCGTCCTGTATATTTACGGGAAGGCGTCCCTGCCGTAAAAACCTTCTGTAAAAAATATTTTTTAAAATTTTACGGACTTGCTCCTATGCTTTATAATGGGAGCACAGTCCTCAAACGCGGATGACGGTCTGCAGCCGGCTGTGCCTGTAATCACGGACCATGATTACGGACACGGTCGTGTGCATGGGGCATTAACCCTTTCCTCAGTCATTGTTACTTTACGGTTGTCAGGAGATAAATACATGTGGAACGCACAGATACAAAATTTTCCACAAGACAAATAATCTTCCATCGTGCAAAATATCTATTCATGTCCCTCTACCACAGAGAAGCGTCCTGAAAAACAAAATAAAATTGGACCATTCGTCATATCAAGAGAAAATCTTTGCGTTTACCGCCATTCAAGTGACTGGATATCCCCCAACACATTTTACTTTCCTCCAACTCCCCTGCAATGAAGAGAGGCCGTACCCTTGATGATAAGCTGAGTTGCTGGCCCCACATAGTAGCCGTTCTCCCGCTTCGGGCTCGGTGTTAGCGGGAGAGCAGCGGCAGCCTTGGCTGGAGAGTTACTGCTCATCTCCTCGCTGTAGTATCGTGTGCACTCCTATGTCACATGAGCCGGTACATGGCCCTCTGCTATCCTGCCGCTTCTTATTTACACCAGGCACTGTCAGACGCTCTCATCCATAACGCGGTTTCTGATTGGACACAGGCTGGGATCGTAATGCGTTACGTCTGTGACGCTCTCTCTGATTGGCTCAGTACAAATCCTCGCCCATTCTTGTTTGTGTCAGGAAGTTCTGTCCAGGGCACAAGTCTGATTCTTTTGTCAGACACAGAGTCGCAGAAAGTGTTGCTTTGTTTTTCTCTCTACTGGCCGAGTTCCAAAGCTCAAATACCATTCAGTAAACTGCTTAGTAGTTATAATGTGTCATTGCTACTAGATAATTATAAAGATGTCCTAAAACAGGAATTCCAATTGTCCTAGGCTTCTGACCAGCTGGAGAGATTGCCTTCATTGGCATCTTGCTGTGACAGTCATACACAGTTTGATTAAAAGCAATGATTATTTTAAAGAAACATTGTTTTAAGGATTCCAGGATTTATAGGTTTTCCCATCTCCTATTTATGGCAAATCTATAGGATATGCCATGAACGTCCCAGCACTGAGACCCGCACTTATATTGAGAACGGGGATTGCCTGACCCCTGCCTTGCTTGGTGCAGCAGCCGCTGGCCGCAAAATCCAGGTCGGAGCAAGTCCAGTGAGGGTTGCGCATGCGCTGCTCGGCTGTTTCTGTAACAACCATATAACAGCAAAGAGAGAGACACCTTCTGTTGTATGGTTGTTACAGCGAGCCGCTCGGCTGTTTCCATAACTCCCATTGAACAGAATGGAGAGAGCCACGTGCATGTGTGGCCCTCGTCTGGATTCTGCGGCCATCGGCCGCCACACCAGGCGAAGCAGGACTTGGGTTACCCCAATTCTCGATGTAGGCGCAGATCTCAGAGCTGGGTCCCGCATCTATCAGATATTTATGGCATATCCTGTACTGTTCCCACTAATGTACCACAACTTTGGGTTAAAGTGTAGCTAAACGTTTGACAAACTTCTGACATGTCATAGTCATAGACTTTCTATTGAGTCCGTACACGATACATTTATTTCCGGAAAAAGCCGAACAGACACGAAGTGGCTGAGCGCTTCAGCTGCTTTGTTCTAGCGATTGGTGGGGGTCTCAGTGCTCGGACCCCTACCAATCCAAACTTCTGACATGTCACTATGACATGTCAGAAGTTTGACAAACTGTTAGCTACACTTTAAATATATAGCCTTTCGCCTAGAATTGTTTGACAATTGTTTGTTCTTTGTTTTCTATTATTGATGGGTGGGTATGTGTTGTGGATCGAACTAAGACTTAGTAGGTGCACTCCCTAAAGTGTTTTTCCAAGTTATTTAAAAAATTGGCCACGGTGGGAGGGATGCTAAAAAAAAAAAGACCCATTGCTCCACTCACGGATCCTCGTCGTTCCAGCACCGCAGTTCCGTTCCTTCCCGCCACTGTGTTTTGACATAGCTGCAGCTATGACGTGCCCATATACCCATGAGATCGCTGCAGCCAAGCACTGGCCTCAGCGCTCCTGTACGTATACCAACTGAGACGCCACTTGCGTCATTGAAAGACGCTGATTGTCAGGCCAGAATGAGTTGCCCGGCCATTCAGCACCTTTCAACGTCATCGCGCCACTTGCGTCATTGAAAGGAGCTGATTGGCAGGATGCCTTACCATTTAACGACGAAAGCAGCGCAACGATGTCACAACTTTTCTCGTTCAGGCCCAGCAGACCTGCACAGAAAAGAGTAGGCCTGCATTAGAGGAGAGCGCGGGAACGGGATCAGGTGAGTATGCAACGTTTTTTGTTTTCTCTTAAAAATATGAGTGGCATTATCTACAGAGTGGGGCTCTATCTACAGGGAGGCTATATGTGGGGCACAATCTACATGGGAAGCTATATATGGGGCACTAGCTACAGGGGGCCATATGTGGGGCACTATCTACAGGGGGGCTATATATGGGGCACTATCTATAGGGGGCTATATGTTGGGCAGTAACTACAGTGGGGGCTATACGTAGGGCACTAATTACATGGCGGGTTATAGGTAGGGCACTATCTACAGGGGGGCTATATGTGGGGCACTATCTACAGGGGGCTATATGTGGGGCACTATCTACAGAGGGCTGTATGTGGGGCACTATCTACAGGGGGCTCTATGGGGGTAATATCTACAGGGAGCTCTATGGGGGGCACTATTTACAGGGGCCCTTTTGGGGGCAGTTTATACAGGAGGCTCTATAGGGGGTACTGCCTACAGGGGGGTTTATGTGGGGCACTGTCTACAGGGGACTATGTGGGGCACTATCTACAGGGGGCTCTATGTAGGGCACTGTCTACAGGGGGCTCTATATGTGGGGCACTATCTACAGGGGCACTATCTACAGGGGGCTTGTCATGTCCATGACCGCGGGCCGTCAGGCTCATTCACCTCCTGACGGCCGCAGCCATGGGTCTGCGAGCGCTGGCCCCAGTCTCCTCCTCAGGAGACGCCAGCGCTCACTTCCGCTTACCTTGGCCGGCTCCCGTAGGTTGCGCACGCACGCACGCTCGTGCCCGCTCTTAAAGGGCCAGCGCGCGCACCGGAGTTTAATGTCAAAATTAGCCCATGAGTACCTTGGACTATAAGAAGGGCCCAGTCCCTTCTTCCCATGCCTGAGCGGTGTTGTCGTATCCTAAGTTTATCTAAGCAAATGGTCTCCTTGTGTTTCCCAGTTCCCAGTGTTCCCCGTTTCTGTACCTATATCCTGTATCCCGTGCTACCTGGTCAAGTGCCGTGCTGACCTGTAGTCATGCTATGCTGTATTCCACGCCTGTCCTACTACACCACACCTGACGTCTGCCTGCTGCCTAAGTCCGAGCCGAGCCTGTCATTGCTACTGTCCGAGCTGCCACAGGTACACTATACGAACTATAGACTGTGACCTGCGCCCTGTTGGCCAGTTGCCATACTGTCAAGGCGTTATGGCCCAGTGGGTCCACGCGCCCAACGTGACAGTACGCTCAGGCCATGGACCCCACTGGTCGATCCAAGACCAAGATGACGTCACAAGAGATGCGGACGGATATGCTGGACCTCCGGTCTCGACAGGACCAACTCCTCCAGGCCTTGAACATTCTCACACGTCGGCAGGATGTACAAGCTGCCGTTCCTCCTACTACACCTGGCAGTGTCGATCCTCAGACTACTCCTCCTGGCAGTGTGGATCATCGCTTTTCTTTGCCACTTCCTGACCGCTATGATGGAGACGCAGGGACCTGTCGTGGATTTTTGAACCAGTGCCAGATCCACTTCACCCTGTATGCAAGGGCATTTTCATCTGATGGCGCAAGTGTCGCTTTCATCATCTCTCTCCTCACTGGCAGGGCCCTTGCATGGGCGAATCCTGTCTGGGAGAGACAAGGACCAGAGACCCGTGACTTCCAGGGGTTCCATCGGACATTTCGCACAGTGTTTAAGGAGCCAGGACGAGTCTCGTCTGCAGAGGCCTCCTTGCTGAACCTACGGCAAGGAGACTCCCCCGTGGGTGAGTACGCCATCCACTCTGGCAGGAGAACTGTTGTGGAACAGACCTCCCTGGCTGCTACATTATGGCAGGGACTGTCTCCTAAGATTAAGGACGAGCTTGCCGCTCGAGATCTACCGTCTACCCTAGATGACCTAATACTTCTGGCTGCCCGGAGTGATATAAGGATCAGAGAACGGCTCCAAGAAGCTCGTCGGGAGGGAGGCATCCCTAGTCCGGTCCCTATTTTGCAGAAACCCCTGCTGTCCTCTGATGTCGATCCTCCTAAGGAGTCTGTGAGGATGGACCAGTTTAAGCTATCTACCCAGGAGAGACAACGCAGACGTACTTCGGGACTCTGTCTATATTGCGGCCTCGGAGGTCACCTTGTGCGTCTGTGTCCAGAAAAGCCCCAAAGCCAAGGGTTGGTAGGAGCGACAACCTTGAGTAAAGAAGGACTTCCGTCTAAATTGTCCATACCCGTGACCATAGTGTCCAGCGAGAAAACGCATCGGGTCTCTGCGTATCTGGACTCTGGATCCTGAGAAGGAGAAGTCCGTCCTGGAATGGCCACGTCCTCAAGGCTTGAGGGCCATACAGCGCTGTCTGGGATTCACCAATTTTTACAGACAGTTCATTCCAAACTTCTCACTGACTTTTCCTATCTCTCACCTCACCAAGAAGGGCATGAACGCCAAGGTGTGGACTCCTGAGACAGAGTTCGCATTCAATAGCCTGAAGAGTGCCTTCACGTCAGCCTCTATCCTCCATCATCCAGATGTTTCTCGACAGTTCTCGTTGGAGGTGCTGGTGCACTCCTTTTCCAGAGAGGTTCCAAGGGCAAGTCAATGGTATGTGGATATTTCTCCCGGGAGGACCTTTGTGCGCCTTGCTGACAGAGGGAGGATCCTCCTCTGGGGACACTGCTCTAGACTGGCAGGTCACGCGGGTACCCATAAGACTCGAGACCTGATTGCCCGTCATTTCTGGTGGCCCACACTGCCCAAAGACATTATGGACTTTGTTTCTTCCTGCTCAGTGTGTGCAGCTAACAAGGTCGCTCACTCCAGACCTGCTGGTCTGCTCCAGCCACTGCCTGTGCCCGATGCTCCCTGGCAGCATATAGCTATTGACTTTATTACTGACCTGCCTCTCTCTGCTGGATGCAGTACTGTCTGGGAGGTGGTGGATCGATTTTCGAAAATGGCCCACTCCATTCTGCTGACCGATCTTCCTTCTGCTCCTCAACTGGCCAAAGTTTTCATCCAATACATCTTCCGCCTGCATGGTTTGTCGCGGCATATTGTGTCTGAACGGGGGGTTCAGTTCACCTCGAAGTTCTGGAGAGCCCTCTGCAGACTCCTCGGTGTGAAGTTGGACTTTTCCTCAGCCTACCATCTGAGGATTTTATTGGACTGAGGTCCAATGGTCAAGTTGGGAGGATCAATCAGATCTTGGATTACTACCTACGCCACTTCATCTTCAAGCAGCATGATGACTGGGTGCAGCTGCTTCCGTGGGCTGAATTCTCATATAATAATCACACCAGCGAGTCCACAAGGAATACACCGTTCTTCATTGTCTATGGCCAACACCCACAAATTCCTCTCCCGGTGCCTGATACGTCCGAGGTACCAGCAGCTGACACTGCTTTTAGGGACTTCCTGCAGATCTGGCAGCAGACTCGATCCTCCATCCTACTGGCAGTCGACCACATGAAACGGAAGGCAGACACAAGGAGAACCTCCTCAGTTTCTGCTCCCAGGTTCCTCGGACCCTTCGAGATCCTACAGCAGATCAACCCTGTCACCTACAAGCTTCGGCTGCCTCCTACCCTCAAGATCCCCAACTCCTTCCATGTTTCCCTCCTGAAACCGGTGGTTCTGAACCGCTTTACCAAGACTCCTAGCCCTGCGGTTGCCTCCAGCGGCCCTTCAGACACCTTCGAGGTTAAGGAGATCTTGGACACCAAGAAAGTAAGAGGAAAGACTTTTTATTTGGTGGATTGGAGGGGCTTTGGTCCTGAAGAGAGGTCCTGGGAGCCAGAGGAGAACCTCAATGCTCCTACCCTTCTGAAGAAGTTTCTCTCTCGCTCTGGCCCCAAGAAGAGGGGTGTAAGAGGTGGGATACTGTCATGTACATGGCCGCAGGCCATCAGGCTCACTCACCTCCTGATGGCCGCAGTCATGGGTCTGCGAGCGCTGGCCCCAGTTTCCTCCTCATGAGATGCCAGCGCTCACTTCCGCTCACCTCGGCCGGGTCCCGTAGGATTTTAATGTATAATTAGCCCGAGTACCATAGACTATAAGAAGGGCCCAGCCCCTTCCTCTCATGCCTGAGCGTTGTTGTCATACCCTAAGTTTGTCTATTGAAATGGTCTCCTAGTGTTTTCCAGTTCCCAGTACCTTTATCCCGTGCTATCCTTGTCAAGTGCCGTGCTGAGCTGTAGTCGGGCTGGGCTGCATACCACGCCTGTCCTGCTACACCACGCCTGACGTCTGCCTGCTGCCTAGTCCCAGCCGAGCCTGTCTTGCTACTGTCCGAGCTGCCACAGGTACCCTATACGAACTATAGACTGTTACCTGCGCCCTATTGGCCAGCTGCCATACCGTCAAGGCGGTATGGCCCAGTGGGTCCACGAACCCAACGTGACACGTAATATGAAAGTGCTAGAGTCTTTTTTTATTACGACGTGAAACGGAAGACCTTATCCGGAGGTGGACCGTGACTTCTTAATTTTCTCCAGGAGTTGATGTAGAAGGCGCCTCATATATAACGTTTTGAAAGAGAGACGTCAGGGTACACCTTAACCGGGCATCCTTCTATTGTCAATGGGCCGTGCGACCAGGCTCCTCACACAATCAAATCTTTGTCTGTGTAGTAGTGGAGGAGACACAAAACGTCTCTGGGATTAGAAGGGTCAGTAGGGCCCAGACGGGACACTCTGTGGACTCTGTCCATAAGGAAGGTGGCATCTGCAGGCCTGTTAGTTAAAACATTAAAGATAGTGGAAACCCTCACAGGGAGGCCTTTGTGGCGAACATTATTGCGCCAACCTCTATTTTCCTGGTCATCCATCTGAAGGGCCAGAGATTGTAGGTGTGAGCTAAACTAAGTCAATTCACGTTCAAGAGATGCAACCCTGGCGTCCATTTTGTTCACATTTTGTTCCGTGGCGTTTGATCTATTGGTTAATTGTTCAACATCGGAAACTAATTTCTGTAAGAGCTTGCTGGTGTGATAGCTCAATCCTGGAGACCAGGGAGTCTAGATCTTGTCCTTGCCCTTGGTAGGGCCTGAATCAAGCCACGCAGGAGCTGTAGGTCAGCATGGAGGCCTGATTGGTGTGTCTGTTCCCCTGACAAAGGAGGCAGCCCTAAGATAGGGGGTGCACCCTCGGAGGGATGCGACATAGAGGAGGCATAATGACCTACCTCAGTAAGTGGTCTCCAGACTGAGGGATCCAGTACGTCAACTTGTGACAATGAGGGCAGAGTCATCTGAGTGTGACCATCATCAGAGAGAGGATGAGGTGAGCGCGGCGGCGCCATATCATCCGTGTCTGACGAAGCTACAGAGGAACACGTGGCCGCGATGAACTGCTCTATGCTCTGGCTTCGTACTGAACTCCTGGAAGATGTGCGGGAGGTTACAGTGTAGGATCCCATATGTTTTCCAGGCATCGCCACTGAAATAAATGAACTTTTTCACGATATTCTAATTAATTGAGGACTAGTACTAGTCCTTCTCAATGAATTAGAATATCATCAAAAAGTAAATGTATTTCAGTAATTCAATTCAAAAAGTGAAACTCATATCATATAGATTCATTACACACAGAGTGATATATTTCCAGCATTGTTTTCTTTTAATGTTGAAGATTATGGCTAACAGTTAATGAAAACCCAAAATTTAGTCTCTCAGAAAATTTGAATATTGGGTAAAAGTTGAAGATTGTAGACTCATGGTGTCACACTCTAATCAGCTAATCAACACAAAACTCCTACAAAGGTTTCCTAAGCCTTTAAATGGTCCAACAGTCTGGTTCAGTAGGCTACACAATTATGTGGAAGACTGCTGACTTGACAGTTGTCCAGAAGTCATTGACACCCTCCACAAGGAGAGTAAGCCACAAAAGGAAATTGCTAAAGAAGCTGGCAGTTCACAGAGTGCTGTATCAAAGCATATTAATGGAAAGTTGAGAGGAAGGAAAAAGTGTGGTATAAAAAGGTGCACAAGAAACGGATAACCGCAGCCTTGAAAGGATTGTCAAGAAAAGGCCATTCAAGAATCTGGGGGAAATTCACAAGGAGTGGACTCCGGCTGGAGTCAGTGCTTCAAGAGCCACCACACACAGACGTATCCAGGACATGGGCTACAACTGTTGCATTCCTTGAGACAATGTCAGAAGCGTCAAACCTGGGCTAAGGGGAAAAAGGACTGGTCTGTTGCTCAGTGGTCCTAAGTCCCTTTTTCAGAAGAAAGTAAATTTTGCATTTCATTTGGAAATCAAGGTCCCAGAGTCTGGAGGAAGAGTGGAGAGACGTCAATCCAAGTTTCTTGCCGTCCAGTGTGACGTTTCTACAGTCTGTGATAGTTTGGGGAGCCATGTCATCTGCTGGTGTTGGTCCACTGTGTTATATCAAGTCCAGTGTCAACGCAGCCTTCTACCAGGAAATTTTCGAGCACTTCACGCTTCCCTCTGCTGACAAGCTTTATGGAGATGCTGATTTCATTTTCCAGCAGGACTTGGCACCTGCCCACACTGCCAAAAGTACCAATATCTGGATTAATAACCACAGTATCACTGTGCTTGATTGGCCAGCAAACTCGCCTGACCTGAAGCCCATAGAGAATCTATGGGGTATTGCCAGAGGCACATCCTAATTGATTGCCTGTCAGAGTTCCACTGATAGGCAATAATGCTCTGGTATACGAAGTATACCAAAGCATTATAGCAGCGATCTGAAGATCGCATAGTAAAGTCCCCTAGTGGGACTAAAAAAATAAGTAATAAATGTGAAATAAAAATGATTAATAAAAATTACAGTAAAAAAATAAATAAAACCATTTTTTTCCATAAAATTTAGTAAAAGTGTAAAAAATAAATAAAACTTTACATATATGGTATCGTCGTGACCGTAATGACCCAAACACTAAAGTTAATATGTAATTTAAACCGCAAGGTGAACACCGTAAAAGAAAAAGCAAAAAACAATGGCGAAATTGCTATTTTTTTCCATTGCCCCCCAAAAAAGTCATAATAAAAGTTAATCAATAAGTCCCACGTACCCCAAAACAGTACCAATCAAAACGACGTCTCGTCCCGCAAAAAAACAAGTTTACGGCTCTTGGAAAGCGACGATGCAAAAAATAGCTAATTTTAGTTCAAAAGTGTTTTTATTGTGAAAAAGCGGTAAAACATAAAAAACCTCTACATATGTGGTATCGTCGTAATCGTACCGACTCATAGAATAAAGGTAACCTGTTATTTACGCGGCACAGTGAACGGCGTTAATTTAAAACGCATAGAACAATGGCGGAATTTCAAGTTTTTTTTTCTATTCCCCCCCAAAAAAGTTAATCGAAAAATTATATCTACCCTGAAATGTTAGACGACTACGCTATTGCTTGCGGCAAAACGACTGATCCAGTGCACAACAGAGACAAAACGGAAACCATGGGCACCGGATCCCTCACCAGTGAAATCAATGGTGATGGAAACGGAAACCTCTGGTTTCCGTTCATGTCAGTTTGTGTCTGTTCAGGGTCCCGTTCTGGCGGAAAGCTCCAACGGAACATCAGAACGGGACCCCAACGCAGATGTGAACAGAGCCTTAGCTGATTAGAGTGTGACACCATCAGTCTACAATCTTGAACTTTTACCCAATATTCTGATTTTCTGAGAGGCTAAATTTTGGGTTTTCATTACCCGTCAGCCATAATCATCAACATTAAAAGAAAAAATGCTGGAAATAAATCACTCTGTGTGTAATGAATCTATATAATATGAGTTTCACTTTTTGAATTGAATTACTGAAAAATATTTACTTTTTGATGATACTCTAATTCATTGAGAAGGACTAGTATATACAAAAATAGCAAGAAAGCAGCACTGTGATTTATATAGACAGCCCGAGTGCAAGCCCTTGAATACCGATCCAATATCCAAACGAAGTATAAAAAAGGAAAAACTGGCAGCACTCCGGTAGGTTCAGTGAAAAAAATTAATGGACTTTATTCACCTCTGCAACGTTTCAACTCACTCAATGGAGCCTTTCTCAAAGCAAAAACTTTTGGACTTATACATACAGTGCCCACCATAAGTTCTGGAACACCCTCATAACTTTTGAACGGCTCGAGGTAGAGAGTTTAAATTTGGTGGGATTTAATGGGGTCATAAAATCTACCAGTTAACGCCCAAAAAAAAAACAACCCACCCCCTTTGGGGTGGTGGGATGGGCAGCAAAATCTTAAATGGCATGGGGGGGGGGGTCGAGTGGGGACTCACTTGAAAGCTCTTTTCAATACAAAAACGACGCTGCAAACGATTTTGAGATAGTGAAGTTTACCGCTCAGACGGCACTGGTAACAGTCCAATATCATTCAGTATGGACTCATGCCCCAGAGGAAGCCGGAAGGGCGAAACCCAGGGTCGGGTGAGAGTGTTTGGCGTGCCGCCTAGAAATTGTAAAGATTTTTACTTACCTTGATGCTTTTATTTCTTGTTACTTCTGTGAGTATGGATTAAACTTGTCGTGGAGCAATCTTTTTTCAGAGGGTGTTGCACTATGTGTCTTCCTTTTTCCATCTATTAGAGACATAAGATCCTTTTCCTACCAGGAGTTCATTGAATGTGGAGAGAGACGATAAGGAGCTTGGTGGAACTACAAGGATAAGCATTACCATCCACACCCTCATTGGATTGTGGACTGTCCACTGCTTTTTTCTGGGAGAGAGTCCATACTGAATGATATTGGACTGTTACCAGAGCCGTCTGAGCGGTAAACTTCACTGTACTTTATATATGTTATTTAGGGTATTTGTTGGATCATACCCAATTTAGTTTTGCCTGCTCCGGTCTGAGAGAGATTTTGTGGGTATTTGAGCCAAGAGAAACCACCATTATATTTGTGATTTTGAGATAGGATTCTTTTTCGCTGAGATATTTAAAATTAAAGTTATCATCTTCATTATCGGCTACCGCCAGTGTTAGCATTACCCAAAATGTACCGTGAGGGTAAAATCCTAAATGTGTGTGAGGTTGGGAATGTCACATCAAGGTGACTTTAAATTACGTATTATTACAATCGGCCTCGGCGATACAAAATGGACCTTGTCTAGGATTGTAATATGATTTCATGTGTACATATTTCGGTAGTCGCTTGTGAATTTCAGAGAGCCAATTCGGAGAGTAATTTTCATTTTTGTACATTTCTATTGTCATATCACAAAATGCATTTGACCGAAACGGAAAGGATCACTTTATTGATGATGAGAGGGTATGGCGAAGAAAAAATAAGATCCTATCGAGAAGTAGCGGCTTTATTCAATGCCACTTATACTATCCGTGATCCAATTTCATTGTCAACTGTTAAAAGAATTGTTCATTGTTTCGAAATAACCGGTTCAATTAAAGACGCACCAAGATCCGGAAGACCCAAACATGCTAGAAATGATGAAAAGCTTTAGATGTTCTGTTCACTGTACATGAAAATCCTCATAAATCTGTCTTGAGTGGAGCACAACAAGCGATTACCGAAATGTGTACACATGAAATCATGTTACAATCGTAGACAAGGTCCATTTTGTATCGCCGAGGCCGATTGTAATAATACGTAATTTAAAGAGGCTCTGTCACCAGATTTTGCAACCCCTATCTGCTATTGCAGCAGATAGGCGCTGCAATGTAGATTACAGTAACGTTTTTATTTTTAAAAAACGAGCATTTTTGGCCAAGTTATGACCATTTTTGTAGTTATGCAAATGAGGCTTGCAAAAGTCCAAGTGGGTGTGTTTAAAAGTAAAAGTCCAAGTGGGCGTGTATTATGTGCGTACATCGGGGCGTTTTTAATACTTTCACTAGCTGGGCGCTCTGAAGAGAAGTAACATCCTCTTCTCTTCAGAACGCCCAGCTTCTGACAGTGCAGATCTGTGACGTCACTCACAGGTCCTGCATCGTGACGGCCACATCGGCACCAGAGGCTACAGTTGATTCTGCAGCAGCATCAGCGTTTGCAGGTAAGATCGACTTACCTGCAAACGCTGATGCTGCTGCAGAATCAACTGTAGCCTCTGGTGCCGATGTGGCCGTCACGATGCAGGACCTGTGAGTGACGTCACAGATCTGCACTGTCAGAAGCTGGGCGTTCTGAAGAGAAGAGGATGTTACTTCTCTTCAGAGCGCCCAGCTAGTGAAAGTATTAAAAACGCCCCGATGTACGCACATAATACACGCCCACTTGGACTTTTACTTTTAAACACACCCACTTGGACTTTTGCAAGCCTCATTTGCATAACTACAAAAATGGTCATAACTTGGCCAAAAATGCTCGTTTTTTAAAAATAAAAACGTTACTGTAATCTACATTGCAGCGCCTATCTGCTGCAATAGCAGACAGGGGTTGCAAAATCTGGTGACAGAGCCTCTTTAACTGTTATCAAGTCACCTTGATGTGACATTCCCAAGCTCGCGCACGCACGCACGCACGCACACAGGATTTTACCCACACGGTACATTTTGGGTAATGTTAACACCAGCGGTAGCCGATAATAAAGATGATAACTTTAACATTAAATATGTCAGCGAAAAAAAATCCTAGCTCAAAATTGTTTGCAGCATCGTTTTTGTATTGAAAAGAGCTTTCAAATCACCCCCCATGCCAATTAAGATTTTGCTGCCCCAGCCACCACACCTCCTCCAAGGGGGTGGGGGTGGTTTTTTTGGGCGTTAACTGGTAGATTTTATGACCCCTTTAAATCCCACCAAATTTCAATATATATATACATACACACACATATAAAATATATAGCACAAAAAGAGCGATATTCCGCTTCTGCTTAAAAATGGCTCTCACTATTGGTGGGGTGAATAAATATTAATATTTTTTTGACTAAGCCTATTGGAGTGCCGCTCTTTTTGTGCTATATTTTGTAAACCAAATCGGGCTTGGAGGTCAACCTGGTGAGTGGAGCCCCCTAATCTTGGATCCAGAATCCTGTACACAGTGCACACAGTACACCATTGAATATGTTGTTTATTTACAAGGGAAGGGCTTTGATGTCACAAAGGGTGCGTCATTGTTTCGCTGTATGGATAGGCAATCTAGGTAATTTGAAAGGACCCCAAGTCCGCTCTGCGACTTTAGGTCTCAAAATTATAGCCAGTACATTATAATAATAAAAAAAGATCAAAAATATAAACCCCTTAAAAGGAATCAGTCAGCAGTCTTGACCCCTCAAAACTGCTAACAGTGCTTTTTACAGGGTATGGATTTCAGTGTAACCATACCTATATTATCAGTAATGCAAGCCACGTGATCAAGAAATCTACATTTTGAGGCCTCTCCATGTTCAGTGCTCCTGGCTCTCTGCACTGAACGCAGCCAACCCCTCCCCTCTGCTCTGACGTTTAATCAGAAGACCGCTAGAGCCATCAATCAGAGACGCGTTTTTTGGGACATGAAAACGGAGATCTCTCGGTCATGCAACTTGCATGACCGACAACATGGATACGCTGTGCTGTCTGCAGTTTTGAGAATGAAACCAAATAAGAAAATAAAAATACAGTAAAAAAAAAAAAAGGTTAAACATAAAGTTTATTATGTACACACGACAGCAAAAAAGATACATGTTATCTTAATAACTGCAACAACCTGTACAATAAGGACACAAATTACGTGGAAACTAAAATAATTAATAGGGTCCTCAAAGGGTTAAGGGATTATATTCTTGATTGATCATGTGGGGACCTTGAGAAAACCCTCTATTAGATACAGCAAATATAATATGACCATCCATAATGTATGGAGGCCTTATATTTATATAGTAAATAAATGAAATGCCTTTTAAAGTAGTTTTATGTCATTGGCCTTCCTGGAAAGCTAAATTTTTTTTGAGATGCATGGAAAGAATTTCTATTTAGGGAACCTATGGGAGACATAAAAGGAAAGACAGATTTTCTGAACCCAGAGGCAAGATTTGTATGAACTGCAGTATATCCTAATTACTTACGCATTGTGGCAGATAGAAGGTCTTGCATTTGAACATCTGCGTATTTCTGCACAGTGAAAATCATATAGAATCTTTTAAATTAGCAATAAGGAATGTAACAACCATGAAATACGCAGGTGTTTTTACATATATCTGAAATATTTAAAGGGACATTTAACGTAAAGTTATCTTCTCTATGGAATCTATTGTTGGCTGTAAGCAGTTATTACAGGTGTAAAATGTCCTTCAATGGGTTTACTTTCTGGAAGTCCTCAAAGAAACGCCTGTTGTATGGTGACTATCCCTGCCACTCCTGTTGTCTCCTTTCTGGCTATAGCGATGTTACTGCTGCAGCTAGTGAACATCATCTTTTTTTTTTTTAATACCCAAACAAAACATTATTGTGGACTAAGGGTCTGTTCACATTGCACATGCAGCGCTATTTTGTCCTGCAAAATTACTGAAACCATGACGGAAACCCGGCAAAAAACATTAAAGTCAATGTATTCCGTCAGATGCCGTTGGTATACGTCACTTGACAGATCCGCCGCTTCCGTTTTATTCGTTATTCTGTTCCTATGATCGAACAGAATAACGGAAATTCGACTGCAAATATGAACAGCGCCTAAGAGAATACATGCTGATTGTTCCTTAAAATGTAGACACTGTGCAAATTCAAAAAAATAAACAAAAAGTAAATAGCTTTTGTCTGGATCAATTTTCCTAGACACCCTCAAAGTTTCTGTCACTGCACGGTGCCGTTGACCTGGTGCGGACCACGTATACATACTAGACCGGAGCTTCTCAAGTGAGATCTAATCGAGATCGTGGCTCTCCTGTGGTATTTAAAGGTCAGATCCTGGCTGTTGCACCTGGCTTTATTTTCTGGTGAAGAAGTAGATCACTTTATATGTTCCTGTCTTGGTCTAATGTTTCCTACGAGCCTGTTGTCTACTGTCTGTTGACAGATTACTCACACTTTTATTGTGAATAATTTTCCTCCATCAGCAGTTTCCCATGGACCTAAAGCTAGCCGTCCAGACAGTTTCACTTACCTATTTGCTATTAATCCACAGAATATCGCCAGCACCTTCTTGCAGTAGATGTCAGAGAACATCTGGAATTCCATATAGAAATGTATTCTCTTTGTGTGCATGGTTAATTCTTGTACTGCCTCAGGAATCCAGTAAATTAAATCACTAAGCATGCCAAATGGGTTTGGGTTTCTAATTTTGTAAACTGCTGGTGGTTTGACGTCACCAATGTGACCCGCTGACATGCTGGTATGATATCAGAATATCACTTTTGGGTGGATTTCCCCTTTACTATGAATTTAAAATAAACTTGGAAGCGGATGATAAGAAAGAAAAAGAGTTTCTCTGTGAACAGCTTAAGGGCTCATGCACACGACCGTAGCCATGTGCACGGCCGTGATTTTCGGGTCGGCCGTCAGCAGACTGTCAGCCGCGAGCCGCCCACAAATCGCGGGCCATGCACATGGCCACGGCCATTATTTTCAATGAGCCCGGACCACAGAAGACGGCCGTAATAAGACATGTCTGTTCTTTCTGTGGTGCGGGCTCCCGGGCCATGCACGGACCGTAAAAACTACAGTCGTGTGCATGGCCCTATAGAAATGAGTGGGGCCGCAATTCTCCCATGGATTTTCGGGGGAATTGCGGCCGCAAAAGCACGTTCGTGTGCATGGGGCCTAAGACATAGGTGGCCAGATATATATTTTTTTGCCATATTGTATGTGAGAAGCCCTTTATCTTCACGTGTATGGATGATCTCTGATCATGTTTTTCTGCAGATCAGGTCAATATTTAAAATGTCATAATTTATGGGATGTATATAAACGTCCTGTAAGATAATGGCTCTATAAAATAAATAATAAAAATAAAATGATGATGGTAAGGTTACCAAAATAATATATAAAGATACATTCTCATACATTGCTAAACCAAATTAACTTATACTTAATTATAATAGGTTAGCACTGCCTTGAATTAAAGTAGATAGCAAAATGTTTATCTCCATAGCCACTAATATAAGAATATTTATGTTAAGTTGAGAGTGTAAGGAACAACGCTCCATTCCATTGGGTTTCTATTGCTTTTTGTGCCAAGAATACCAATGTGCAGTGAAATTCTTGCCATAAAAAAATGGGGAAAAAAAAACAGAAAACAGACTAATCTATTATACACTATATGGCCTATAAGCATGTGGACATCTGACCATCACACCTATATGAGATTATTAGACATCCCTTTTCTAAACCATGGGCATTAATATGGAGTTGGGCCCCCTTTTGCAGATATAACATACTCCATTCTTCGGGCACTGATGTTGGACCAGAACGTCTGACTATAAATCGCCATTCCGGTTCATCCCAAAGGTATTTGATAGGGTCGAGATCAGAGCTCTGTGCTAATTCTGTTCTATTACTAGGTCATACATCGAGCAGGGAGCATACTGGGTGACACAGTTGCTCAGGGGCGGACACAGACTGCCCCTGTGCAAGAACAGTATATGGGTCCCTTGCTCTCCAGGGTCTCATCATAGTGCAACCCCATTGTGTCTCTCTAGTAATCTACCAAAAATGTAAGCTAGTGTCATTAGCTCAGTCCCTTTCATGTAATCTAAGACAGTAGGAAGCAGCTTTTCAGGTGGTAGTGGGCCAGCTGCACAAGTGGCACATAGAGTATGTCCTCCCCTGCAGTTGCTAAGGAAATTGTATGAAGCCTGGAGAGTCCTGTGCGAGGTCCTATTATAATCGATAGGACCTTGGCAACGGCTTCTCGCGTCTTCCCATGCATTCCATTGACGAACGGGATTAAAAGGGGTTGTCTCATGAAGACAACCCCTTATCGCCTGAGTAAGCAGCAGTTAGCCACATGTTTTCCCTACAATCCTTCTAATGCAGGGGTGGGCCGAGTCTGCCAGAGCGGGACCCCCCCCCCCTTTATGACGTCCATAAGCCTAATAAGGCATATGAACAGGGGTTGTCCTGATGGGATAACCCATATAAAAGGGTTCATCTTTAGAAGCAAAGTATTGTTCTATCTCTTATATGCTTATGTCAAGCGATTGTACTTTCCCCTGGAATAGATACTGTATGACAGGAAATTCCAAGATGTAAATGTATTTCACAAATATTTGCACCACTAAATTGTTCTAATTCTGTGAAATTGCCATACTTTTGTGTGATATATAGGATTCATACATAATATTACTAAAATATGCAATTATTATTATATACATCACAAAGCGTTCTTTAAGAGTGGAAGCGTTTAGCCTTGAACAATAGCATATGTCTTTATTGTGCATTTTCCTTTGATGGTATATCGAAGACTTGTCACTTTTGCGTTGTCGTGGACTGCAAACGATAGGATAACTATGCCACGTGCAGTTAGCATTTACTAGGCTCCGTACGGCAGCGCTTTCAGCCTTTGCTACCAAACCATGTCATTTTTCCACAGGCTGCTCAACAATGGTAATCCACTACAGCACTACTTCATCCAACTGGCGCAAATCCAAGTGAAACGCCGGCAATAGGCAGGGAGACCCAAACCTGTTGAGGCATTCTCTTCCTGGCAAAAGGAGATTAGGCTGACAGTTATTACAATAAAGATGTGGGGGAGGGAGAGCAACGCAACTTGTGTGAGCAGAATAAGTCCATAGGCTGCGTCTCTGATGGAAGATCAGGGCTGCTGCAGTCATGATAGCTAGAAGTTGTTGGGATGTTATGCTGATCTTGGTCAAAGCCGGCCCCGGGCTGCTATGTTTGGAATGGTGCCTTTTTTGATTATCCGTATGGCTACTGTGTTTGATGCCCAAACCGGACAGACAGGCCTGGCAGGCAGAAACTGCTCAGGCAGATGATGTCAGAGAAGACAAAAATTGTTTAGTGCAAGTCTAAGAAGACAGATGACACCCAGCAGGAACAGCAAGCCAAATCTGTAGAATACACAATACAGCTGGCTAGCCCCAGGGGGGATGCCTTTTTGGAGTGGAATAGACATCACCAATGAACTGTCAAATTAGCTCATAAGGCTGAAAAGTCTGCAGAGATTGAGTTCCTCCAACGGAGAAATAGTTTAATAGATAAAGAGTATACTAAATAGCTATGGTGTATAAAAAAAAAAAAAAAGGAAGAACGAGCTTGAAATATCTAGTAATCCAAAGGATTTTTTTTTTTTTTTATCAACATTTTTTTAGATTCCGAAACAAGGCAAGCCTGTAGGACAGTGAGCAACAAGTAATACTTTCATAGACGTATTTAATCTAATCTGCAATAAGATTCGGTATAACCCTAGAGCTTGACTTAAATTGCAATGGGTTAGTGTAATAAATCCAAGTTGTGAGACCAGAATTAGAAGGTACCTGTCTATCCAAAGGCTCAGTGCAACACTCAGATATATGGTCACATATTCGCCTCATCATTTTTGCTATAAAATCCACCTTCTGCCTGAAGAACTCTATAAATAAGTTTTAATAAATCAAGAATAACATTAGGCAAGGACAATATAGAGAAATGTTCCCTGGTAGAATTTATGGTATTTAGAGTTTTGTAATAAAGAGAAGAAGTCAGAATGTCTAAAAACAAATAGTGACAAATATTTGTCACGGAGGGTAGAAAAGTTAGGTTGCAAACGTGTACATATAAATAGATTATTAGGTTTGTATTTTGGTTTCACATGTTAAATTTAATTTTCAAGGCCAATTAGCCTTTTCACGGCGGTCATTAATGGGCTTTATTCCACGGCGCTGCGTTAGAATAAAGTAAACAGAGAAGGGAGCTGTCAAATCTCCCTGCTCTCAGCTGCCAAAGGCAGCTGAGGGCTGGGGGCGTCCCTGCTCTGCCGGGTGAGATCGATATTAGTATCGATCTCACCCGTTTAACCCCTCAGATGCGGTGCTGAATAGCGTGCACCGCATCTGAGTGGTTTTGGAGAGAGGGAGGGAGCTCCCTCTCTCTCCCACCGACACCCGGCGATAAGATCGCCGAGTGTCAGTGTCTCCGATGGCAGCCGGGGGCCTAATAAAGGCCCCCAGGTCTGCCTGTAATGAATGCCTGCTAGGCTATGCCAGAGGCATGACCTAGCAGATGCCTGTCCGTTTTAAACGGACAGGCAGTAATACACTGCAATACAAAAGTATTGCAGTGTATTATAATAGCGATCGGAGGATCGCATAGTGAAGTCCCCTAGTATGACAAGTAAAAAAAAAAGTTTAATAAAGTAAATTAAAAAAAAATGAAAAACACACTTTTTCCCCTTACAAAATGCTTTACTATTAAAAAAACACAATAAAGCAAAAAAGTTACACATATTTGGTATCGCCGCGTCCGTAACGACCCAGATTATAAAGCAGTTACATTATTTAACCCGCACGGTGAACTCTGTAACAATAAAATAAAAAACAATGGAAAAATTGCTGTTTTCTGTTAATCCTGACTTTAAAAAAAATGTGATAAAAAGTGATCAAAAAGTCTCATCTACTCCAAAATGGTACCAATAAAAACTACAAGTCTTCCCGCAAAAAACAAGCCCTCATACAACTGCATCGGCGGAATAATAAAATAGTTATAGCTCTTCGAATGGGACGATGGAAAAACTTAAAAAATGGCTTGGTCATTAGGGCCCAGAATGCAAGCAGGGGGAAGGGGTTAAAAATCACTGTGCCTTTGCTGTGATGCACCGACTTCCTGGTGAGCTTGTAATAGACTTGTGTTTACACCACAGACAATCTGAAGAGGCATAGCTGCAGTAGGGAGGGACAGAGCAGCAATCTTAACCAATGAGGAGGCAGGAGGTGTGTTTCAAACTACCTCAAACTCCATGTATGCACAGGAGCGAAGATCTAGTTATATATCGCAGCTTGGCAATAATGGAGTCGAGCTAGAAAGCAGCCTGGCACGGAGAAATAAAAAAGAAATATAGGATAGCATGATAGGATCTCTCTAGTGAGATCATGTCGTTTTTAAGAAAAAAAACCAAAAAAAAACACTCACCAACAGACATCTTTGCCTCTCTTTATTGGCACAGTGTTTTATAAAAACAGACAAAAACTGCAACACTAAAACAAATTGTTACATCATCTAGGTTAAACATAATACAACGATGAAGTATATTTTTTTTCTGCATTCTGTTGAATTTACAGAAGCTAAACGGTTTAAAATAAATAAGAAAATGGTGTTGTGGTCTTAAATGTTTTAAAAATACTTCAGGCTTTGTTCACATAGGAGTTCCGGTTTCCGTTGTTCTGCTACGTCACAGGGGCAGAACGGAAAAAACATAAGTGCCAGATCCATTGCATGACAGACACCAACGAAACCCATTGACTTTAATGGGTACCCTTGGTTTTTCATCATGGTGTCAATCTTTTTTCCAGCATTTTGGACTGGAACAGAGCCCCCGGCGCAGATGTGAACTGAGCCTTACGCTTGCCATATACAAATGAGGTATGGACATAAATGAGGAAGGGGAAAACACATCTGTGCCTGCAGTTGGGAGCTGATTAGCTAGTGGATATTATTATAGATTCTGTTCTTAATGAAGACCAGGCTTGGGAGATGCTGACGAACGCCTGGGTAATGCTGTATATGACTGAACCAACGAGACACATTGATGTAATTCTCCTTTTCCTGGATTGAAAGGTCAGCCTGGAAATAAAAAAAATAAAAAATAAAATATGAACTCCGCCAAGAAAGTTGTGCACTACATTAAAAGGCGGACTCCATTTGTAAAACCATGCTTTTTACAAGGCTATTTACACTAGCATTATGGCTTCTAATAATGACCGAGGTATGAGGAACCGGTTTTCAAAAGGATTCCAGCGAAATCTGATGGTTCAATATGACTTATGCTGGAATCCCAACTGACACCCAATGGACTTTTACATTTAATAGCAAGAAGAGCGCTGTTAAATATACCTGATATAGCGCTAATGGCAAGAAGAGCGCTGTTAAATATACCTGATATAGCGCGAATGGCAAGAAGAGCGCTGTTAAATATACCTGCTATAGCGCTAATGGCAAGAAGAGCGCTGTTACATATACCTGCTATAGCGCTAATGGCAAGAAGAGCGCTGTTAAATATACCTGATATAGCGCTAATGGCAAGAAGAGCGCTGTTAAATATACCTGATATAGCGCGAATGGCAAGAAGAGCGCTGTTAAATATACCTGCTATAGCGCTAATGGCAAGAAGAGCGCTGTTACATATACCTGCTATAGCGCTAATGGCAAGAAGAGCGCTGTTAAATATACCTGATATAGCGCTAATGGCAAGAAGAGCGCTGTTACATATACCTGCTATAGCGCTAATGGCAAGAAGAGCGCTGTTAAATATACCTGATATAGCGCTAATGGCAAGAAGAGCGCTGTTACATATACCTGCTATAGCGCTAATGGCAAGAAGAGCGCTGTTAAATATACCTGCTATAGCGCTAATGGCAAGAAGAGCGCTGTTAAATATACCTGCTATAGCGCTAATGGCAAGAAGAGCGCTGTTAAATATACCTGATATAGCGCGAATGGCAAGAAGAGCGCTGTTAAATATACCTGCTATAGCGCTAATGGCAAGAAGAGAGCTGTTAAATATACCTGATATAGCGCGAATGGCAAGAAGAGCGCTGTTAAATATACCTGCTATAGCGCTAATGGCAAGAAGAGCGCTGTTACATATACCCGATATAGCGCTAATGGCAAGAAGAGCGCTGTTAAATATACCTGCTATAGCGCTAATGGCAAGAAGAGCGCTGTTACATATACCTGCTATAGCGCTAATGGCAAGAAGAGCGCTGTTAAATATACCTGATATAGCGCGAATGGCAAGAAGAGCGCTGTTAAATATACCTGCTATAGCGCTAATGGCAAGAAGAGCGCTGTTACATATACCTGCTATAGCGCTAATGGCAAGAAGAGCGCTGTTAAATATACCTGCTATAGCGCTAATGGCAAGAAGAGCGCTGTTAAATATACCTGATATAGCGCGAATGGCAAGAAGAGCGCTGTTAAATATACCTGCTATAGCGCTAATGGCAAGAAGAGCGCTGTTAAATATACCTGATATAGCGCGAATGGCAAGAAGAGCGCTGTTAAATATACCTGCTATAGCGCTAATGGCAAGAAGAGCGCTGTTACATATACCCGATATAGCGCTAATGGCAAGAAGAGCGCTGTTAAATATACCTGCTATAGCGCTAATGGCAAGAAGAGCGCTGTTACATATACCCGATATAGCGCTAATGGCAAGAAGAGCGCTGTTACATATACCCGATATAGCGCTAATGGCAAGAAGAGCGCTGTTAAATATACCTGCTATAGCGCTAATGGCAAGAAGAGCGCTGTTACATATACCCGATATAGCGCTAATGGCAAGAAGAGCGCTGTTAAATATACCTGATATAGCGCTAATGGCAAGAAGAGCGCTGTTAAATATACCTGATATAGCGCTAATGGCAAGAAGAGCGCTGTTACATATACCCGATATAGCGCTAATGGCAAGAAGAGCGCTGTTACATATACCCGATATAGCGCTAATGGCAAGAAGAGCGCTGTTACATATACCCGATATAGCGCTAATGGCAAGAAGAGCGCTGTTACATATACCCGATATAGCGCTAATGGCAAGAAGAGCGCTGTTAAATGTACCTGATATAGCGCTAATGACAAGAAGAGCGCTGTTACATATACCCGATATAGCGCTAATGGCAAGAAGAGCGCTGTTACATATACCCGATATAGCGCTAATGGCAAGAAGAGCGCTGTTAAATATACCTGCTATAGCGCTAATGGCAAGAAGAGCGCTGTTAAATATACCTGCTATAGCGCTAATGGCAAGAAGAGCGCTGTTAAATATACCCGATATAGCGCTAATGGCAAGAAGAGCGCTGTTAAATATACCTGCTATAGCGCTAATGGCAAGAAGAGCGCTGTTACATATACCCGATATAGCGCTAATGGCAAGAAGAGCGCTGTTACATATACCCGATATAGCGCTAATGGCAAGAAGAGCGCTGTTAAATGTACCTGATATAGCGCTAATGACAAGAAGAGCGCTGTTACATATACCCGATATAGCGCTAATGGCAAGAAGAGCGCTGTTACATATACCCGATATAGCGCTAATGGCAAGAAGAGCGCTGTTAAATATACCTGCTATAGCGCTAATGGCAAGAAGAGCGCTGTTAAATATACCTGCTATAGCGCTAATGGCAAGAAGAGCGCTGTTAAATATACCTGCTATAGCGCTAATGGCAAGTGGAAACCTTAACAGTAAACAGAGCTAAATGACAAAACGTTGCTGTACATTTACCGCTCAGATCCCCCTATTTGCGTGTTCTAATGCCTCTTCTCCCCAGCTGTCAATGGCTTCCTGTATCGTGACCATGCTGTTCATCAATGTAATAGGCACAATAGCTCTGTTCACTGATAGTTATGCAGACCAGCCCAGAGGACCATAAGGGACATGGGCAGGGACGGACTGCACATCTGGCAAATGTCACCCAGCTTTTGCAATCTCCCCTTTTGTTCCTACTCGGTAGACTCCTCCAGCACCCCCCACCCCCACGTGACCTCTCTCTCTGCATGCTGAGGTGTGCGCTGACTGATGGGAGAGATGGCCACTCTATATCCCACCCTGAAGTCCATCCCCAGCGCAGTCAAGCTGCTGAGAAATCCTGAAGTCTGCCCTCCTCTACCGCCTACTCCGGTGACCATACATCTGCCCTAGGCTAGGGGAGTCCTGCGGTTCTACTCTGCATTTATTCATCAATAGGTTATGCTGGGACTTGTAGTTAGGAGTGGGATTCGGCTGGTCTCTCCAGTTCTTCCAAACTGGTTGTTAAAATAATAGTCGGCTCTGCGAACTGGGGAGGATCCCAACTTAATTTCCCCCGGATTTAATTGTATCCACGTCCTTATGTAGGCGTTGTTTGCACCCTGCAGGAGCCAGCAGAGGAGGCCAGGCTGCCATCTCTAGATGGCAGAGCGGGAACAGGTTCGTATCTTTTACTTGGGTGGGGACACTCATTTTAAGGGGGCACTGTGTATAGATTTTTTTTATTTCATGTATGGTGTTTATTTCAGGGGGCACCGTGTAGTATATTATTTATTTTAGAAGGCACAGTGTATCGTATTATTTTTTTTCTAGGGGCACCATTTATAGAATTATTTCAGCAGCCACGGTGTATTGTATTATTCTTTAACGGGCACAGTGTATTTTATCATTTATTTATGGGGCACAGTGTATAGTATTTATTTCAATGGGCAGAGTGTATACAATTATTTATTTCATTGGGCAGAGTGTATGGTACTAATCTATTCCAGGGCACATTATATAATATTTATTTCACGAGAACCACGTATAGTATTATTTATTCCAGGGGGAACCGTGTATTGTGCTACTTATTTTAGTGGTATCAGCGTTATTAATTTCACGGGGCATAGTGTATTGTATTATTATTGATGGGGGGGGGGTTATGCCATGCATTATTTTGTCTTTGTAACAATGCACCTCGGTACTGTCTATTAAAAGTGCCTAAAATACATTTTAGAATTACATTCAAATTCCAATAAATTTTGATTGCCATTTACAGCAGACAGGGCCATATTTGTAATCCTCCACCTGGGGAAGTGGGTGTGGGGAGGCAGCATGTGCTCGATTGTTCTTTGACAGGATGGAATAGAGACCATAGGGATCTCAATTAGAAATATAGCCCTGCCTCCTGTCAAGAGCAATCAAAATTTTTATGGAGGGAAATTCAAGTTTCACATGGTATTACCCTGGTTTTGTCTACAGATGACGGAGTGCAGTTTGTATTCTGTAAATGTGATAAACATCCTGATCATCTATGAGCCACAAGCACAGAAACATATTTTACATTCACCATACAAGTAAGCCGGTGTGCTTTCAAATTCCAAGACTGAATATGAGTCCCAGTCCTAGGGGTGCTCGGGTCATTGCATTAGCTGGGAGGACAGGTACTGAAGGTAGGCAGGAGAAGAATTAGTTAAAAAGTTAGGTTTAAATGCCATGGACACAATGGTGCGGATTTATTAATACGGTCTTAAAGTTATACAGCTAAGAACTAGACTACATTTTTATCACAGTAGCTCATCTTTAGACACCTCTTACTTAGTTTACTTTAGACCAACTTTTTGCGCCAATGTTGCACATTTTAGGCCATACCTACTTTTCATCTAAAATATGCCCCGTTTATCGAGCGAGGTGCAAAATATGCCTCAAACAGTTACCAAATGTGGAGCACGACATGTAACTTTTGAATGGTAAATCGGCCCCTATGTTCCTAAGGGCTTATTTAGACAAACGTGATATACGTCCATGCAATGCGCGTGATTTTCACGCGCCTCGCACGGACCTATGTTAGCCAATGGGGCTGTTCAGACAGTCAGTGATTTTTACGCAGCATGTGTCCGCTGCGTAAAACTCACGACATGTCCTATATTTGTGCGTTTCTCGCGCATCACGCACCCATTGAAGTCAATGGGTGTGTGAAAATCACGCGCAGCACACGGAACCACTTCCGTGTGACGCGCCTGATTCGCGCAACAGCAGTATAAACTATGAATGAAAACAGAAAAGCACCACGCGCTTTTCTGTTTACAAACAGAGTGTCATAATGATGGCGGCTGCACGAAAATCACGCAGCCGCACATCATATGCTGCTGACACACGGAGCTGTTATGTACGCTTGTGTGAATCCGGCCCAACGCTGATGTTTCCACGTGCCAATAGGAGGCCTTTACAGTTATGTTTACTAAGGTCATGTTTACACGGCGTAATTTGGAGGCTGAAAAAAATTATTCATAATACACGTCAAAAGCGCATCCTTTAAACATTGTTTTTGAATACGTGGATTTTGATTTGTTTTTGGACGCATTTATTTCATGAGTTCAACGGGAGGCAGAAGACGCAAAAGAATACACGATACATAAAACAAGTCAAGAATTGACAGGCCGCTTTTACACTATTCTTACTTCAGTTACACACGTGTAAAGAAAAAATAAATAAAATGCAGCGTATGTACGAAAGGCGTATTTTCCCATTGAGGTCAATTGGAAGCTTTAGACAGGCGTTTTTAGCGTGTGTTTTGGCACGTAAAGCATGCGGAAATACACGCTGAAGTAACGACACGTGACTGGGGCCCAATGCCGATTTAACATTCCTCAAGATGGCACTTTGGGTCCCGAGGCTGACGAGCAGCAATGGAGGTTATTCAGCTACAAAAGACCCACTACCCGGCAAGGTAAGCTAATTCTTGGCCTATTCTACTTGCTACGTAAATGTACAACGCAAACTTTGAACTGCAAAATGTGATAACTTTATTAAATTAAAACTAGCACAAACATTTTTAAAAAATAGGTGACAGGTTTACTTTAAATAAGATTTTTTCTTGAAAAATACTTACTATAATCGGATGCAACCCGTAATAAGTTAAGATATCAGCCAAAGTGATTTTATTTCCTGCCATGTATACTTTATCCTCCAAATAGGAATTTAGATCCTAGAAAACAAAATATAGTAACAGAGAAATCAATAATGAGCACCTAATAATCGCACATTGAACAATCACATATTACATAAACACACCTTATCTACAGGTAGCAAAAGAAAGTCAAAGGCTATGTACACCTTTCATGGGCATTTTTTTTTTTTTTAATAAACAGGTCAGTGTGTTTGGTGTAACTTTTTACTTAGTTTTTATTTAAAATGAATCTTACTTTTTTAGATGGAGCTGCTCTGTATACAGAGCAGCTGTATGTAGCACTAAATCCTGTTCCAGTCAGGTCCGCAAAGTTCACTGGTTCAGTGCCAGCGGGTCCTGCGTGTCTCTGACATGCAGGTTCCACTTGTTATTCATCACATCTAAGGTTCACAACATAGATGTGATAGATTACAGGTGGATCCCCACTGACACTGTACCCGTCAGGTCCACGGGACTGATGGATGCAGGTCTTTTTTACAATTTTTGCTGTATTTTTATTTTCTTCCATATGGTATAATTTGACATGTTTTCCTATGTTGGCAACCAGAGGGAGCACTTCCCAGAATTACAGGAAGGTGAATAAGGCAAAGCAACCGTAAATGTGGGAGGGAATCTCACCCCCCCCCCCCCCTACAAGCCAGGAAAAGGTGTCTTCAAATTGCTAAGCAGTGTCCGGCTGCCATTTTGGGTGTGATTGTTGAAATGCAGCTGGCAGAAGCTATAGGACACACCAAAAGGCTAAGGCCGGATTCACACTGACATGTCCGTTTTGCACGCGCAAAAGTTCCGTATGTCATCAGCATATGGTGCGCGGCTGCGTGATTTTCGCGCAGCCGGCATCATGATGACACTCTGGTTTTATGTTTCCAAACAGAAAAGCACGTGGTGCTTTTCTGTTTTCATTCATTTATTTTACTGCTGTTGCGTGAATCACGCGCGGCACCCGGAAGTGCTTCCGTGTGCCGAGCGCGATTTGCACGCACCCATTGACTTCAATGGGTGCGTGCAGCGCGAAACACGGGCAAATATAGGACATGTCATGAGTTTCAAGCAGCGGACATACGCCGAATGAAATTCACTGACAGTCTGAACGGCCCCATTCATTAACACAGGTCCATGCGACGTGCGTGAAAATCACACGTGTAGCACGGACGTATTATACGTTCGTGTGAATAAGGCCTAAGGGTATGTTACCACAAAATTTTAAACATATTTGCTGTTAAAGCAAACAAAAGCCCTATTTTACGGCTAGCTGCATTAGTGTAGGCTAAAATATAACTTTTATTAATTATTCCTAAAAGGACAATGCAAGGAAAACACACACACTTTTAAAAGTTCGCCAATGTTCACTGACAGTGAGAGGACGGATTGACACGTTGCTATAAAGCACTCGCTCAGTGCGGACTAAGTGTCAGAGTGAGGACAGCGCCTGCAGAAACGCTGTATTGTTACAGTTAAACAGGAGGTATCACTGACTGCCGATGGAACATTGAATTAAAAATTGAAGAGAAGCCCCCCCCGACATGTTTCGCTACGAACGTAGCGTCCTCAGGGGTTCAAATGGGGCTACTGGCCAGAAGGGTCTTTCTGGCTTTAGTAAGGGTATGTTCACACGCTTACTAAACAAAAAGGGAAAACAGCTCCTGATTTTCAGCCATTTTTTTAATCCAACTCGCGTTTTTTACGGCCGTTTTTGGAGCTGTTTTTCTATAGAGAATGTAAAACCGCTCCAAAAACGTCCCAAGAAGTGATATGCACTTCTTTTTGGCGGGCGTCTTTTTACGTGCCGTTTTTGGAAAATGGGCGCGTAAAAAATGGTCCCGTCAGAACAGAACGCCGTAGTTCCCATTGAAACGGGCAGACGTTTGTAGACTTTCTGCTTCCGATTTTTCAGCCGTTTTTCGGGACGTTTACGGCCCGAAAAACGGCTGAAAACACTGCGTGCGAACATACCCTTAGAATGATGAAAGTGAAGTGAATGACTTTTCAGTTCACAGGTTCACATGGCGTGTATTTGACACGTTTTTTTTTGCACATTATACATGCCTCTCCTGCCTGCTAAATGTCTTTATCCCTCCATCCTGCTCACAGTCTCCTCCAGCGTCACCATACAATCTTGCTGACAGTCTCCTCCGCAGTGGAGGAGACTGTCACACCACTCTGTGATAAGAATAACCATCTGCTGCTGACAGTCTCCTACCCGACCTCCTGCTAACGGATACCTCACCTCCTCACCCGATCACAGTCCGCACACACAATACATCTAGCGTCGGGGGGGGGGGGGGGGGGTCACGAGAGCGGGCGTCTGTGAGAGAGAGGGACAGACAGACACAGACACACCTTACCTGCAGTGCAGCCAGTCCTCATAATGGCGCCTGCTATCTCCCTACAAAGCAGCTTCCCTGCTGTGTGACTCTGAACTGCGGCTGCACAGTACAGAGCCAGGTGCAATGAACGGCTCACGTTCATTGTGTCCTATGCCCTGTAGCTGCCGTATTCCATCTGTGTATGTGTCGTTAAGAGACACATACACACATGAAATAAAACATGGCAGCCCCCAGTACAGTAAGAAAGTGTCAAAAAAAACAAAACTTTGTGTGTGAAAAATGTAATAGTCAATATATTTTATTAAATAAAAAAACATTAATTAAAAAAAATAAAAATAAATGACACTGTTCCTTTAAACACAATGAATTACTAGAATGTTATGTTACCACACAATACCTTTCACTACTTGTAGAAATCATTTTGTAAATAAAACAATTGGTTTCTTTGCGGCTATTGGTATGAAAATCTATTTGATTTGTATTTCAACAGTTCCAAATGCAACTTACTCCTTCAACCACAGCCAATGAATTCATTGAAAACAAGTCAACAGTTAAAGGGGTTGTTTGCTTAAAAGGGTCCCCCAACAATTAGATGATCACAGGGTATACCCCCCCCCCCCCCCAGCAGTCTGCTGTAATCTGCAGTGGAACCTGGCAGCAAGTGTTGAATTCTCCTTCAGTGCCATCACAGAGAAAAATTAAATGGTCACTAACTCTTCAGCAATAGTCATTAATCAATAGTACAAGCGAATAATATTTTTTTTAAATGTATCTTTAGAGAAAAAAAGCCTTGTTCTCCAATTATTAGGCTCCTATCCTCTCCCTCCTAACAACTGAGGGTATGTGCACACGTAGTGACCAAAAACGTCTGAAAATACGGAGCTGTTTTCAAGGGAAAACAGCCCCTGATTTTCAGACGTTTTTTGAGCAACTCACATTTTTCGCGGCGTTTTTTACGTCTGTTTTTGGAGCTCTTTTCATTGGAGTCTATGAGAAAACGGCTCTAAAAACGTCCAAAGAAGTGTCCTGCACTTCTTTTGACGAGGCTGTATTTTTACGCGTCGTCGTTTTACAGCTGTCAAACGACGACACGTAAATTACAGGTTGTCTGCACAGTACGTCGGCAAACCCATTCAAATGAATGGGCAGATGTTTGCCGACGTATTGTAGCCCTATTTTCAGGCGTAAAACGAGGCATAATACGCCTCGTATACGTCTGAAAATAGGTTGTGTGAACCCAGCCTAACTCATACTAAATTTACTGCTAAAATCCGTCTCCTCAAGACAAGACTGACTCCGCTCACTGAAGGATCAGGTTACAACTGCCCATAGAAGTCTATGGAATGGTAAGTGAAGGAGGAGGAAGGAGCAGGGATAGAGAGAGCTGCAGCAACTTTTAGCAAGGAGCCCCACACACGAGCGTGTTCAGTCCGTGATATACGGTCCGTATGTCGGCCGCATTTCCCGAACTGAACACACTGCAGGGAGCCGGGCTCCTAGCATCATAGTTATCTATGACGCTACGTGTCACTGCCTTGCTGCGGAAAACTGTCCCGTACTGAAAACAGGATTACAGTACAGGACAGTTTTCCCGCAACGAGGCAGGGACTCGTAGCGTCATAGATAACTATGATGCTAGGAGCCCGGCTCCCTGCAGTGTGTTCAGTCCGGGAAATGCGGCCGACATACGGACCGTATATCACGGACTGAACACGCTTGTGTGAATCCGGCTTTAGTGTTACATTTTACCCCAGTGCTGGATTCACAGCTGCGCATTACTGCCCCACCCAGTAGCTCAGGGTAAACGAAACCGCGAGACAGCCGTTAAAACAACGGCCACCACACGGACACATTTATTTCAATGGGTCCGTTCACAAGCCCGTTGTTTTAATGGACCGTGTGAAGCAGCCGTTGAAAAATAGAACATGTCCTATTTTCTTCTGTTTTCATGGATCCCCTGATAGACTATGAGGGATCCGTGAAAACGGGTCCCGCACAGGTGCAACTCGGACGTGAAAAACTGCCATTTTTCATGTCCGAGTTTGCACTCATTCGTCTGAATAAGCTCTTAGAGATCGAGCCTGCAGAAGGGAAAACTGCTAAAAAAAAATAAAAAAATGCAGAATACAAAATCATATAATGACCAGAAACAGTTAGTTATTCCTTAAGTACTCTCGTACGCTTATTCTAAAAAGCCACCTGAAAAATTAGGTACATTTTAAAGACTACGCACACTTCTTTTTAGCAAATATTTTTTATTAAATGAATGTATTTAGTCTGTCTACCCGTTTCCCTTAGTTCACCTAAGTTAACTTTGAGAGAACTGAAAGTGTACATAACTTTTCAGGTGACTTCAGAATAAGCTAAAAAAGAAAATATTTGAAGCAGCACAAATCCTGATATCAGGAGCGGTGTCACGCTGTAAGATCAGACAAACCCAGTCTGACGTAATGTAATCTTCAGAAAAAGCGTGGTGAACAGCAGCCTTGGGAGACGTGTGCTGCTGTTCACCATGCTTTTTCAGAATAAGCTGTCATATGTGTGTACATGAGTAAGAATTTCTGACCATTATAAGACTTGTATTCTGCATTTTTTTTTCAGCAGCTTTCCCCATAGCAGGCTCTAATTCTCACTTGTCTCCGAGCTACTGGGTGAAACCTGACAGACAACTTCTAGTTACAAACTACACACAAAAAAAAAAGTTCGATTTTTTTTTTTTTTTTTTTATATACACTTCTTTATGCATCTAGTACTGTTCTTGATGTACCACCCAAATTCACAATTCTGATAGTTGCTATAGGAAACAGTCGACAGGCAGATCCTATAATGCAATGCTTCTTGCTGCACTGCATTCTGGGAGAGCGAGTTTTCCTTACTAGTTTTATTCGATAACTGCACAGTGCTTCATAAAATTCCCAAAATGCAAGTCACCACAGCAAGCTCTGTGTCAACATATACATTATACATTATATATACAAGATCGCTCAGCAGAGGCACTAGTAAAGCAGCATTATGGACTGCTTGGCTACAGGAGCATGTTTAGCCTTTCAGAAAATAGAATTAGTACCCCTTCCTCAATTTTAACATGAGACGGTGGCACTAGCCCCACATAACAAGGGTTTTCAGAGGTAAGCAACGTTCTACTCTGGTCACATATATAAAACCACCTCCATGGTCAAGCCCTCAGAAGACTTCCGTAGTCGCTAGTGTGTCAGACTCATTGTAAAGCCCATAGTAAAACGCAACATACTTACCTGTTCCTTGTATTAGCAGCTGTTGTATTGTATTATATTGTATTGTATTATATTGTATTGTATTGGCACATAAAGAAGATCCCTCCACTATTAGGTAACCAAAGCTTCAACTAAATGACCCCAATTGAGGTGTCTGAAATTCTTTATCCGCTTCCATTTATACAAGCAACAAAAACCCAATGGACGGACAATTCTAATAGAACACAAAACATAACATGAAATAAATTCTCATTTCTGACCTTGAGTGCAGTTCTGACCTCTTCCCTGGAGGTTAATCTGTCGATGTGTGTGGTTCGGTATTCCAGCCATTGCTGCACAATTGCCTTCTCTTCAATAGAAACACCCAAGAGTTCCTCTTTCTTGGCCTGCGTAGCTAAATGGGAAGCAATGGTGGCAAGGCCTGCAAAGATGGGACCCTTATTGGTCTGAAGGACAGGAATCTGCCGAGAAATAAAAAGAAAAATACGTTTATAATAAAATCTGAAAGATGGCCTACCAAGGAGAAACCTATGGGCGGGCTCACGAGACTGCTGTTAGGCCTCATGCACGCGACCGTAGATTTTGTCCGTAATTCATTTTTATGGTCGACGGACACCTTCCCGTATATTTACGGGAAGGTGTTCGTGCCGTAGAAACCTTCTGCAAAAAACAGGACGTCCTATTTTATAATTTTACGGACCGTGCTACCAGCAAGGCCCGCAAATGCAGACGGCTGTCCGTGCCCGTAGTCATGGACCGTGATTACTGACACGATCGTGTGCCCCATGCCTTACTCCTGCCTGCAGAAGATTGAAGGGTGTGGATGCAGCCACGGACAAGGGATTTGTCTGGTGACAGATGGCCTTTAGAAAAATTTGTCCGCCCTTGAACAAAAGAGGAGGAAACGCGGTGGAAAGCTGGCCTTTGTGTCAGGGTTGCCAACCGTCCGTAAATTTACAGACAGTTCGTAAAAAACTAGTGTGTTTTTTTTCTGCCATCCGTAGTGTCCGGCAGAAAAAAACACCGTTCGGGATTTTTTTTCACTTCCCCTGAATCCCCACAGAAAATGTGCACTGCACATGCACCATAATTTACATGCGCACTTGCGCAGTGCAATGGGGAAAGGCTCTCTGTCTGACTGAGGTCGGGTGGGGACCGGTCACCTTACCTCACAATAGGCCGAGACCAGTGGGGGACCTGGTAGGGGTGGAGGGAGTGTGTGGGACTCCCCAATAACAGCCCCGCTAGCAGCACTCCCGCTCTAAATGGGAAAGCTGCAAGCGGGGCTGTGATTGGCGAGTCCCACCACAAGCAGCAGCCAGAAGTGGAGTGTTCACCTGGCGGTACCTGACCCGCAACCAACACCGTGACCGACTGTCTCTTTCTGGCTCGAGCCGGTGGGAGACAAAGGCCTAATTCACACGACCGTGTTTGGTCCGTGATATACGGTCCGCATGTCTTTAGTATTTCCCGGCCCGAACACAGTGCAGAAAGGAACAGTACTAGCATCATAGTTATGTACGATGCCAGAAGTCCCTGCCTCGCTGCGGGAAAACTGTCCCGTACTGTAATCATGTTTTTAGCACGAGACAGTAAGTAGTTCCGCGGAGAGGCAGGGACACCTAGCGTTATACACGACTATGATGCTAGGAACTTGGCCCCCTGCAAGGTTTTTGGCCCTGGAAATACTGCCGACATGCGGACTGTATATCAATGACCGAACACGGTCATGTGAATTAGGCCTAATAGAGTGAGTGCTTAACTGACTTACTAGTTGGAAAGTTTATAGAACACTGTCAAGGAGTATTGAATATCAGGGTCTCACATTAGCCTTACATGAGAAAGGTCCCTGGTTCAAAGCCGGGCAGAAGTTTTTGTTCATCATCATATCACTTTAATCGTTTTTTTTTAAATTCAACTTGAGTTGTGCCCGTACTCATCTTTTTATCCCACTTGTGTGATCACTTATAAAAAGGTGTTACTCATGCTCTTTATTATCACTTAGGCCTCATGCACATAACCGTCCTTTTGATCCGCAATTACGGATCCGTAATTGGGTATCAAAATACGGATCCATGCATTTCTATGGCCCACATACACCTTCCTGTATATTTACGGGTAAGTGTCTGGGCCGTAGAAATGACCCGCAAAAAATAGGAAATGTTATTTATTTATTTTTTTTAATTTGCAGACCGTGCTCCTATACAAATGCGGGTGACTGTTCGATATGTACGGATGCCTCTTGTAGGGGTAGCTTATAGGGTATGGAGTCATCTGTATTCGCCTATGCACTGGTTCCATAGAGAGTCATATGTAATCAGGATAGGAAACTACATCTCTCCGATCCGCTCTTTCCACTGTCATCGGCGTCTTACAGTTTCAACCATTTGAGGGACCGAGACTGCCTTATCTCCACCCAGGGAAGCTCCAGTGATAACTGTCCAGTTGGTGGAGATAAAATTGTCAGAGTCCCCCAAATGTTTGCATGAGATGCCAATGCCTGCAGAGAGAGAAGATTCGAGAACCAGCGAGTGCCCTGCTTCCTGTTGCTGAGGGAGAGAACTTTGCACCCGCTATCTAGGTCCTTCTGCAAGTGGCAGTAGAGGCAACTCACCAGCAGGTGGGGGAAAGAGGACAGACACATTTGGAGATGTGCACTTTAAGGAAGTGGTGGGGCAGTAGAGGCGAGGTCCTGGCTGGACTACGGGCGCTCTCTGAATTTTGATGCTCTGCTCTGGACTCTGGCTGCATCTCCAGTGATATGGACAGTTACGTTATTGGAGGTTTACAACGTATACGTTTAACGGAGGCCTGTGATGGATGTCACACAGTGGCATTCATCACCCATGAGCTCTCATGTTAAAACAAAAAAAATTTGACTTTTTTTTAACTGGATACCATTTTTTTGGAATAGTGTAACTACAATATTTCATACTGTTTTTTTTTTTTTTTTTGCAGTATACACACGAATATTGCGCAGAAGCCAAATAGAAACGTTTTGTGCTTTCGTACGGCTAATGTAATCCATATGGCCACATCTAGCGATGTGATCAGGACCTCAGTATCAGGTCATGCGATTTCAGACTATTAATTTAACCATATACAAGAAATAGTAGTTGGTTAAACTGGCAGAAGTGACTGTACCAGTCACATGATCACATTATGCCAAGGCCAGCGTTTACACAGCAAGTGGGGCATATATCATTTTTTTTCTCTCAAACTCCTATTGAAATGCCCTCGGCCATAAGGACAGGCGATATAAGTGTTTCAGGAGTCCATTGCTTGACAGCTGTCCTTACTCTATCTATACAGATTGCCACCACCTGAAAGCGTTACATAGAAGGGTCTGACTGCTGTCTTCCCCCGAACTCGCCGGATTTATAACATAAGACCATCAATAGTCTCATACATAAGAGTTCTCTGCGCCCGTGCGAGCTCACCTTGCTGCTCCCGAGGGCACGGCTGCTGTACTTTCCTGCCTTTAGCCCGAGACATTTCTCCAACGCGGTCAGCTCCTCCACCGCCATCTTGGTTGGCATGTCACAAAGACAGCACACGCTGCCAACCACACAGCTGAGGCGTTTACCGCCCCTCCGTAAACCGCTCCTTCTAATTGGTCAGAATAAAGGCAGTGGCCTTGTCCAACGTACATCCCTTGCGATGATTGGTCAACATTACCAACTGTAGAATCATAGAGTTGGAAGAACGCGAGAATCATTTGCAGCGTTTCCACTTCCTAGTTTACAGCGTTCTAGATTTGGTGATTCCTCCAAGAGAGTGGGCGTTCATTTTTGCGCAATTGTCTCATAAGTGCTGGACCTGCTGTTAGTCCTGGCGCTGGTGCTGGTGCTGGTCACATCTTCACATGATTGTTATAGGATGCAGCCGTTCCTATCATTTTTATTATGTTTAATCCTGGATGCTGGATTACATTTTATAAATGAATATCTCTTTTCATTGGGGTGCAGGAAAAGTTAACTACCTGTGGCAACGGTGATTTTAAGGGGCTGTCTGGGAATTTGGGAGGGGGTTTCAGGAACCTGTGTGAAACAAAATAATAAAAACAACAAACTTTCTAAAGACTTCGGCTCTGTACATCTGTGTAGTTGTTTCTGTCACAAAAGGAAACCACCACACTGCTGGATCCCTCACATGACCGACGGATCCCATTGACTTATAATGGGGGTTGTCAGATTCCGCCACGTTGATTGTCATTTTGACAGGAATAATAACGGAGCCTCTGATGCAGATGTGAACAGAGCTTTATTATTTGCATGCTTCCTCTGTCCCCCACCGCTGTTTCCCACAGACAAGTTTTGTCCATAGCGTCTTGCAGAAGTTATTGGATAATTCATTCATGGACAGAATGTGGGAGATTTATCAAAAGTGTATAAACGTACGAATTGGTGGAAATGGCGTAAATAGGGCCAATTTTATCAAAGTGGCGCATGTGGCATGATACATTTGACTCCGCTTGCTAGACATGTTAAACCCTTTTCATTGCCTTGTGCCTTATATTACGAAACTCAATTCAGAGCCTTTCTGCTTATTACAGAGTACAGGCGGCTGTATAAACAGCCATAGTCTGCTCATGGATTTACTGGGCAGCAGTCAGAAATTTGACCTAGTCCTAAATGTCTAACAATGGAAGGCTCCTGTGGCAGTTCAGGAGTAGAATACATAAAACATTTTGTATTTGTAAAGTATTAGTAACTCTTGCCACATCTTAACCTGGTTTTGTTATTTAGTTAGAGTACTTTCCCCCACGTATTTTATGACATATCCATTGGCCCTAAGTGGCTCTATTCTGCACAGTAATAATTTTGGCGGTCTTTCCCTGTGACTCCCATCTAATACCTGTGCTTTGTTTCCTTTGCAGATAAGTAGTCCCAAAGGTGTTTGGCAGCAACTTACATCCCAATCACTAATAACATGCACTTCAAAATGCTGGAGAGACTAGTTTCTACTGGACACGCATGACACCGCTGATCTCCATATGATACATGATCAAGTAGCTAAAATTCAACCCTGCGTACTGTTTCCACATAATATAGGCCCATAGACCACCATAGTGGGGTCGTCCCTGTTCAGGACCACCTCTTATACTCAAAGAAGAGATCCTCTACTAACAACGGCTGTTGCTATGGGTGGACTCAGCACGTTAATGAAATACTTTGGACGCCATGTAATCCTTTATTCCTCTTCACTATTACTTTGCTTTAAGGATGCGTTCACACCTGAGTCAGGGCTCCTCACAAGCTTTCCGTCTGAGCTTTCCGTCAAGGGAACCCGTGAACGGAGCCCTGACTGAAACAAACGGAAATTATAGGTTTCCGTTTGCATCACCATTGTTTTCAATGGTGACGGATCCGGTGCAAATGGTTTCCGTTTGTCTCCATTGTGCAAGGATTCCGTCATTTTGACGGAATGAATAGCGTAGTCGACTACTACTACTCTCGGCAACAGGATCCCCTTTGGTTCCAGAGTACCTTAGGGGACCTGCTCACACAAAAGAGTTGTTCAAAGTGGACAACCCCTTTAAAAATGGTTAACTCTAATTCATATTTTGTGCTCCACTTCCTGATATTTTTTATTTCTTATATTTTGTTTATTTAAAAGTGTTTTGAGTGTATTGAAATATGTAATAATGTAGCAAAACAAAGCCGCAAATATCTACTGCTATCAAAGTCAATGTTGCAACACTAACAACCCTGGGATATGTTATACATCACATACAATCATCTTGGCACATGAATCATAAAGGAGATAAATGTCCCTGGGTATTGCCTGACAGGCTAGAGCACGTCACATTCAGATCTCCTGGCATGAGCTGTGCTTGTCAGTAAGATTAGACAGTGTCAGATATTACTTGGCGGGAGCTTTACTTTTATCAGAAAAACCTTAATACTTAAAATAATTTGTCCCCAGTGTTATTGAAATCTGGCAGAATGTTGCTTTTAGGTTTGGAAACCATACATCTCCGCACCTCCAACTCCACATCAGCGTCTTTATCTGAAATGATGTGATGCACATTGAAACTGTCAATGTGTATTTTGGGATCTATCATTCCTGAAATTGGGGCAACAGCACAAGATGTTAGAGGTTTTGGAAACTCACAGTAGATAATAACACTGACCAAAGACTTTTCTGAAGAAAAGGAATTTTAAAAAAAGATGTAGAATTAATATTATTCTGAAAAGTCCACGGTACTGTCACCTTTATGTGGGGTATGAGCAGCCAAACATAGTTATTAAATTCATCAGTTACCAATCTGTCCCTAGTCTGTTAGTAAATGTCATTTATTTGCTGTTATTTATGTAGCATAAACATAATCTGTAGCTCTGTACACAAATTGTATCCATTCACAAGAGTCCCCAGTAGAGCTCACAAATTCAGATACACACGCACGCACGCGCGCGCACATGGGCCATATTAAAGCTATAAAGTTTTAGGAACTTCTGTGTCTCATGTTCACACCTAAAGTGTACCTCCAGTTATTGAAAACGTATGTTAAGTTATAGAGACATGTCAAAAGTTTTAGTCTGTGTTGGTCTGGGCTTTGATACTTTCTATGGTTCACTAGAACAAAACTGCTCAAGCGCTTATTAGGACTCATAGCAGTTTTGGCTCCAATCGTCTTTTCCTGGCAGAAGATGGCCCATAGGGTATAATGCAAGTCTATTGCCCGTCTTCACCTCTCCCCAGTAAGACCAGTAGAAGCTGACGGGAGTATACATTGCTGTATGCTTTAATGAGTGCAGCTACATTCTAGAGAACGGTGGGATCTCAGAGCCTGGCCCCCCCACCGATGAAAGCTTCTGATATGTTACGTTACTATGACATATCAGAAGTGTTCTGTAATAGGAGGTACGCTTTAAGTACTCTAGAGTCAAGTTTATGTGACTGGATATCTATTGTAAACCATCATTTCTTCACCGTAACTTGTAAATAAAAAAAACACAGTTTCGTTTTTTAAAAATACACTACCGTTCAAAAGTTTGGGGTCACCCAGACAATTTTGTGTTTTCCATAAAAACTCACACTTATATTTATCAAATGAGTTGCAAAATGACTAGAAAATATAGTCAAGACATTGACAAGGTTAGAAATAATGATTTTTATTTGAAATAATAATTTTCTCCTTCAAACTTTGCTTTCGTCAAAGAATGCTCCATTTGCAGCAATTACAGCATTGCAGACCTTTGGCATTCTAGCTGTTAATTTGCTGAGGTAATCGGGAGAAATTTCACCTCATGCTTCCAGAAGGCCCTCCCACAAGTTGGATTGGCTTGATGGGCACTTCTTACGTACCATACGGTCAAGCTGCTCCCACAACAGCTCTATGGGGTTGAGATCTGGTGACTGCGCTGGCCACTCCATTACAGATAGAATACCAGCTGCCTGCTTCTTCCCTAAATAGTTCTTGCATAATTTGGAGGTGTGCTTTGGGTCATTGTCCTGTTGTAGGATGAAATTGGCTCCAACCAAGCGCTGTCCACAGGGTATGGCATGGCGTTGCAAAATGGAGTGATAGCCTTCCTTATTCAAAATCCCTTTTACCTTGTACAAATCTCTCACTTTACCAGCACCAAAGCAACCCCAGACCATCACATTACCTCCACCATGCTTGACAGATGGCGTCAGGCACTCTTCCAGCATCTTTTCAGTTGTTCTACATCTCACAAATGTTCTTCTGTGTGATCCAAACACCTCAAACTTCGATTCGTCTGTCCATAACACTTTTTTCCAATCTTCCTCTGTCCAATGTCTGTGTGCTTTTGCCCATATTAATCTTTTCCTTTTATTAGCCAGTCTCAGATATGGCTTTTTCTTTGCCACTCTGCCCTGAAGGCCAGCATCCCGGAGTCGCCGCTTCACTGTAGACGTTGACACTGGCGTTTTGCGGGTACTATTTAATGAAGCTGCCAGTTGAGGACCTGTGAGGGGTCTATTTCTCAAACTAGAGACTCTAATGTACTTGTCTTGTTGCTCAGTTGTGCAGCGGGGCCTCCCACTTCTCTTTCTACTCTGGTTATAGCCTGTTTGTGCTGTTCTCTGAAGGGAGTAGTACACACCGTTGTAGGAAATCTTCAGTTTCTTGTCAATTTCTCGCATGGAATAGCCTTCATTTCTAAGAACAAGAATAGACTGTCGAGTTTCACATGAAAGCTCTCTTTTTCTAGCCATTTTGAGAGTTTAATCGAACCCACAAATGTAATGCTCCAGATTCTCAACTAGCTCAAAGGAAGGTCAGTTTTATAGCTCCTCTAAACAGCAAAACTGTTTACAGCGGTGCTAACATAATTGCACAAGGGTTTTCAAGTGTTTTCTAATCATCCATTAGCCTTCTAACACAGTTAGCAAACACAATGTACCATTAGAACACTGGAGTGATGGTTGCTGGAAATGGGTCTCTATACACCTATGTAGATATTGCATTAAAAACCAGACGTTTGCAGCTAGAATAGTCATTTAACACATTAACAATGTATAGAGTGTATTTCTGATTAATTTAATGTTATCTTCATTGAAAAAAACTGTGCTTTTATTTAAAAAATAAGGAAATTTCTAAGTGACCCTAAACTTTTGAACGGTAGTGTATGCCCCAGGACCCTCACTACCTTCCCAAATACTCACAGCAAAACCTAACAACAAGTCCTTGCTGCTATATGATATAGGATTTAGCCTAGGTCCTGTACCTGTAATACGGTTTAGTTTTTAGAAAAAATATGCCCCAGGACCCTCACTACCTTCCCAAATACTCACAGCAATACCTAACAACAAGTCCTTGCTGCTATAGGATATAGCCTAGGTCCTGTACCTGTAGTACCCTGGGGTTTCATGCCATGTCTGTAATGGGTACTTGTACTGCCCTAATGCAGTGCTTTTATTGTACAGCACAGGTAAATGATCATTGCCTTGGGAGTCCTTTAATGTAATTGATTTGAGTTATGGGGTACTTACATAGTTACATAGTTAGTACGGTCGAAAAAAGACATATGTCCATCAAGTTCAACCAAGGGATGGGAGAAAGGGAAAGCATGGGAAACACAAAGAAACACTGAGACACTGGAACAAGCTAGTGCAGGGGTCAACAACTCCCAGCCTGCCCTGACAGCCTTTGGCTGAAACTCCACACTCTCAAACTCTTTCGCCCATTCTCCCTCCGAGTAGCAATAGTCTACCGTCCCCTGGGCTCACCAAGTCAATTCCCGGATCATTTTGCTGCCTGTCTTCCACAATTCCTATCATCTGAAACATCAACTCTCATCATGGGTGACTTTTACATCCCCATTTTAGATCCCCTCATCTGCCTCCCAGTTTCTATCTTTAACCTCCTCACTAGGTCTGTCACAAATTACTAACTCTCCTACACATGAAGACGGGCATTCACCTTACCTGGTCTTCTTCTGTCTCTGCTCAGTTTCTGACTTTAATAATTCTCCTCTCCCGCTCTCTGATCACAACCTCATCTCCTTTACTTTCACAAATGCTCTGCCACCTAAAAACATTCCTACCCATTAGACATACAGAAATCTACATGCCATTAACACTCAGCAACTCATAGACAGTCTACATTGTCCCCCATCTCTTCCCTCTTTTGTCCCAATCTGGCCATCAAACATTACAATAACACTCTGAAAAATGCTTTGGATGAAGCAGCCCCCCCCTACACTCCGAACCACCCGGCAAAGACGTCCACAACCCTGGCAGACGCCCCAATCCCGATTTCTTCAGTGGTGCTCGAGATGTGCCGAACGTCTATGGAGAAAATTGCACTTGTCAACAGACTTTCTCCATTACAAATTTATGCTGAGAACTTACAACTCTGCACTTCACAGAGCCAAACAAGTCTATTTCACCTCTCTCATCTCCACACTATCTAATAATCCAAAACGCCTCTTTGATACTTTTCACTCCCTCCTTAGTCCTAAAGTGCAGACACCGATCACAGATCTCAGTGCTGAAAACCTGGCCATTATAAACTCATTAATGAAAAAAACAACTCTTGACCCATCCAGCCTTGCTAACTACTGACCTGTCTCTAATCTCCCCTTCATCTCCAAACTCCTGGAACACTTGGTCTACTCTTGCCTTATCCGCTATCTCTCTGCTAACTCCATTCTTGACCTTACAATCTGGTTTCTGCACTCTACACTCCACAGAGACTGTCCTTACTAAATTCTTAAACTATCTCTTGGCGGCTAAATCTAATGGCAAATACTTTCTCCTGATTCTTCTGGATCTCTCTGCAGCCTCTGACACTGTAGACCACAAACTCCTACTTAACAGTCTCCACTCTATTGGCCTTGAAGACATGGCTCTTTCTTGGTTTTCTTCCTATCTCTCTGACCGCTCGTTCAGTGTGTCATTTGCTGGTTCTACTTCTCCTCTTCCCCTTGATATCGGGGTTCCTCAGGTATCAGTCCTAGGTCCGCTTCTCTTTTCTCTCTACACAGCTCCTATTGGACAAACCATCAGCAGATTTGGCTTCCAGTACCATTTCTACGCTGATGACACCCAACTATATGCCTCTTCCCATGACATCACCCCTGCTCTAATACAAAACACCAGTGATTGTCTGTTCTCTGTCTCTAACATCATGTCCTCTCTCTATCTGAAACTGAATCTTTCTAAAACGGAGCTCCTTATGTTCCCACCATCTACTAACCTATCTAAACCTGATGTCTCCATCCCAGTGGGTGGCACTACCATAACTCCCAGGCAGCCAAATCTCTCATTGTCGCTCTGATTCACTCTCGTCTTGATTACTGTAACTCATTACTAATCGGTCTTCCATTCACTAAACTCTCCCCTTTCCAATCTATCCTTAATTCAGCAGCCAGGCTCATCTTTCTGACCAACCACTACATCAACGCCTCTACCCTCTGCCAGTCACTGCACTGGTTGCCCATACCATTCAGAATTAAATTCAAACTTATTACTCTCACCCACAAAGCTCTCCACAGTGCTGCACCTCCTTACATCTCCTCCCTCATCTCTGTCTACCACCCTACTCGCGCTCTACGTTCTGCCAACGACCTTAGATTAACATCCACCATAATCCGAACCTCCCACTCCCATCTCCAAGATTTCTCTCGTGCTGCAACAGTTCCCTGGAATGTGCTACCCTAGACAATCAGATTAATTCCCAACATTCACAGTTTTAAACGTGCCCTAATAACACATCTTTTTAGACAGGCCTATAGCATTCCCTAATCTGACTCCTTTCCCTGGCCCCCCTTTTACAATAGTCATGAGAACTTGACCCCTTCATTCAGCCGTATCCCACATACTCCTTGCACCCTAATACACTTCATGTCTGTCATACACAGACACCGGACCATGCAGCTTTATTTGTACTACCCCATATGTATAAAAGATGGCTGGACCATTGTACTTAACAAGCATTTTTCACATTTTGTCTCTCCCTTATTTCCTCATAGATTGTAAGCTCTTGCGAGCAGGGTCCTCACTCCTCTTGTTTGAATTGTAAATTAGTTTTGTCACTACGTAATGTCTGATATTGTCTGTGCAATGTACCACCTGAATTGTAAAGTGTTGCGGAATATGTTGGCGCTATATAAATAAAGATTATTATTATTATTATTGTTAATAATAAATAATGAGGCCTCTGGCTGTCAGTGCATTCTGGGAGTTGTAGTTTCACAACAGAGCTCTATGTTATGTGCTATTTGGCCATATAGAGCTGTTACATTGGCCACTCCATAACAATGTTATGTAAGTACTGTAAAGTATAAACCTTATTTGGTCACTGTATGGCACCATTTTTGTGACACTGTTTTGTAATATGTGGATACTGGATGGTGGTATTTGGACACAGCGTGGATCTATTGTTTGTTCACTATATAGTAGTTTATGTAGGCACACTTGTGATTTGTATACATTTTATATACACACAGTTGTGTGTTTGCAAACTTTTAATATGATGTGACTACAGCTTTCTTTAATTGTTTTAGTGTAAAACATATGTGGAATACACTGGGTATAACGCAACAAATATCCCACTAACTGATGCATAACAAGGAGCAGTGTTATTCACCAAGTCCGGTTTCTGCGATGGGTCCCAGTGGGTGGCCATGATTTTGGACGCAACAGGACACTTTCTCCTCTCCTGTGACAGCCTCTATCTTCCGCTTGGATGGCGGCATTGGGTTGCCAAGGCAACCAGCACATGAAGATGACTTCAGGCTCGGTGGAATATTTAAAGAGGACTCCGGTTTGTGCTCCTTGCCTGCAGATTAAGGTACATCCCTGATCTGGCTATGGATCCTGTGCTCATTGACTCTGTTCTTGAACTCGGCCTTGTTCCTGGTTTACGCTCCTGTCTCGCCCTTTGGATTTGTGGCTTGGTACCTGTGGTTCTACTCCTAGTATCGAATCCTGGCCTGACTCCTAACTATGCTTCTATCTCATGCTCCGGCTTGCTTTATTCTATCCACTTATCTATTGGCGACCCCTGGCTACATTCCTGACTTCGCTATAGCGCACCCGGTGCCAATTTGTGACTAATCTGGGAGACGCAACTTGGGAATCCAACACGGAAACTACTTGCGGAGGTCAAGGTTAAAGAACGGCGAGTTTCCTCAGACTCCACACCCCAGTCTAGCCAGCACCGAACCGATTTTGGCTTAGTGGATCCATTACTCTGGTGAAAAACGTAATTAGCTGTAAATAAAGGAACACTGTGAGGGTATGTTCACACGTAGTCAACCAAAACGTCTGAAAATCCAGAGCTGTTTTCAAGGGAAAACAGACCCTGCTTTTCAGACGTTTTTTACCAACTCGCATTTTTACCAACTCATTTTTTTACCAACTCGTTTTTGGAGCTGTTTTCATTGGAGTCTATGAGAAAACAGCTCCAAAAACGTCTGAAAGAAGTGTCCTGCACTTCTTTTGACGAGGCTGTATTTTTACGAGTCGTCGTTTGACAGCTGTCAAACGACGACTCGTAAATAACAGGTCGTCTGCACAGTACGTCGGCAAACCCATTCAAATGAATGGGCAGATGTTTGCCGACGTATTGTAGCCATATTTTCAGACGTAAAACGAGGCATAATACGCCTCGTATACGTCTGAAATTTGGCCGTGTGAACATACCCTTAGGGTGCATTTACATACAGCGTTTCTAGTAGCACTTTATCTGGCAAGATGTTCGCTTAAAGTCAATGGGGAAATATAAAACTTTTTTGGGTTAGTAGCGTTTTTCCAAAATCGCAGCAAGCCTGGCTTTGGCGGTTTTTTTTTTTTTGCATCATCTAGTGACGTTTTTGTCCTATAGACCTCTATAGGTTTTTTTTCCTTTTTAAAAAAATGCAAGTCTCAATTTGTGTTGCATTTTTTTAATGGAATTTTTGTTTTTTCATTAAAAAGCATATGTTGCAAAGAGGAGTCTTTGCATTACATGATCTGAACCGCAGGTAGTAAAATACACTAAACGCATGTACCATTTTACTAAAAGAAACAAGTTTTTTTTAGATGCGCTTTTTTTGGCCAAAAAACACCGCACAAGAAGTGTGTATGTGAAGGAGGCCTTATACAGCTATTGTGGGTCCCAGGATCAGTAAGGGTATGTTCGCACGCTAAACAAAAATGTCTGTAAAATACAGAGCTGTTTTCGAGGGAAAACAGCCTCTGGTTTTCAGACATTTTTGAAGCATCAAACGTTTTTTGAGACCATTTTTGGAGCTGTTTTTCTATTGACACAATGAAAAACGGCTCCAAAAACGGCTCAAGAAGTGACATGCACTTTTTAGGGGGCGTTTTTTTACGTTTCAGTTTTTCAAACAGCCGTGTAAAAAAACGCCCCGTTAGAACGAAAGTGTGTGTGTTATGCGATTCTGAACTAAGGTCCGGGTACCATAGCTGAATTATGGTCGGGGACTGCATATATGCATATATAGTCAGCATGAGACTGATGACATCACAGACAGGAAGTGGTAGATTTTTTGGTGGCGGACAATGGTAAAGTGTGGCTTGAAGTATTTGGTACAATTATGTTATTGTTATCTAATGCGACTATGGGATGTCTTGACAGTCTGAGGATATAGCCTGGAATAAATACAATTGCAACAAAACAGCTGGGAGAAGTATGGATTTGCATCCTCTCAAGTTTAACACGCTGTAGGGCCAGGTTCACACTGCAACTAGGGAGTTGTGGGCCTGGCCTTACACAACATTTGAGGTTTTGACCCACCCAATAGTCAGAATAGACTTTCTTGTAGGAGTAAGGCCGGATTTAAACGAGGCATTTTGCGCGTGCAAAAGGCACTTAACAGATCTGTGTGTCAGCTGCCTATGATGCATGGCTACGTGATTTTCGCGCAGCCGCCATCATTATGACACTGTGTTTGTATGTTTGTAAACAGAAAAGCACGTGGTGCTTTTCTGTTTTCATTCATACTTTTTACTGCTGTTGCGCGAATCACGAGCGTCACATGCAAGTGCTTCCGTGTGCTGCGCGTGATTTTCACGCACCCATTGACTTCAATGGGTGTGTGATGCGCGAACAACGCACACATAACGGACATGTCGTGAGTTTTACGCAGCGGACACACGCTGCGTGAAACTCACGGACAGTCTGCATGGCCCCATAGACTAACATAGGTCCGTGCGAGGCGCGTGAAAATCACACGCGTTGCACGTACGTATATCCCGTTCGTCTAAATTTAAGCATATGTTGTCCTGCTCCCTTTTAGTAGTTACTAATAGCCCAGCAGTCGCAGCAGCCCCCCCGCACTTACTGACTAATCACAGCATCCTCCCCAATAGTCACAGTAGCCCCCCGCACTTCCTCAGTAATAACAGAACCTTCCCCAATAGTCACAGTAGCCCCCTCCTCCCTGTGTAATTTGATAATACAACTCTCACGGATGCCGGTTTAAAGACATTTTACTGTATACATAGTTTAGGCTAAGCTAACACATTTGTTTTTATGTGTAAAAAAAATAAAATAATTGTGAATGAATTGATTCAAATTGATGTATATTTTTACACCAGTTTAGATTCCAGAAAAATAAATCTGAAAGGATAAAATCTTTTTCATTTTTTTTACAAAATGTGTGTAACCCCCCCCCCCCCAAAAAAAAACAAACCAAAAACAACGGCCAAACAATAGAATGAACTAAGTTTCAATCATTCTTTTAAATGGGGTCATGGCCTGGGTTGTGACATGGCCATGGCTTATTGGTTAGAGCTGTGCCACATATCAATCTATGTATTTGATCTAAAAAAACTGAATTTAGTCTTGCAAAAGTAAAGCAAATGTATTATAAAATATTATACTTATAAGAGAAGGAAAAAGTTCATTAACCTCTAAACCCTTATTTCCAGGAACACTACCACGTAGCATCCTTGGGAATTTCTCTTGTTAGAACATCATTATTTTTGTGGATATGGCACCTATTGATGGGACAGAGGGGCACTTTTACAAACAATGGGGGAGATTTACAAAAGCTATACGCGCCAGAATTCTGTCTGAAATTGCGCCAAAAATGTGGAAAACATTCTGTGCTCCAAATCTATTATGTGTTCAGACACTTTTCACACCCCAGTCGACTGTTTTAAAAAGTTACTAGAAAAGGGGAGTGTCTCCGAGGACTCGTAAAATGCGGCAGATTTATTAATTGGTGCAAAATATTAGTGTAAAGACCGCCTGCCATATGGTAGCGTAAAGTTAAAAACTTTCTAACACATCTAGCAACATGTGCCAAATTTATTATACCGCATGTGCCACTATGATTAATTTGGCGCAGTTTCACCTTTGAGACAGTACTAGTAAATCTTCACCAGTATTTTTTTTATACCTACTACGGGATTAGTTGACAAGTATACAAGCAGGTAAATAGATCAGTGTAAAGTTGATACAGTTTTCAGTGTATGTTGATATTGTATCTAGGATTTTCTGCAATAGTTATTTTTACTTACATAAACCTTGTACCTGTTTAGAGGATTTGTATAAAAGTAGCGTTGATTATTACCTTTCTGATCCGTCATAGACTTGAAAGCTGAGTGGCCGCACTCTAGATTAGGATGACAGCACGGCAGCAATGTTTGAGATGATTGAACTAATTGGGACAGATTATACAATGATCTAAACTGTCACACGCTCCTGTTTTAACCCTTTTCATTTTTAGTATCGCTGAAATAATTAACCTGATATTTCCCAGCTTGTTCAAATATATAGGATGAGATGGAAACATTTAGTGCTCAATTAGTGTAATATGGATTTTAACGTGGTTTTAAATTTGGTATTTATTTCACATGATTTAGAATGGATACATTAATCTTAGGGGTGGGTCATGCATTTCACATCTTAATGTAGCAAATGATATCATGCCCCTTTCATCACATATACAAATACTATACAAGAATGTACACAATCAGGACTATGCATAGTATGTGCTCATTCATTGTTGTAGTCAACATTTAACCATAGCTTATGCTATCCATGTTTGGCAGTCCGCAAAAAAAAAAAATGGAAGGAAATTGTCACTATTTTGTCCCCACCTCCCCGGAAATACCCATAGGAAGGTCTCGTGATCTCCCTGTGAGGGGATTTCCTAGGCGCTTCCTAACAACGTGTCTGTAAAATGCTGACAGCACACAGATATGGTTTCCGTCTGTTATTTTTGCGGACCCATAGACTTGAAAAGGCGGCACGGGCCCTCAAAAATAGACAGGAAAAGGACACTGATGTGTGCATGGTCCCATAGAAATGAATGGGTCAGTGTGCTATCTGCAAAAAATGCGGAAAAAGCACACTTAAGAAAAACACAGTTGTGTGCATGAGGTCTAATTACGCATGAAGTTTTTGATGCTGTTTTTTTTTAGCCAAACACAGGAGTGGAAACAAAAGATAAAAAAGTGTAATTTTTTACTTTATATACTTAGGCTTTGTTCACACAGGGCGGATATGCTGCAAAAAACAGACATCGTATCCACCCTGTGCACTGCAGGGAATTCCGGCCAAAAAAACGCACCAAATGTGGTGCAGTTTTTCGGCTGGAACGTCCGCTGCGGAAAACTGCACATAGAAAAAAAAGTTTCATACTTTTGTAGCCATGGTAACGCGTTCCTCTGACATCCTGCAGGCCGGCCTCCTGGGATGACGTTTCATCTTATGTGACCACTGCAGCCTGTGATTGGCTGCAGTGGTCACTTGGGATGAAACGTCATCCTAGGAGGCTGACCTGGATAAAGAAACACATAATTCTGGGTAAGTATAAGATTTTTATTTTATTTTTTTGCGTCAGAATCGCTGCTTTTCCGCTGCAGAAAACGCAACATCTGCTATTTGTTGTGGGTTTTACCTCCCCATTGAATTCAATCGGAAAAACCTGCAGCAAATAAGCAGCGATTACGCAAATACAGATGACATGCTGCGAATTTTAAAAAATGCACCGCAGGTCAATTTATGAACAGTTTTTCGGCGCAGTTTTTGCACAGCGTGTGGATGAAATCTCATCCACTTTGCACCTACTGTATTAATTATGCTGCGGATTTTCCGTTGCGGAAAATCTGCAGTATTTACACTACGTGTGAACTTACCGTTATACTTCCTTTTGGATCAACTTCCAGCTTTGGCTTAAAAAAACGGCATCATATGTGATTCCAGCCTAAGGGCTGATACACATGGCAGTATTACGGCTCAGAGCATGAGCCATATATAGTGCCAAGGACAGGATTGGTGATATTAAGTACCAACCTCGAAGTACTTATTATTAGTATTCCAAATTTTGCTGGCTTATCCATAAATAGCAGATATATTTATGATCCAAAGTGGTCAGCCTCATCCACAGTCTCTGTACAAGTTAAAGTTAAATTCGCACATTTTGTACCATGATTTTACCGATCTGATTTTCCTTTTGAAGAAGCAGTTGCTAGAAATGTCCTTCTATTTATTCACCTTTGACTCAGTATCATACTAGCTTGGAAGAATTCCACAAATCCTCACCAGTTCCTCGTTCAGAGTTGCTTGTCTAAGGGCTTTTTCACACAAGCGTAGTATACGTCCGTTTGACGTCCGTTAAAACCACACGCATGTATTTCAATGGGGCCGTTCACACAGCCGTTGTTTCAACGGACCGTGTGAAGGGTCCGTTAAAAAATAGACTATGTCCTAATTTCTTCCATTTTCACTGATCCCTCGATAGACTCAAGTCTATGGGGATCTGTGAAAACGGGACCCGCACGGGTGCAACTCGGACTTGAAAAACTGCTGTTTTTCAGATCAGAGTTTGCACTCGTTCGTGTAAATGTGTAAATCTAGCCTAAGTTCTTGTTTTTTCAATTGTGTTCATTGTATCCCTCCAGTTTTTGGTGTTCTCTATTATTAGTTAGCCCATGTTACAGGAATGGGACCAGGTTCTGAAATGAAGCAGGGACTTTCTCATAGAGAAGCCAGTGAGACATAAATAGGACTGCTGGACTTAGAAAAAGATGAATATTTCATAAAGTGTATTTCACTATAAATAGGAAATTGCATACAAACTGTTAACCAAAAGAATCACACAAGTCAATAGGACTGGAGGTTTTACCACAGTGTAGATATACATATTCTATACAAATGACGATTATTGTACAATGACAGCCCATATCCTCCATCCCGCTAAATTGGACATCTGGATGACACACCACTGCAGCTCTCCCCTATTCAGCATCACCAAAGACTTTTATGCCTGTGGCCAGCTTCAGTGATATCATCATTTTAACCCCTTAATGACCAAGCCATTTTTTACGTTTTTCCACCGACTCATTCAAAGAGCTATACACTTTTTATTTTTGTGTCGACATAGCTGTGTAAGGACTTGTTTTTTGCGGGACAAGTTGTACTTTTTAATAGCACCATTTTGGGGTACATAGAATTTATTGATTAACTTTTATTAACTTTTTCTGGGGGGGAATAGAAAAAAACCCCGCAATTTCGCCACACTTTTTTGCGTCCTAAATTTACGCCGTTTACCGTGTAGTATAAATAACACAATAACTTTATTCAGCGGGTTGTTGCGATTGCAACGATACCAAATTTGTATAGTTTTTGTATGTTTTACTACTTTTACACAGTGAAAACACTTTTTTTGCAAAATTATTTGTTTTCGTGTCTCCATATTTGAAGAGCCATAACGTTTTCATTTTTTCGCCGATGCAATTGTAGGAAGGTTTTTTTTTGCAGGACGACTTGTAGTTTTTATCGGTACCATTTTGGAGTAGATGCGACTTTTTGATTTCTTTTTATCAAATTTTTTTTGTCTGGATTCAAAGAAAACAGCAATTTTTGCATGTTTTTTTATTTGATTTTTTACGACGTTCACCGTGCGGGTTAAATGATGTAATAAGTTTATAGTTGGGGTCCTTACAGACGCGGCGATACCAAATATGTGTAACTTTTTTACTTTATTTTGTTTTTTAATAATAAAGCAGTTTGTAAGGGGGAAAAGTGGGTTTTTCATTTTTTTCACCTTTTTGTTTTCACTTTTTCACTTTTTTACTAGTCCCACTAGGGGACTTCACTATGCGATAATCCGATCGCATTTATAATACACTGCAATACTTCTGTATTGCAGTGTATTACTGCCTGTCCGTGTAATGACCGGCATGACCTAGCAGGCATTTACCACAGGCAGACCTGGGGACCTTTATTAGGCCCCCAGCTGCCATCGGAGACACAGATACTCGGCGATCTTATCGCCGGGTGTCAGTGGGATGAGAGGGAGCTCCCTCCCTCTCTCAAACTACTTAGATGCGGTGCACGCTATTGTGCACCGCATCTGAGGGGTTAAACGGGTGAGATTGATACTAATATCGATCTCACCCGCAGAGCAGGGACGCCCCCAGCCCTCACCTACCTCTGGCAGCTGAGAGCAGGGAGATTTGACAGCTCCCTGCTCTGTTTACTTATTCCGATGCCGCGACGTAAAAAGTCTATGGCATTGGAATAAGGCACGTTAGTGACCAACGTAGAAACACTATGGGTCGGTCACTAACGGGTTAAGATGTCAGCTCTCCGGACTTGTCTGTATTAGTAAATGCTTATATTCTGCATTCAATAACAATTCTGGATCATCTTTTCTATCACACTGTGACTTTCCCTCTGTTATTCCTACTGGAAATGTATGAATCAATTGTCAACTGGGTGTTACCATTCCCCTTGCGAATGGGGTTTGCACTTACACAGTCAATACAGATTGGACAATGTCACACTGTGTATAGACAAGGGGAATGGTAACACCCAGATGTCAATTTATTCATACATTTCAAGGAGAAATAAAAGTGGAAAGGCATTTCGCAGTGTGATAAAAAAAAAAAAAGAAAGATGATCCACAATTGTTATTTCATGGGGGATACGAGCATTAAGAGGGTTTTACCAAACGGGGAAGCGACGCTGAGGACTCCAACTGCGCTGTGCTTACAGGACGGCGCTACTGCGCAGACGCAGTATAGCTAAGCTCCGATACCCACATTGAATCAAGGGAACTCATCTGCACATGCTCGTCCTGCAAAATAGGAACTACTGCAGTGGCAACTTGATCCAAATACTGTCAGGAATTGGGATACTTGGGACAAAGATTTTTTTATGACCAGTGCCATTTAGGGCCTGTTCACATCCACATTCGGGTTCCATTCATTGGCTCCATTCAATCTTTTCGGCAGAGGAACTGATGAAGGGAAAACTACCTCTTCCGTTTGTATTACCTTTGAATTCAATGGTAATGCTTCAGTTTCAGTTGGCTTCAGTTTGTTTCCGTTCTGTAAAGTTTCCGTCTTTTTCACGGAAACAATAGTGCTGTTGACTACGCTATTGTTTCCGTGAAAAAACAAACTTTACGGAACAAAAAAAAACAAACCAACTGAAACAGAATCATTACCATTGAAATCAATGGTAATGCAAATGGAAGCAATAGTTTTCCGTTCGTTGGTTTCTCTGACGGAAAGGTTTAACAGAACCGATGAATGAAACTCGAACACTGATGTGAACAGGCCCTTAGGTAATTGACGTTAATTACAAATATTATACATTTTTAAGCTATTACTTATTAATACCTGATCATCATTGTGGGAATACCCCTTTAACTAAAACAGACATGTCAGGAGAGGTGACAGGTCCTCTTTAAAAAGAACCTGCTAGTAAATAGATTGTATTACAGTAAATTACAGCATTGGCTTCCAAAATGTGATGAACCACCTAAAAGCTTACATGATCTAAAGCTGACATGATTCACTTATTTTAAAATATGCACTAAAATAGTGTAGTCAATATAAAGCATTGTTGAAGCTGCTTCCTCATCTGATCCTACTCAAGTCAGTGCTGCAATTGTAAATGGTGGGTTTGTTAGGACTAAGCAATGCAGCGATAATTTGTTTATATGGTCTGTTATATGATGACTGTCCACCAGGGGACACTATGGTATTGCATATTTTGTAGTTTACATGACTAGCTTGGAGGAGCGAGTGGCTTATGATTCCAGAGGTGAATGCAGTGTGAATTCCAGTTTTGTTAGTTGCAATGTAGTATACAAGAGTTATCTATAATTGTGTTGTATATCTTAAAAGCAAATATAAAACCACAGATTTTCCCTTAATATCACAACCAATAATAAAGCAAATGTACAGATCCATTTTTTATTTAATAAAGTATTAAATAAAAGCATTGTATCTATCGTGGGAAACAGAGCTTGTCTGAAAGTTCAGGCACATTATCTGCATCAAATTTATAATGTGTGTTTAGACAATTTTTTGGGCACAGTTTCGTCCTCCGACACCCCTGCATGTATGGGGTATGGCTTTGTGTGTTCTACAGTTTTCTTTTGTTTTTTTTTTTATGATAGAAATGTTTCATATGATATATACCAGCGATAGTAGTGGCAGCTGTGCAGAGGAAAGGAGCATGCGATGATAGCATGAGTGTTCATTTTTTGTTGCGTGCGATAATTTAAAATAACTGATTTCCTTCAAATAACATTTTCTCAATTAAAAATGTCATTGTAAGAATTATTCTTTTGAATTATTGCTAAATATTTAATTTGAAGCGTTTGTTCACCTTCAAACACCATTTTACGGTTTACAGAGAGAATTACTCTACATAAAAGGTTTAGTAGTTTCTAAATGTATTGCACTATTTATCTTGTACTGATCCTAAGTTACAGACTATGTTATAGTCCAGAGCTGAATTTACAATTCTGCAGGCTACAGAGTTGAAATCTCCATTCCTTGCTGACTCAATGTCTGCAAACGGCTTGCTCTGGTGATTTAAATTCTGGGAAGTTTCATTTTTACACTAGGAAATATACAACAATCTGATGTAGGATATACTAACTTTCCCAATAGATTATATGATCTCAGCTAAGCTGTTAGGGGTAAGACTGTCGGCAAGCTTGCCAACTGTTTCTTATAATGAGCAGCAGAAAAGTGAATGCAGCTCTGAAGTATAAAGGTGGATTCACACGGAGCATATTTTGTTGGAGAAATTTCTGTGAGTGGAAATCTGTACTATTCATCTGAATGTGGTTGTTTCTGCAGCAAGCACATGGATTTCTGTAAGTTCCATTCAGGTGAATAAGACAGTCGCATATATTTCTGCAATAAAATCTGCTGTGTGTGAATCCACCCTATTTCAATAATTTATATTCTATATCTAAGCTGTAATTTTTTAAAAGGACATGTTTGCCCGTATTAGGGAAAAAGTTGTGTTTGACGTGCTATTTACAGATCGTAATGCAACAAGTTTTTATGAATTTTCTGTATAAATGACAAAATGTGTGACATTTTGAAAGAGAAAACGACATCAGATAAATAAATGTTTCTATAAATGTCCCCCTATATGTATGTGTACGTCCACACAAAACAGAATTGAGGTATAGGTTGGGTTCACACAACCTATTTTTAGGCGTAAACGAGGCGTATTATGCCTCGATTTACGCCTGAAAATATGGCTCCAATACGTCGGCAAACATCTGCCCATTCATTTGAATGGGTTTGCCAACGTACTGTGCCGACGACCTGTCATTTACGTGTCGTCGTTTGACAGCTGTCAAACGACGACGCGTAAAAATACAGCCTCGTCAAAGAAGTGCAGGACACTTCTTTGGACGTAATTTGAGCCGTTTTTCATTGACTTCAATGAAGAACAGCTCAAGATTACGGGCGTCAAAGACGCCTCGCAAAATGCGAGTTCCAGCAATTACGTCTGAAAAGACGGAGCTGTTTTCTCCTGAAAACAGCTCCGTAATTTCAGCCGTAACGGAGGCTGCCGTGTGAACATACCCATACACATTGAGCATCGTAATAACATACATAGAGATAAAATAAATGTTCCAGCAATGACATATTAGAGTGTACCTGTAATAGAAAATGACTTAGTGAACCTAGTGGACTTATTTGACATATACACATACTCTAACTGGCAAACACTATTTTGAGTCGTCCAACAATAGATTCCCACAGTAATTCAAAATAAAAACCACTGTTGTTATCTACACAACAGCGCAAATTCCATTATGTAGGAGATAGGGCACTTATAATGTGGTGACAGAGCCTCTTTAAGGCTTCCATGTGTGAAGTCTTTCCATGGATTCTAGGCACAGACTGTTCTAAAACATGTCAACAGACACAGATCAGGAGCTTATGACTGTAATGGGTTTGCAGAGCAAGCTTAAAGGGGTTGTCCGAGATACCATCGTATTTTCAAAAACCCCTTTAATGCATGTAAGTTATAAATGCAAATACATTTGTAATATACTTACATTTTCCAAAGTGGCCCCGTTTCCAGATCCTGCAGCGGGGAACTTGACTGTTGACGTCTCTCTCTGCTCCGGCTCTGCTGCTTTGTTGATCTTGAATTCTTTGCCGGGTATACGACACGTCACTTGTGACATGGTGTATATCGACTTGTTCTGTTGTAACGCGCATGCGTGGCCCCTGCTGTTATATCGAGAACAGCAGGGACCGCGAGAACAGCAGTGACAGCGCATGCGCGTTACGGGCTGTGAAGCAGAACAAGCCGATCTACACCACGTGACAAGTGACGTGTCGTATACCATCTGAGGTCTCTCTGGTTCGAGACCATGTGATCGGGATACGACATGACAGTGGAGGAGGCTGAAAAGGTGACGTCAGAAGGAAGAAGCCAGAGCAACGAACAGAAGCAGGATTGCACGGGTAAGTATATTATACAATTGTAAATATGTGCAATGTGGTTTTAAATGTTAAAAAAAAAATAAAAAATCTCGGACAACCCCTTTAAGGATATGGAAACTTCATATAACCTTCAAATTATTGGAATGTGACTAGCATTGTGTGCACACGGTGCACTGTGGCACACAGACTGTAATAAGGGTCTACATGAACCTGTGTTTTTGTCCATGCGGTGCCACCTGTGTTTTAGTCTCTATGTGCCACAGTATTCTCTAGAAGCAATTCTAAAACCATGTGTAATCTGACAAGCGTTGGTTCATGAAAATTATTTATTTCTCATGGATTCCGGCCTCTGTGTACAACTAGTGGTACATAGATATGACATGGCTCCCGAATATGTTCGCATCCATGAGGAATGTTTCAGCTAAGATCATTATTTTAGGAAATTATTATTTATGCATCATCTTATCATAATCTTAACATGGTTCCAAACTTTCACTTTAACAATGACCTCATAATCAAACTGTAATTATATATTTTATGTAAAGTCAAGAGAAAAAATATATTCTCAATTGTCTGCACCTAACCAAAAACAAAAGTGGAAATTTATTGATCTTTTACGTTACAAACTATGTAGCATTGCTTTGTCTGAATCCATGTTTGTATATAGAAATGTGTATAATCAGTTTTATATTTAGCTCCTACTGTGTTCATGTCTTTGTTACTCCATGCCATCATCTCTCTCCTTTCTGCTACACCACCATGAACTACTGACAATATCTTGCATTTCTTGGGGCACTTGTTTTCTTAGGCAGTGCAGGAGCTCTTTGATCTACGAAGCACTGAATTTTTATCTCTGCCTGTGTTGTGTTGATTTTACAGAGTTTTACCAATGACGCACGACAAGCTGATCCCTCTGCTCTCACCAGTGACTGATGGCTGCTTTGTATCTGTATGTAAACACAACAGGCCGTCAGTCGGTTGTTAGAAAAATGATCGCTAAAAAAAAAGTGCAGGCCACTTCTTGGGACGTTTTTGGAGCTGTTTTTCATAGACTCTATTGAAAACAGCTCCAAAAACGGCTGCGAAAAACGCAGCGAAAATCGCGAGTGGCTTAAAAACATCTCAATATCAGGAGCTGTTTTCCCTTGAAAACAGCTCCGTATTTTCAGACGTTTTTAATCTAGTGTGTGAACATACCCTTAAAGGGACTTTTAAGGTTTTTTTGGAAATAAATTTAGCTTAATGATTGTGTAATGCAGAGTTATACTGTTTCAATTTTTCACCATTTCCACAGTTCTATCCAGTCAAAACAATCCTAAAACGTCAGCTGAAAAATCTCTCCTGTCCTAATTGCTTCCTACTGTAGGATGTATAAGTGCAGCTAATGTATCAATTAATGGATACACTGTAGCAAACGCTAAGCTGTGATTAGCTTGCAGCTCTGCCTTGATCACTTGCCCTGTGCACTACATACATAACAATAATGGTTCATTTCTTCTTACTAAATCATGGGCGTATATGAAACCGGAGTGAATTGGTTAAGGAGAAATTGCACTCTTGTTACTTGGTGTCTGGATACTGGATATTCCCTCAGTGGCACGGCACTGTATTACTGATTCGTTTGCTTCACTGTTGTGATCTGTGAACGTGTAATCTTATTTCTGAGAAGAACGTGTTTTTCTTCATTACACGAATAGAATTGATTTTTCTACACCATGTTATACTTGTAAATCCCAACTATAATCAAATCTTGCAACTCGTCTTCGTGCAATTAAAACAGTTTTGGCTGATATATTTGCAAAAATGTAAAATGTACCAAATTACAGATGAGTTTTTTAATTAAGTGCATATACAGCATATTGATACAGCAGATAAAATATTACATTGATGTAAGCACACGTTTAAATTAAAAACAAAGACAGTGTATAAATCGCTTAGCGTGGGTTAATATGGTATAACTTTGCGTACAATCTGATTAATTGCAACCGCATCTAGCGATAATCTCTGCATGTAAATGATCTAAAGTGACTGTTTTCAGTTGACAATAATTGCTGCCATCATAATTGAAATTAAAGAGGTTCTATGAGTTTAGATAAAGTGATCTGAGTTTTTTCCATAAACAGCGGCACGCTTGTCTATGGGTTGTACTGGTACTGTGTCTCTCAGCCCCATTCTCTTGAACCAGGCACAGCCCATGGACAAGAGTGCCTGGAATAAAAGCAAACCCTCTTTTCTAATCTCGGACAACCCCTTTTTAAGCTCCTATATGTGTCACTGGACAAGGCAAATTGGGGCAGTCACTACGTAAAAAAAAAACAAGCCTATGCTACTACCAAATGATGGAAGAGGCCAAGGTAATTACATTACCTATATATTGTCTATGTTTCCGATTTAACATATGATAATCTTCCTTTGATTACCAAACTATCACAATGTATGAGTAACATAGATATCATTGAATATAATCCCTAACACTGTAACATTATAAATAGTATTCCTATACACATTAAAATTAACTTAGTAAGTTTAAAAAATAGACTCAGGTCTTTTAAAGGCTATGTAAACCTTTGAAAAGCAATTTTTATTTTTAATAAAAAGGTTAGTCAGTGTGATTAGCGCAACTTTCTAAATGATTTTTATTAAAAATTCATTTTACTTTTTCAGATACAGATGCTCTGTATTCTCTATACAGAACAGCTGTATCTTTCACTATGACCTGAATCCGTCAGTCTCGTGGACCTGACAGGTTCAGTGTCAGCGGGTCAGACACGCAGAATCCTCCTGTAAACTATCACATCTAAGTTATGTGATGGATTCAGTCAATAGTGCTAGATACAGCTGCTATGTATAGAGAATACAGAGCAGCTGTATCTCAGAAAGTAAAAATAATTTTTAATAAAAAGTATTTATAAAGTTGCACCAAACACACTGGCTAACCTTTTTCTTAAAAAAAATAATAATAATAATATGCCTTTCAAAGTTTACATAGCCTTTAAATTTAACAATTGTTAATCCAGGGAATGGTGACAGCTACCCTTTTAGGTACTTATTTATTAACTTAATTTTAGGGGGTAATAATCCTTCGGGAAGGTCCTCTTACACCGGCCAATTTTGGCCAGTGCAACGAGCGCCGATCAACGAGACAAATCGTTGATCGGCGCTCGTTTGCTCCTGTCACAATGAGCTAGTATGGGGACGAGCGCAGTTTACTCAGATCGCTCATCCCCATACATTATTATCGTGTCAGTAGCGCGTCTCTCAGGGAAATACTCGTTCATCTGCTTATCGGCCAGTGTAAAAGGGCCTTTACTCTTTGACAATCAGAATGACTGGAGGAAAAAAGGTTCAATCTTCAGTAGAAAAAAAAATAGTTTTTTACTGAAAGACCTGTAAAAGAAGTAGAAAAGCGCCCACCTCAGGAACTGGTTTGATTGTTTCAAGATGCTTTCTCCTATAGGAATGTATATAAATATTTATTTGAAGGTTTATCTAGTTTGATTGTTACTTGGGTAAGAAAGGACATTTTTCTTCTACCTCTTAGGGCAAATTAGCCCATATCTCTATAGGGTTTTTCACCTTCTGGATAAACAAGGGTTAACTAGAGTTATTGTTTTTTCCCTTCCAACATCACTCACCTTTCCTTTCTTGAACATGATGGACATGTATTTTTCAACCATAATGACTACGTACCGTAACTATAAGAGGATATATGTTAACTGGTGATTTTTCTTCTGGTAGAAATGAACTTTAAATTAAAACTTGTAGCTTCCTTATCCTAATTTCTTCTGAACACTTGTAGACAGACATCAAGGTTTCTGCCTGTAATAGTTATATGAATGTGGGATTTTTTTCAGATCCTTATTTCACTCTCCATTGTTTTCTACGAAATAATCAGCACTATTTACTTCGACTATATAGCTCCCCATAGACAAATTCAGCAGTTTGTACAGTGGATGTTCTTTCACACAGGTTGTCTCCTTGTGATAACCCTTTTAAAGACTGAAGTCTACTTGGCAAAAAGATGATTTCATAGACATGTCAGAAGATCAAACTGATGGAGTCTTTGAGCTTAGACCACTGCCAATTTCCAACACTATTAAGTGCCCTTTTGGTAACATACACAGATTTACAGTGCCTTTCAAAAGTATTCACCCCCTTGGTGTTTTTCCTTTTTTTGTTGCATTAAAACCTGGGATTAAAATGGATTTTAAATTTGATTTGATATATTGGACCTGACAAAATAGTCTAAACTGTTACAGTAAAAAGAAAAAAAAAGTATTGTTTAAAGAAATGAAACACAAAAACTTAAAAGGTGTTTGTGCATATACTTCAGAAGTAACATAATGATTTGAATGTGGTCCCTGTGTACCATCAAAGTGTCATATGATCTGTCACATGATATCAGTATAAATACACCTGTTCTGAAAGGCCCTGAGTCTACAACGACACTAAGCAAGAAACATGAAGACCAAGGAGCTCTCCAAACATGGCAGAGACAAAGTTAAACTCAGAGATCTGGCAAGGAGGGCATTACTCAGAGATTCAATGAAGACACCAATGATAACACTGATGGAGCTCCAAAGATCCACAGCGGAGATGAAAGTATCTCTCCATAGGACCACTATAAGCCGTACACTCCACAGAGTGGGGCTTTATGAAAGAGTGGCCAGAAAAAAAGCTATTGCTCAAAGAAAAACATAAGAAAACACATTTTGAGTGCGCCGAACAGCATTTGGCAGGCTCTCCACAGTTATGGAAGAAGGTTCTCTGGTGAGATTAGACTAATATTTAACTTGTTGGACATCATGGGAAAAGCTATGTGTGGTGCAAATCCAACATTTCCCATCACGCCAAGAATACCATTGCCACAGTGGAGCATGGTGGCGGCATGATCGTGCCGTGGCGATGCTTTTCATCGGCAGGGACTGGAAAACTGGTCAGGATTGAAGAAGAGATAGATGAAAGTAAATACAGGGCAATTTTTGAGTAAAACCTGTTTCAGTCTGACAGAGAATTGAGACTGGGGCGGAGGTTCACATTTCAGCCAAACAATGATCCTAAACATACTGTTAAAGTTACATTGAATTGTTTAAGGGGAAAAATGAAAATGTCCAGGAATGTTCGAGTCACCCCCCCCCCCCCACCCAGACCTCAATCCATTTGAGAATCTGGGGCATGACTTGAAGACTGCTGCACAGGGGGTGAACACTTATGTACATTAAAGTTCTCTGTTTTTGGTCTTAATTTTGTTTGCCCACAAATGGTACAAACCACCCTAAAAAACATTTTAATTCAAGGTTGTAATGCCACCAAACAGGAAAAGACCAAGAGGATGTGAATACTTATGCAAGGCACTGAACGTTACAGGAATTCTTTCAGTAGTATCAATGAGACTTGCAAGTTCTGTACAGCACTGCAGCACCTGCATTTTGGAAATGTGGTGGATTGAGCTCACAAACTTCATTGATACCATCTTCCATTTTTGGCAGAACTTCCCCCTTAATTTTGCTTTCAAGATATTAAAGGGGTTGTCCGAGATTAAATGACTTTGTGTTAATGCTTGTAACTTATAAATGTAAATACATTTGTAATATACTTACATTTTCCAAAGTGGATAACATAACTAATTAATCTCCTTTTCTCAATGTGATGACATGTGAGAAGTGATCAAGATTTTATGCATGTAAACAATTATTTTCTTAACTAATATAATAATAACAACAACAATCAGCTATATATACCTGATATTCATACCTGATATTAGATGTCTCATCAACGTGGTGGTATGCCATTCCTAACATTATATTACAAAGTCAGCAAACAACAAATATAAAATAACAAAACAAGCAACTTAAGCATTGTGTTGTATAAGTGCGCTTGTCATGAACAAAGCCGATCGTAGGCTAGACGAATACATTTTCTTAAGTGGATCTGACCTTGTCTTATTTAAACTGGATGTGTTGCTTTATTGACGTGAAAGTTTTTGATCATGCACCACTATAATTGTTGGTTCCTCCACTAAAGCACAAACCTGCAGACAATTCTGTCTGACATGTTTTTGCGCCATTTTCCACCAACTGATCATCGCAGCAAGTCAACCTGCAAATAAGTACAGTGGGGCACTTTAATGAGACCCTTATTTTTAGCCAACTTAAGACGATCTCACTATACTCCTGTAAAGCTCTCTCCTGTTGAATGGCAGAAACTCTATATAACCCTCCTATTACACACAATGCATCACTGTCAGGCATGTCAGGTTGAGGGGGAGTCAGGACTATGAAGCCACTTATTGCATCATTCTTCTGCTGTGCTAAGGTACAGTGCCTGGCACAGTGATTAGAGCAATTACTCAGGATCGCCTGTCACAGCCAATCAGATTTGTCCAGCCTGACTGTGGAATTGACCTAGACCTGCCTTCCTAGTAAGCTTTATTATTAGAGTTGGCTGTGCCTTTAGTGCCACATTGTACAATCACAACTTGGAAACACTGCCAAGCAAGCCGGCTTCCTAGCAATTATTTTGCTTCTCATTTTTTATGTGCTACAATTATTTGTAGCTTATTTTTCTCTTTTGCCTCAGCATTTTGATGTGTCGGTTATTCTGCGGCAGCCAACACTGATGTTTGAAGAAATAGGCATGTTCAGCCTAGTAAATAAATGTACACTAATAGGCAAGATATATTATAAATGTGCACGAACAACAGCACTGTGTAAGTCCTATTATAAATGCCCAAAAAATAGGCAATATATATTCTAAACACAGCTTCATGGCCACGTGCTTTAATAGTGGCACATAGTATCACAGTACTAGTAGTTTATTTTATTTTTTTTTAAGTCTGGATTTACAATAATGTAATTCTACATATGCCTGGGATATACTGTAGTTGGGTTCCCGAGGACACAACTAGCCAGTGTACGGCTGAAAGCAATCATTGATGGATAAATCTTTCTATTTTCCCTGAATTGACTGATTGGTTTAATATCTTCACTACACTTTTTGTCACGGAAAGAAAAAATGGCTGTTGTATAAAAACTATTAATCACATCTTATAATGCATGATTTTAACATTCTCAGTACAGAAACAGATGCTTAGTAAAATGTAGGCTGTTACGCAGTGCAAATGAACTTTATAAAGCTCATTGCAGCCCACTGTATATGACAGTCTATCGATCTCTAAGGTTGTGCTCGTACCAAATTTGTAGGCTACATCAGAAGAATATGTTTTGTACCAAAACTCAGTATCCAGACATACACTGTGACATACCTAGACACTTATTTGGGTTAAACGTACATCTAAAGAGTATCTGGATATTTTTTTGTTGTATAGAACAATGTGGGCAGCTATGCTATTCAGTACTGCGAAAAAAAATAATATGGAGCCTACTTGTTTTAACCAGTTGCTGGGCGGTACTAGTTGTAGTTGTGCAACACAGTTAAAAAAACAACAACATTCTCTCTGATCATAATACCAATCTCTTACTGCCGTCTTGCATTCTCAAGGCCCATTTACACAAAGCCATCAACAATCATCTATCAACTTTACAAATAGTCTTGATTAAAAATATCCTACCATTTACTGGGTGTCTACAGTTTCTATGAAGAATGTGTCTCCATGGTAACAGACTACAAACAAACACACACACAAACCCTGTGTAGTCTGATCCTGCAGTCATAGTCCATTTCATCTGTCCCCATCTTCTTGCTAACCTGCATTCGATATGTTTTTGTTTTTTTAAATTAATATATTTTTGGACCTATGCTGTAATAAAATTAACTGGCCACATGGACTATATTCCTTTACTAATTGACAGTTATAGTGGTTGTCATTCTGTACCTTGCTATATGTCTGCTTTTTGCTACGACCTGAATTTAACCTAAATCGTTTGACATGCTATCAATTTGTGACCCCAATGTACCTTGACTGGATTGCTAACTTCTACATTTTCTGACCTTGTATTTGTTTGTTATAACTGTACTGCATTTGGCTTCTGTTTACCTCCATTCTAACGCTGGCAGGTTATGCACCAAAATGTTTGCATAATACTTTGGTGCTGTTCCGGTCTAGATGGTTTTGGTCCCTCCATTGCTATTAGCAACCCCCTGCTCCTTTTATATTCTGCTTACCCTGGTTCTTCTTCCCACTATCCAGAGCTAACCAATGCTCACTGAAGTCCTGTGGCCAACAGGGTACCAAGACCCTAAATGAAGTTGTGGGAAAAGGGATGCTATAGGTGATGTCCAGTATCATAGTATCTCAGAACCAGGTTTGTTACACAGGCACTGCTGTATTGAGTCTTTTGACTAATAGTGACGCCAGTGCCTTAGAGTAGGGTCAACAAACAAGCTGACTGTAAATCTTAGCTTATTACTTGAGCTATCAGCACTAACAAGTCTTTTGTAGTTGCGTTTGCAATTGAAAACAATGTGATAGAACAGATTGTTGGAAAAGTTTACAGTGAGAAAGTGCTCTCAATGGAAAATGTGTTTTACTTTTTGTGAGACGCATTAGTTAATTTTTTACCAAATTATTTAAAAGTATATTAACAGCTACTGTAATAAAAATTCTCAACCAGGAATTCTTGCTCAACATGTAATTTGAAAAGCTCAGAAGTGACATCAGGTTCCTGCACCTTCCTTTTAGATTTTACACTAGAAGGTCTTCATCACTATGTTTGCCTGTGATTTGTAATTGTTATAATGCCCTGTATGTTTTTCTTACTCCATAAAGCCCTGCGGGACATGTTGGCCTTATACAGAGCTATAATAATACTAATAATTGCAATCCTCAATGATACAGAACATACACAGCTCAATTCGCATAAATACGTAACATTTAGTAAATCCCTCTGCCTCAGAATTCAATTCATCCATGATTATTAACTATCCCCAAATGCTCATAAATCTTTAATTCAAACATGATTTTTAATTTCATGCCTCTCGGTTTTTCTGGATTATGCAGAGAATATGATTTTTATTTACAGAGACAGACAGACATTCTGAATTGTACTTTGGTTGATGCTACAGAAGGAGGGATATGCTAAATCTACTATATAGTTTGCAAACCCATAGTGTTATTAGTATTTTTATGTCGCTGTTTATTTCCCGCCAGTATAATTTATCTTTACTAATTGACTAATCACTGTAAAATATGATATGACCATTATTACATTTTTGTGATTTTACCCATTGACATATGCAGTGAATTGTGGCAGTACAGTGCTTTATCTGCACAAATTTTCTATTCTCATCTGTACATGTCCTTGACATTAGGGCATCTTTTATATATTCCTATATAACTGATCCAGTGCTAAGCAATCTCCTAAAGTGCCAAGAGGTTGGAAAATAGCTTTCCTAATAAGAATATACTGTATGATGTCTCCTTATCACACTTTGATCAGCCCCCAAGCCATTCAGCAGAGCCAGGAGGGGTTATGAAACATACTTCCCTTCTAATCCAATATAATCTAATATTTTCTTGGGGTGGGGCATGTAGTGCGTGAAATGGTGCCTCCCAGAGGGGTTTTTCGCTTTGCACAATCCCTACGTATTAGAAATATCCCATATTAATAAGCAAATCAAAAAGTGTCCCCTGCTGGGACCCCCAGAGATCAATCTGTGGGTACCCTGGTAGTAGGGGGAAATTACGGATTATACAGTGCCCAACTAAATCAATGGGTTGAATGTGTAATGCAGGATAGGACAGGTGCTCCAGAGGGAGACGTTCTCGACTCTGGCCAAGGGATGAACATCCTGAACAGGAGACCTCCTGTAGTAATTTGGAATTCCTTAATAAGGTATTTGAAAATGGGTTTTTAAAACTGGACAACATTTGTAATCAGTGGCGTAACTACCGCTTTAGCAGCCATAGCGGCTGCTACGGTGCACACTGCATGAGGGGGCCAGTGCTGCCAGCTGACACGGCCCCCATGCCCGGTGGCGCCGCTAGCAGCTGTTATGGCTGCTACTGTAGTAGCAGCGGCACAGGCCCCTCATGCCCGGTGGCGTTGCTAGCACCAGAGGGAGCCCCAGTGCTAGTGACAGCCACATTCACTTGTATCTGCATCCTCAGGACGCAGATACAATTGATCACTATAAGCTGCAGGCCATGTTAGGCCTGCAGCCTAGAAGGCGCTGGGAAGACTCCCTGCGCAGGCCGGCTTGATGATGTCACTGCATCATGCTGGCCTGCGCTTGTGTCCCACCCGGAGGATGTGCAGCGCTCTGTCCATCAAGGGAATGAGGCAAGGTAAATACAATATATACTATTTTGGGGGGGGGGGGGCTGTGTTGTAATATACAGGGGGGATTGCATTGTAGCGCTATATACAAGGGGGGGCAGGGTGGCACTACATACAAAGGAGGGGCGCTGTGTGGCACTATATACAAGGGAGTGGTGCTGTGTGACAGTATATACAAGGGAGGGGCTGTGTGGCACTATTTACAAGGGGGCTGTGTGGCACTTTATACAAAGGGGGGCTCTGAGCCACTATATACAAGGGGAGGGCTGTGTGGCACTATATACAAGGGGAGCGCTGTGTGACACTATATACAAGGGGAGGGCTGTGTGGCACTATACAAGGGGGCTGTGTGGCACTATATACAAGGGGGAGATGTGTAGCACTATATACAAGGGGGGCTGTATGGCACTATTTAGAAGGGGGAGGGCTGTGTGTGGCGCAATCTACAGGGGTCTGTGTGGCGCAATCTACAGGAGTCTGTGGCGCTATCTACAGGGATCTGTGTATGGCGCAATCTACAGGGGCCTGTATGTGGCGCTATCAAGGGGCGTGCTGTGTGGCACTATTTACAAGGGGGGGGGTTGTATAGCACTGTCTTCAGGGGAACTGTATGGCATAATCTACAGGGGGCTGCGTGTGGCATCTAGGGGAGGGGGGGCAGTCAAAAGTTTGCTATCGTGCCCAGTCTTTCCTAGTTATGCCCCTGTCTGTAACCTAGCTTTGGTAGAGTGTTGTACACACGACTAACCTAAACCAATTGGCACCTTTGTTGTAAAACCATAAAAAAAAATTAGGAGACAGGCTAGGTCTTTCTACTGATGCCTCACATTTTTACTACTACATGCATGCCCTTTGCTTCTGTTCATAACCTGCAGCAGGTCAACTGCATATCCCAGGCCCCTTATGCCAGGGCAGGTTCCTCTGATGGCATTATTATTTTCAGTTGGTAAAGGGAATCCTCTTGTGAGCTTTGTAGTGAAGAGTAGCATCTATTCATTTCATTATTCAATATTTAAGGCATTAAGAGAGCCGAATACTGTAACAAATGGCTACTGCTCATACCCTAATAAAAGATGACTTTATTAACTGAAAACATTATACCTATAAAACATAATATTTAATTAATTCACAACTATAAAAATAAAAGGTTTTAAGTTTAGAATTTTGTTATAAAAGTGTCCTACCAAAAAAGCGAAAAAAAAAAAAATTAAAAGCCCAGTGTCACAGGAAAGGCTACATTCACACCTTCGTCGGTGTGTTCCGTAACGGAGGCAATGGTTCCGATGCACGATGGATACCACCGACGGCCGACAGAACCCATTGACTTTAATGGTTCCGTTGGCTTTCCGTCGGGGTATCCGTCATTTTTCCTGGACACAATAGCGCAGCATGCTTCGCTATTGTCGACGGTAATCTCCGGTAATCTCTACCGGATCTTCGACAGAGGCCCCTAACGATGCCTCCAACACAGATGTGAATAAAGCTTAATTTTCGCATAACTGATATATAATAGTGCTAAATGGAGCATTACGAATATAAATAAATATGGATATTATGAATATTGTTGTGAATAAATGTAACTATTAGTCAAAAAACACTAGCTGTATAAAGTAAATGTTGCCAGTGTGTTTCTTTAAAAATATATAAAAAGTTGTGAATTAAGAAAAAAACACCAAAAAATTCCACAGCAACTCCACTAAAATCTTAGATAATAGAGGAATGTGCTACTGCAGCCATCACGGACCCTTCAGACCAGTGCTTCTCAAACTGCGGTAAGGCGCACCCAGGTATTGGTGAGGCGCAGCTGGGGAGACAGTTTTTAGGGAACTGATTATATACTACAAAGGACTTTCTCTGGCTGCACCAATATCTGGTTTAGCAACATAAGGGAGTCCTGGGTTCAGGAGACAAATGAAAGATACATTTAAGATACCTTTTAAATTTTGGCATGGACTTTGACCAATGGTGAGACCAAGGCATCACCATGGATGTATAGTAGGGCCCCTATAAGTGCCCTATTGCTACTCCATTACAAGTCATGTATTAGGCCTTAGACTAGTTAGAATAATAAAATCCATCTGACTAAGCCTGGTCCGGCCTGACTTTAGATGGTGCCCTGTGCAGTATACTCTGTTGGTGCCACCCATCAAATAGTGGCTAATTATAAGTACCATTCAGTTCCATATGTTGGCCAAAAAGGACTTCTATACAGTTGATTAAATAACAAAGCTATAAAGTGCAGTAACCACCATAATACACTGCAAAATAATGTACTGTATACTGCCAGTAGTGCTAAACAATGCCTAAGTAAATACCACCATACAGTGTTCAAATATCACCAACATGCAGTCACCAAATAACAGCTTTATGTGTAATATAATAACAGTGCTATACAGTTAATAAATTAATAGATTCAAGGTGATCACAAATACCCCTGAGGTGCCCCTAAGGCAGGGGTGGCTGATGCACCCTGTGTGACCAAACAGGGCACACATCCTTAAGCCGGCCGTTAACTAAGCCAAGGAGCAATAGATTTTATTATTCTCCTAAACAAAATACAACAAAAACATGGAAAGAAAAACACATACAAAACATGCACCAAAACGGCACTGAGTGAACAAATAATAGTTAATGGCAATATTTAGAGGAAAAAGACATGGACCGCACAATCCACAATGTATACGTTGATCTGAGCTGCTAGGCATCATTTCTAAACATGAACAAGAGGTTCTTAGTTAACATTTTGATCAAACTGTATAAGCCCACTTGCCACTACACGGCGACCTCTTTTAAAGTGGGTCCCTACTCTAGTGGTTGCAGCCAAATAATAGTTAATAATTACAATAGCTAAATAGTGAACTAGAGTTAATTTTCACAAATAGTTAATTTCACCTACATGTAAACATGGATGTAAAGGATCTGCCAGACACAACTTCTGTGTCGACGCCCATAGGTAATCAGTCTGCACCTGCTTCTATGTCTGTGAGACTGACTCCATCTTCCACCACCCAGGATGGCAGTCTTAGGAGTGGGAGAGCCTATCACAGCCTGGCCAGACGGAGCTAGCTCCCGCCCTCTGTCTATTTATACCTGCCATTCCTGTTCCTCCTTTGCTTGTGATTCTTCTCTGTTTGTTTCCTGGCCCTGCTGCAGCTTCTTGAACTACTGATCCTCTGCTTGTGATTGACCTTGGCTTTTCTGACCACTCTTCTGCTCTGCGTTTTTGTACCTCGCTCATCTCCTGTTTTGACTCGGCTCGTTCACCTCACTTGTTGCTCACGGTGTTCCCGTGGGCAACTTCCCCATTTCCCTGGCTTCTTTGTACCCTTGTATGTTTGTCTGTCGTGCACCTATTGAGTGTAGGGACCGTCGCCCAGTTGTACCCCGTCGCCTAGGGCGGATCGTTGCAAGTAGGCAGGGACTGAGTGGCGGGTAGATTAGGGCTCACTTGTCTCTTTCCCTACCCCGACATTACAATGGATTTGTAAAATAGCTGAATTAATAATAGTTTTTCTGATCCTTCATATATTTGAAAGCTGAGGCCTATGACATAACTCCACCATCACACAATCGACACCGGCCTATGACATAACTCCACCATCACACAATCGACACCAGCCCATGACATAACTTCTCCATCACACATTTGACACCAGCCTATGACATAACTCCACCATCACACAATCGACACCGGCCTATGACATAACTCCATCATCACACAATCGACACCGGCCTATAACATAACTCCACCATCACACAATCGACACCGGCCTATGACATAACTCCACCATCACACAATCGACACCTTTTGACACATTGGGTTTCATCCATTCTGCACTTTTGGGAAGTAGAATTTAAAGAGCAACTGTTCATAGGCAAAATTCAATTTTTCCTTATTTTTAAAGCTTTCAAGTAGTTATTTTACTTTTAAGATTATTTTCTGCCGTTTTTCTAGCATATATTAGCCAAACAACATTTTAATATTCATCATCTTTTTCTATCTTAGCATCTCATGTTACATGGTGAAGAACATAGCCATTAAAGTACATAGTTATATAGTCTACTCGTGTAGAACAGAAAGGCTCACTGCTGTGCATTACTAATGATGTGGGTAGGTTTCTCAGTAATGCACAGTGGTACATGTTTTATAGGATGACCAGAACTGATGAGAAAGCAGCAATAGCACATATCATTGAACTGAACTAATGCACGATATATATATATATATATATATATATATATATATATGTGTATGTATATATATATATATATATATATATATATATATGTGTATATATACACTACCGTTCAAAAGTTTGGGGTCACCCAGACAATTTTGTGTTTTCCATGAAAACTCACACTTATATTTATCAAATGAGTTGCAAAATGACTAGAAAATATAGTCAAGACATTGACAAGGTTAGAAATAATTATTTTTATTTGAAATAATTATTTTCTCCTTCAAACTTTGCTTTCATCAAAGAATGCTCCATTTGCAGCAATTACAGCATTGCAGACCTTTGGCATTCTAGCTGTTAATTTGCTGAGGTAATCGGGAGAAATTTCACCCCATGCTTCCAGAAGCCCCTCCCACAAGTTGGATTGGCTTGATGGGCACTTCTTGTGTACCACACGGTCAAGCTGCTCCCACAACAGCTCTATGGGGTTGAGATCTGGTGACTGCGCTGGCCACTCCATTACAGATAGAATACCAGCTGCCTGCTTCTTCCCTAAATAGTTCTTGCATAATTTGGAGATGTGCTTTGGGTAATTGTCCTGTTGTAGGATGAAATTGGCTCGAATCAAGCGCTGTCCACAGGGTATGGCGTTGCAAAATGGAGTGATAGCCTTTCCTATTCAAAATGCCTTTTACCTTGTACAAATCTCCCACTTTACCAGCACCAAAGCAACCCCAGACCATCACATTACCTCCACCATGCTTGACAGATGGTGTCAGGCACTCTTCCAGCATCTTTTCAGTTGTTCTACATCTCACAAATGTTCTTCTGTGTGATCCAAACACCTCAAAGTTCGATTCGTCTGTCCATAACACTTTTTTCCAATCTTCCTCTGTCCAATGTCTGTGTGCTTTTGCCCATATTAATGTTTTCCTTTTATTAGCCAGTCTCAGATATGGCTTTTTCTTTGCCACTCTGCCCTGAAGGCCAGCATCCCGGAGTCGCCTCTTCACTGTAGACGTTGACACTGGCGTTTTGCGGGTACTATTTAATGAAGCTGCCAGTTGAGGACCTGTGAGGCGTCTATTTCTCAAACTTGAGACTCTAATGTACTTGTATTGTTGCTCAGTTGTGCAGCGGGGCCTCCCACTTCTCTTTCTACTCTGGTTATAGCCTGTTTGTGCTGTTCTCTGAAGGGAGTAGTACACACCGTTGTAGGAAATCTTCAGTTTCTTGGCAATTTCTTGCATGGAATAGCCTTCATTTCTAAGAACAAGTATAGACTGTCGAGTTTCACATGAAAGCTCTCTTTTTCTAGCCATTTTGAGAGTTTAATCGAACCCACAAATGTAATGCTCCAGATTCTCAACTAGCACAAAGGAAGGTCAGTTTTATAGCTCCTCTAAACAGCAAAACTGTTTACAGCGGTGCTAACATAATTGCACAAGGGTTTTCAAGTGTTTTCTAATCATCCATTAGCCTTCTAACACAGTTAGCAAACACAATGTACCATTAGAACACTGGAGTGATGGTTGCTGGAAATGGGCCTCTATACACCTATGTAGATATTGCATTAAAAACCAGACGTTTGAAGCTAGAATAGTCATTTAGCACATTAACAATGTATAGAGTGTATTTCTGATTAATTTAATGTTATCTTCATTGGAAAAAAACTGTGCTTTTCTTTAAAAAATAAGGAAATTTCTAAGTGACCCTAAACTTTTGAACGGTAGTGTAATTATATATAAAACGACAATAGAACAAAATAATGCCACCAGGACTTCAGAGTAGATGAAACAGGGTGGATTTATTCACCTCAAGTGAGCGACGTTTCGGTTCGTCACAGAAACTTTCTCAAGCTACTCTCTGTCTCTCTGTCTCTCTGTCTGTCTCTCTCTCTCTATGTGTGTATATATATATATATATATATATATATATATATATATATATATATATATATAGACACACACACACACACACACACACACATAGTGTAAACTGATATTGGACTCTCCAATTCATAAATTTCTTATATGAATTAAATCAATTCGATCTACATATGCAGCTTTGCCTGTGTTGCCTTTCATAAGGTGCAGATCTTCTGTTTCTTTTGGCTACTCTTTATTTAAAACATCCAGCGTTTACACAATTTTTTTTACATAGTCTCTATAGTGTAAAAAAAGTTAAATGGTAAAAACAATAAACTATTATAAATATATTTAGATATTTTATTTATTTACCATATTTTTCTGACTATAAGACGCACCCAGGTTTTAGACAACAGAAAATAGGAAAAAAATTATTTGTTAAAAAATAATTTATTCTGTTTCACCACATTCTGAGAGCCAAAACTTTTTTTATATTTTTTTTGTTGATTGAGCGGTGTGAGGGCTTATTTTGTTGTGGGACGAAATTATTTTATTTTTTACATTTTGCTCGGTGAAAAATGGGAAAAGGTTTTTTTCTTTACACTCCTAAAAATGTATGTAACATTTTTATTTTTGTTTTACACATTTTATTAGTACTCCTAGGGGACTTGAACCAGCGGCCACTTGGTTACATGTGGAGTTACTGAAACAGCGTAACTGCGCTGTATCCCTAACTCCCATAGTAGTGAATGGCAGTTACGGAAGCAGCGTAGCATGCGAGCTACGCTGTTTCCGTAACTACTGTTCAGTCCTATGGGAGTTACGCTGTTTCAGTAACTCCACATGTAATCAAGTGGCCAGGAGAGCACAGAAAGCTAGAACGGGGTTTAGGGGGGACCCACAATAGGTTCCAGAGGTGGGACCCACATCTATCTGACATTTATGACATATCCTGTGGATATGTCACAAATGTCCTTCATATGTCCTTCAAATGTCCTTCATAGAAAAACCCCTATAAATGCCATGGTCGCTATTGACCACGGCATTTAACTAGTTAAAGGGGTTTGCTATAAAACACATGTATCCCCTATCCACAGAATAGGGGCTACATGTGAGATCGCTTGGGGTCCGACCGCTGGGACCCCCAGCAATAAGCAGAACAGGGGAGCGAAAGTAACCAAAAGCGCTACATGAAAAGCCTGGACTTCCGGGTTCTGTGTCCGGCTTATCTGTTCCGCAGCTCCATAGAGATCTATGGAGAGCCGCTCGCGCATGCCCAGAAGAATCCCATTGATCTCTATGAAGCTGCCGGACACAGAACACGTAAGTCACATCTTCTCATGCATTGCTCCTGGTAACTTTCGGTCCCCGTTCTACTTATCGACCCGCATGTATCCCTCATCCTGTGGATAGGGGATACATGTGTTTTATGGCACAAACCCTTTAAACTGCCAGGAACAGCAAAATTGCTGTTCCTAGCCGTTATAGCAGCGTGTCAGAAGCTGACACCTGCAGTGTATGGAGCAGGCTCAGCGCGTGAGCCCGCTCCATACATCACCCCCCTCCAGCTCCATGATGTGTCGGCACGTCACGGGTCGGGAAGGGGTTAAGTAATGAAGCGGTCATGGGGCCCGGCGACGCCGGGTCCCTTGACTGCGGACTATAAGACGCAGGGACTTTTTAGCAAGATTTATTCTTGCTAAAAACTGCGTCTTATAGTCCGAAAAATACGGTATATAAAAGCTATAAATATAAATCACACACAGCCAAATTCTGCCCACGCAACCTCCATAAATTGACCTCTGTATTTACTATATTTATAACCCGGAAAATGCTTATAACATTTCTTATATGATATATTGTACACCTTGCTATTAGTTATACTGAGGAGTTCTGTGACCACAGGCCGAGTGTTTATATACAGGTTATTGAACGGTTGCAGGCACAGTAGCCCCATTACAACTGCATCCACAAAGCCCCATAACAAATGTACCTGCCACTACCCCATAGCTCTGCCAGCTACAGTGGCCCCTTTAACTATTGCAGCCACAGTCACTCTATAGCAATTGCAACCACAGTACCGCCATAACAGTTGTATACACAATTCCACCATAAGAGTTGCACCCACAGTGCCCCATTACCTCTGCAGCAGTCCTGTGCTGCTTTCCTCTAGCAGGCAGTTACATGTGAGTCACCAATCAGTGGTAATTTACTGTAAATTCCATGATCGAATATTTCCATGACTATATAAACGTGCAAGGCCACAGGTGCAGTGTTTTTTTACATGTCATGGATTTCGATAGATTTCTATATATTTAACAATTTGTAGTAGGACATTTTTCCTTTTTACTACACATCAGCTCTACTGCAGAACCTTGTTTTGAAGAGGAAGGGAAAATGTCATGTCCATCATTTAAAGAAATAAGTCTACAACAACTGAGGTGTGTATTATGATGTTCTGCAGCAGCTGGGAAACGCTATTGTACTATTGTCCTTTTAAAAAGCGGAAATACTTAATGTCAGGTATTTAGTCCTTTCCACAGGAGTGGTTGGTACAGGAAAATAAATTTTGTGCAAAAGTTATCTGTGACACACTAGTTCTGTAGGCCGAAATAAGTAGTGTATGTAGCGTCACTCAGCACGGTATAATCATCAGGTTCTGACATCACAATGAGATGATTATACAAACGTTTACAAATTTCCTTTGCCATGTATCACAAATACATAGTACACTACTAATACTACAGGACCCTAACCTACTAATCTCAATATTCTGAACATTGATGCTTTCACATTTGTATAATATAATCATTGGATCATCATTATATCCTCACTACTTAACCGCCCCCATCATTTCTAGGCATGCATGAATTAGGAGCCAAATCACCTATAGAAATATTAGAATATAATGCAGGATTTTCAGGTTTCTACACAGGTGATGCTGCTGTCCAACACCCTATGGTCGGTGAATGTCGGTGTGCAGTATATACTGTGTTGTTTGATATAAATATATGAAAATCTATCCATCTCTCCACCCATCTATCTGTCTTTCTATCCATTTCCCATATTACATTATGTGAGACATGCCATCTGAGGTTTTTGTCCCACTGTGAAAAGATTCATGCCTCCAAATAACTGGTTCTAGTGGCTAAGCATATGTGCTAGATGACAGATAAAGCAGTTTAAGGACATATCCTCCCCACATGTTTTGTTAAATGGATGGCCTTGGATGTATTCCCCCCCCATGGATGATGCACTGCCCATAGAGTGTTTCAATATGGCCTCTCTGTGCATGTGCCGTGCAATTAGACATCTACTCAGGAATGGCTGTGCTTGTGGGAGCACCTGGTATATATCACTGTCACTGCCACACTACAGGGAGTAGCAGGGTCACTGCATGAGCACAGCATCAGACAGATGAACGGAAAGATTCTCAGGCTATAGCTGCTGAGAAGAAATGTTACTCACTATGGAATGAACACACCTCCCGCATCATGTTGAACAGAACTGCTAAGTCTACTGGAATGGTCATTAGAAATTATAATCACAAATACCAAATAGAAAAGAATACTAAATTAAGTACAATGAACACAGGAGGAAACTGCCCTGAATTGTTATATACAAATTCAGTAAAAAAGTAAAAAAAATCCTACTGAGACATAACTTATTTTAGAAATAGAATCCATAATCTTATTTTTATCACATGTTGTTTGGACCAAGTGATTTGTATCTCAGCAATAGCTGGATCGCTGCATTTTTCTGCATCTAGTATTTGAGCACACTGTGTGGACCCTTTGTTGTAGGGCAGGTACATTTATACACAACTTCTATAGCAAAGCCATGTTGTCACGAAGGGTCTGTGGACCCACTGGGCCGTACCGCCTTGGCGGTAAGGCAGCTGGCCAACAGGGAGCAGGTGAATGTCTATAGTTCTATAGGTACCTGTGGCAGCTCAGACAGCAGCGGGGCAGGCTCGGCTGGGACTAGGTAGCAGGCGGACGTCAGGCGAGGTGAAGCAGGTCAGACGTGGATGCAGCACGGCATGACTTTGGCACAGCACAGTGCTAGACCAGGAAGGTATGGATTGCTAGGAACTGGAAACAGGTATAGGTACAGGGACTGGAACAAGAAACACACTAGGAGGCCATCACATAAACAAACTAGGGAACACAGCAACACTCAGGCATAGAACTAGGGGGCTGGACCCCTCTTATAGTCCAGGGTACTCACGGGTCAAAGTTCATCAACGAGGTCCCTACGGGATCTGGCTGAGGTGAGTGAACATGAGCGCTGGCGTCTCCTGAGGAGGAGGCTGGGGCCAGCGCTTGCCGACTCGTGGCTGCGGCTGTCAGGGGGAGGTTGGAGCTGACAGCCCGCAGCCACAGACATTACACATGTACTGATAGACTGACCTCCGACTAGGGTCTAGGATGGAGGTCCCCAACTTTTTGGACATTGTGAGCTGCATTAAACTTCGAATGATGGTCATGAGCCACATTCCAAACATGGAGAAAGATGTGGCGTTATTGAAAAAAGTGGTACAAGTGGTATTGCATGTTTTAAGTGGTACATGCAGGAGAAAAGTTGTATTATACAATCCAAATTGGCACAGTTCAGAGGTTAGGATATGTCTCTATGGCCATAATTCAAGTATCCTATCGCAAGCCAAACAACTGGAGGTCACGAGCCACATGTGTCTCCCGAGCCACTGGTTGGGGATCCCTGTTCTAAGATATTCTAAGATATTGTTTCAGGCCCTTTGGTGCTAAACTATCAATGGAAAACCTTATCATTTAGGGTTCAAAAAGACCCAAGAGTACACATACTAATCACTGTTGGTGTCTGGGTCTCTGAAAATTGTGAGATTTATTATGAGTTAAAATGTAAGAAAAATTAAACCTACTATTCTGTCCCATTTTTTTCCAGAAGGAAGACCTTCCAATTAGAAATGTATGACTCCTGTATCTTGGAGAGCCACTTTTTTTATTAGTCAGGGAAAGTAAATGACAAGTGACCACAAGATGCCACGTACACATGTATCATATAAGTTACAGATTGTCCATGCAGATTCAGCCCTCTGCAACTGGCTGGGGCTTTTGTTTATAATTAGCCTCTCAATCCAACCTGACCTAGAACAGAAGCTTGACATCAAGGATTTAATTTTTTATACCATTATGAATTTTTTATCCCAACAGCATAGACACAGTTAACCAACTACAAGTAACACAGAGGTGGTTAACTATGATTAAGGCTTGCCATAAATATTAGATAAAATGTGCCCAAACCCGCAATCAGCCGACGATCTAATGTGTATGAGGACTTCTTAACCATTCCCGATGGCAGATGTCAGGATAAAGAAGGATCAGGTATGTTGGATTTCAACATGCTCAATCCTTTGTTCCCGCAGGAGATAAGCCGCTGCAAGGATTATTCCCCTCTCACCATTGAAATAAAGAAGCACGCTTATCGAGCATGTATGATTATGGTGGAGTTGGGTGAACAGCTATTGAATGTTTATGGCCAACGTAAAGAAGCACTCCCAGAAAAAATGTTTTGGTACCCCATATTTGTAATTGAGGTGGCATAAACAATAGTGTGGTTAGAAAACTCACTGATGGCTTTATCTTGTATTTTCCTCCGTTCCCAGCCGCCGTTCGGCCACGTGACCCTTGATCTGAATAGCCGAATCCTACAGCATTGTTGACTGTATGAAACAGAAGTAAGTCTCTGTACTCTATGAGAGGCTTAATATGAGTCTCATAGGAATGAATAGACAGACTGTCTTCTGGTCCATACAGCAGACATGAGTGGCGGTCGAGCATGCATCTGACGCTCTATTCAATGGCTATGAGAATGACAGAAACGGCCGGTTGTTACCATCATTCCTATAGTATTTGAATATAGTAAAAGCGCGTATACTTGAGCGCCGTTCCATTTAATGTCCACCTCACTGCGGTCAAGCAGTGAGGAGGAACGGGAGGTTCGGGAGCCCTGTTCTCACGGTTCCAGTGGTGAGGCCCCCCAGTGTTCAGACAATTATCACCTATCTTGTGGTTAGATGATCATTTTGGATTTTGGTCCAAACCCTTTAAATGCTTAAATACTTTGTGTAATCAGAAGAAAAAATATCTGCTTTATTCATATATTTTTAAATATTTGAGTGTATCCACATTAAATTCTTAAATTGTAAAATCCATAACTTTTTCTAACTAATAGTTCTCCTTGACCTCACAAAAAATTGCTTTTCCAACTTAATTTAGGAATACAAACAGAAAAAATGGGACATAAAGATCATCAAAACCACAAAAAAGGCCATACTCACTAGGTAGGTGGGTGGGTAAAAACCCGTTCCCATCAGGACGCAGACGGGTCAAAGAATGCTGCAGAAGGAGTGTGCATTAAATAGTGATAGCCCCTCCCACTAGTCTTGAGGGGAGTGGCGGACTAAGTGCTCAAAGGTGTGCGATAAATGAGTGTCAGTGTAGTGCTAGGGTGTGAATGGATGGTAAAAAATAAATATGTATGTATGAAAGTGTCAGAACTGTGTAATAATGTAATAAAAATAAATAAATAAATAAATGTGATGAATAGGGGTCAGTGCTGTGAATAGTACATGGGGTGTCAGTACTATGTGTAATACGTGGAGGGATAATGTGCTGGTCGTCAGGCATGGCGTATCTTGCCGAATAACAGCCTATTTGTAACGCCGCTAGTGTTAGCTAAAGCGGGCTGCTCTGCATTCCAAACCAAACGCCAGCACATCATGCCCTCCCAGCATATAAGACCCGGCTGCGTCCTGAAAAAAAGTATAGTATACGTAGTAAGAAATATCCATGAAACATGGGGTATTAGTTGTTATTTTGGCCAAAATACGCAAAGCTCGCAACCCAACGTCAAGGGTCCCCAGTGCCTTGCGAGTCCCTAACCAGAACTTTTCGTTCCTAATTTAAAAACACAAACAGAAAAAATGGGACATAAAGATCATCAAAACCACAAAAAAGGCCATACTCACTAGGTAGGTGGGTGGGTAAAAACCCGTTCCCATCAGGACGCAGACGGGTCAAAGAATGCTGCAGAAGGAGTGTGCATTAAATAGTGATAGCCCCTCCCACTAGTCTTGAGGGGAGTGGCGGACTAAGTGCTCAAAGGTGTGCGATAAATGAGTGTCAGTATCACTATTTAATGCACACTCCTTCTGCAGCATTCTTTGACCCGTCTGCGTCCTGATGGGAACGGGTTTTTACCCACCCACCTACCTAGTGAGTATGGCCTTTTTTGTGGTTTTAATTTAGGAATATCCAATGCTCTGATGCTAACCTATAGATTTTGTGTACTGACTGTACCAAAGGCGGTGTGAACTCTTGTCACCAGTGGAATTGCTCAGCTTGCCCACAGCCTTAGATACTTGTCTGCTTGCATTCCTCATTGTCCTAATAGTAAGCACTCACTAATTCAATTAATTCAAAACCTGCCTGATACTTTCTCTGCAAACCGTCACCACTACTTAATTGGATTATCATACCAGCTCCCTCTTTAGTGGTTGAAAGAAATGCATTTTGCCATCAACGTGCCAGTGCCACTAAGCATGGATGGGGTGCGGGTAATCACAGCTTTTCAGAAAAATGACAAGGCAAGCACACCGCAGAAGCTAATGCGCAAACAAGTTCCCAGTTAAAAAATGAACATGTCACTTTAACTTACCTGTTCATTCAATGCAAAGACCCCAGAGGCGAAATACTGCAGAAAGTTGATTTTAATGTGATTTCTTCTTTGTACTCTCAACACTCTTAAAGTTCTTAACTCTACCTGAAACTAAATATAAAAGCTGCAAAAGGATATTTATTTTGTTGTTCCTTGTTAGATTTGTATATAGGTCGGTCATTAGCATTTTTTGGGCTTTCTTAAGGTTCAAGTGGACTCTTTTGTAACTTTACAAACAAATTTTACATGGCTTCAGCAATAAAGATGATACAATTTTCCATTATAATGTATCAACTACTTACGCTTTTCGGGATCTCTGGCCACTGGAAGTTAAAAATGAAGCTTGCCATTGAAAGATAGCAAGCAGAGATGTTGAAAATCATTAGTAATTGATACAAAAAAATATATTATAAAATTGTTTAACTTTTCATTATACCTTTATTTAACTGAAACCATAAAACGAATTTAAATGGGTTGTCCAGCCACTTACAAATTTTTGCTAAGAGATTATAATCCAATAAAATAACAAAAGATGTAAAACTAACCTTGCCAATCAGCAGCCGCTTCCGTGCCGACAGTCTCTGCTCTAGTGATGACGTGTCGACATGACATGTGACCGCTGCGGGCAATCACTGGCTGAAGCAGGAAGAACAGAGACCATTAGGGGACCTGGGAAGCGTCAACACTGGAGCGGCAGGGGATTGGTAAGGTGAGATTTACTTCTTTAGTTATTTTATAGCATTGTAAGCTCTTGGTAAAAATTGTATTTGACTGGACAACAAATTTCATTCTAAGCTTGAAGATTTCCATATAGAACAGGAATATTTTATTAGCATGATCACACTGTTCCAATGATGAACACCAATTTCTTTGTAAGTCAAAAATGATGTACTGATCAATTTAAAAATATAAATTTATAAGATAAAAAATTATTTTTGGCAGTCCTGCGTGTGAAATTTTTTTGGGGGTTTTCGGCAAATGCTCACCAATGGCTCAAAGACATTAGAATATAATTGGCCATTTACGGATGACTGTTTATTAAACCATTAACCCCGTAGAAAGAACAGTCTGTTATCTGCTATTGTTGAATACAGAGTTTGATCATTTGCTCCATACATATTCAATTTTGTTTGCCTCTGCATGATTGTTCATTGGGCATGCCACCTTAAACTAAGCTGAAAGCAGCATTTTTTATAGACCATATGATATTAACCTGAATGGATCTTATGGTCCTGATGACTAAAATAAACGAATCATTAACATATTCTTTGCAACTAGCCTTGTATATGCACCACAAATTCTTAATGTGTAAAAGTTAAATATAAATGACCAGTGAAGTTTTAGTAAATTTTAATAATTTTTCTTTGGTGGCGCTGCATATATGAAAGCTATATTTGTCCTAGAGCAATAGGAATTCATTTCCTCAAATCTGTAATATCTGCAGAAAGCTAAATTAAAAATACATTTGTACTTGTACAGTTAAATGATCATATTTAATGAAATGTCAGGGATGAATCTTACCAAACAGAAAAGAGAAATAATTCTGAAAGTGGCATATTTCATTACAGGAAGCCAAGAGTCTGAAGTGAGCTTAAATAGTTTGTGTTAAACTTCAATTACAGCCTTATTAAATTGTACAGATTCACTATCATTGTTAAGGGTTTAACCCTTCAGCTTTCGTTTGTACCCTAGTTTTGTAATAAAAAATTTTTATGTAGCATTTTAATTTAACGAAACAGAAAAAAGTCATAATTATAGAACATTTTAAAAAAAAATCCATCTTTTTTTTTTTAAATATCCTTTTTATTGTCAGTTTTCACATTTTCTTACAAACATTTCACGTAAGAGTTACAACATGAGTGCGCAGCACTCAACTGTCATGGGATTAACTTTTAAATTAAATTCAACATAACATATAAACACACCAACATAGAAACATGGCATAATTGTCGATCTTCAGATGGACCAAACAAACATGACTCCCCCAACTCCAACACCACCTAGATCATCAATGAGTTTCCACTCATCCTTTCTCCCCCAGCTGGTTCACAGTTGCATCCTCCCTAAAACGCCTGCCAAGAGCTGCGTGCAGTACCACTTTGTGTACTGGAAAGGCCTAACAATTTCCGCTATTTCGGCTGTTGTACATTGCGTTTCTATAAATACTTGCCACTTATCAAATAGCTTCTTGGTTCCCGTTTCCTTCCGCCTTTCCACCTCCACCCTCTCAAGAACCAATAACTGTTTCAGCCGTGACACAATCAATTCTAACCCCGGCGTGTCTGCCTCTAACCAGTGACTCAGGAGGCATCTCAAAGCTACCAGTAAAATCGTGTGCACCAACACGGGAGGTGATCTTACTCCTCGAGCACCCTCTTCCTCTGGCGGCCGCGCCTGATGGAATAGTAGCGCTTGAGGCGTCATTGGGAGATTCGTTTTCCAATGGTCCTTAATATATTTCTGTACCATCCCCCAAAATCGTTTCGTATGTACACACCCCCACACTCCATGCCACAAATTCGTCAGTGGTGTATTGCACTTGGGACAACTTGTAATGCGATCAGGGAAAGATTGTGAGGGCAAGATATTAAAGCCATATATAGCTGTATGCATCAACTTGAAATAGGTTTCCCTCCAGCTCTCATTTATCACACTCTTCCGTACCGTCTCCCAACCCCCCAGTATGGTCTCTCCTATATCTGGATCCTGAGTCCACCGTTCCCAGCTTTTAAAACTAATCCTTAATTGCGGACGAACAAAACCCTCTCTCAATGCTCTATACATTCCTGAAATGGTCGCCCGCCCAGTTGTTGGACCTATGACCTCATCCAGAGTGTGCGTAGTAGCTTCCTTACTCAAATCCCTGAGCCTGGAGGTACAAAATGTTCGTACCTGAAGTACTTGCAAAAAATTGACTCTATCTACTATGGGTCTGAGTTTAGCGGTGATTTCCTCCCCAGTTAACCACCTCTTTTCCTCTGTATGCATAAGATCCCCTGCGCTAACAATGCCTACCCTCCCCCATGAGGCAATTCCGTCCCCCTTGTCCATTCCCGGTAAAAACTCCGGATGACCGCTCAACGGCATATACTTCGATACCAGGTGGGGTAACCCAAACTGCTTACGTACCACTTTCCAAGCTAGAACTGTATCTCTCAATACAATGGAGGTTTTCATACGGCACGGAAGAGAAGCGATTCTACAATGTAACAAAGCTTTCAGGTTCCAAGGTGAAGCATACTCCCCTTCCAGATCTAAATTGGAATAATTGCTTGTTTCATGAAGCCAATCTACTACATGACGCATAAGACAGACCACGTTATAACCCCTGACATTCGGAAAGTTCACACCCCCTTCTTGTTTACCCATCATGAACTTGGTGAGTGCTATGCGCGGCCTTTTTCCTGCCCATATAAATTTAGTGAATGAAGCCGTCAATTTCGAGACATCCACATGCTTCAATAAGAGAGGTAGCGTTTGAAAGGGGTATAGCAATCTAGGAAAACTAACCATCTTGATCAGATGACATCTTCCCAAGAGGGATAACGGCAATTGGCCCCATCTAGTGAGTTCCGCTTGTATTTTTTTAATTAACGGGCCATAATTTAAGCCATACAGAGTGTCTGGTACCCTCCCTATTTTGATACCCAGATAGGTAATGCAGTGTTCCACCGGTGATATCCCGCAACCCAAGGATTGCCAAAAGGTCTTTGGCAATGGCCTGCCCAACTCCAGCAGTTCGCTCTTAGCTATATTGACTTTGTATCCCGAGCATTGCCCAAATTCCTGCAAAAATTGAAAAACCTTCCCTAAATGCTCCTGAGGGTTTGACATAAAAAGTATGACATCATCAGCGAACAGGGCTAATTTCACTGCAAAAGATCCCACTTGAATGCCTCTGAACATATCCGATTCCTCCAAGAATCTGGCCATAGGTTCCAGTGCTAGATTGAATAGCAGGGGCGACAAGGGGCAACCCTGTCGTGTTCCTTTATGTAATTGGAAGGGATCTGATAGGAACCCCGAGGAGTGAACACGTGCTTGCGGGCTATTGTAGACTCCCTTCAGGAAGACCCGGAAATCTCCCTGAATGTTCATTTTGTCTAGCACCATCCCCAGCCATTCCCATTGTATGTTATCAAAGGCTTTCTCTGCGTCTAGCGCTAAAAGTGCCGGCCTGGTACCTGGCTGGGGATCGTGCCTGACTGTTTCTAGCACCGTCAATACCTTGCGTAAATTTGTCACTGCAGCCCTGCCCTTTACAAAGCCTACCTGAGATTTTCCCACCAGTATGGGTAGATACATAGCCAGTCGATTGGGCAAAATTTTTGTGAGCAATTTCTGATCTTGATCTATCAGCGAGATGGGGCGGTACAACCCCGGGTCAAGAGGATTCTTCCCCTTCTTGGGTAACACCTTTATATGCGCTACCTTGGCCTCTGCTGGTAAAGCTCCTATTCCTAGTAAAGTATTATAATATGCCACCAAGGTAGGGCTGATTTCTTCTCTCAGAGATTTGAAAAACTCCCCTGTGAATCCATCCGGACCCGGGGCCTTTCCGTTAGATAATGTTTTAATGGCGCTCCAAACTTCCTCTAGTGTAATCTCCGCGCTCAAATGACCATTCTGCTCCTGGGTGAGCCCTGGCAACTTCACCTTCTCCAAAAATTCCCTCCCTTTTTGGAGATCTATGGGTGTTTCTGAGTAAAGGGCTTGGTAATATTTACTTAATATGGTTGTTAGGGATCTGCCAGGTACTACGTCTAGGCATACTCCTGGGATTAATCAATCCACACCTGAGGCCAGACCTGTTCGACTGACACCATCTCCCACCAACCAGGGTGGCAGGCTCAGGAGTGGGAGAGCCTATCGCGGCCTGGTCAGTCGGAGTTAGCTCCGCCCCCTGTCCTTTATTACCTGCTGTGTTCTCCTCCTCAGCGCTTGTAATTCTTTTGGATTCCTGGCCCCACTGCTGCTTGCTCCAGCCTGCTTCTGCCGTGCTTCTGCCTTGCTGCTGTTCTGCTTAACCCGCTTTGCTTTGCCTCCGGCTTGCTTCCTCCTCCGTGCTCACTTGGGTATACTCCACTTCATCCTGGTCCTGACAACTCATTCACCGCTCCGTTTCCTCGCGGCGTTCCGTGGGCTACTGCCCCTTCCCTTGCGTCTTCCCTGTTTGTTCTCCCGTGCACTTAGACAGCGTAGGGACCGCCGCCCAGTTGTACCCCGTCGCCTAGGGCGGGTCGTTGCAAGTAGGCAGGGACAGGGCGGTGGGTAGATTAGGGCTCACTTTCCCTTCACCTCCTTCCTGCCATTACAATGGTATTGATTTTTTTTGAGTCCGAGGTAGGAGTTCCGTTTGATTCTTTAAGTGTTGAAATATGTGCCGGTGCATACCTCCCCTTTGCTAACCGCGCTAATAATTTGCCCGCCTTATTGCCGAAACGCATTAAATCAGCATCAAATTGGGACCGGTAAATACTCTCTCTTTTGTCTAACCATTGATCAAACTGTCGCTTGGCTTCCTTCCATTCCTCCCCCAATAGCATTGATGGCGAATGTAGGAATGCTGTGTACGCACACCGTAATCTGTCGCTCGCTGCCTTGTATCCTTCGGTCGTCTTACGTTTAAAATTAGACATATACTGCATGATTTTCCCTCTTATTACCGCCTTGGCTGTACGCCAATACAATCACGGTTTCGAGCGATGCGCTACATTATCCCCATCGAATTCCATCCACCACCCCTTAAGCTTCTGTGTAAAGCCCTCATCCTTTGCCAGAAAAGCGGGAAACCTCCAGATAAAATCCGTTCCTCTAGCTACTGTGTCAGCCAATGTAATGGTAACCGGAGCATGGTCCGAAATAACTAGATCTTCAATTACCGCTTCACGTAAACGTCGCGCCATTGCGTCACTAACTAACAAATAATCAATACGCGACCATGACTGATGAACATGAGAGAAATGTGTATATTCCCGCGCATCTGGGTGTTAACTCCTCCACGCATCTATTATGGCCGTGTGTCTTAAAAAGTCGGGCAAGATCTTATCTCTATTTCTCTGCGAACTAGTCCCTGCGCTCCTATCCTCCTTTGAAGACCTTACAGTGTTAAGGTCTCCCCCTAAAATCAAAAACCTACTGCGATCCTGCTGGAGTTGGGTTTCCAAGTGACCAAAAAAACCAGTGTTAACCGTATTTGGGCCATACACATTATAAATACTGATGGTTTCCCCTTCATGCTCCATCACTAGATGGATCCAACGGCCCTCGTCATCCCGCTCCTGGGACACCAGCGTAAACGCAAAGTTTTTATGTACCAGAATTATAACTCCCGCCTTACCCTCCCTTGCCGATGAGCCAAAAACCTGACCCACCCAGAACTTTTGCAAATACTTAAACTCCGGCTCGGTAAGGTGAGTTTCCTGTAATAGGGCCACATCAGGATGCAATCGTTTCATGTGCCTTAAAAGTTTGGTCCGTTTCTGTGGGGATCTCAGCCCTTTAACGTTCCAAGAAACTATTTTCATGTTATTGGACCGTGTTTAAGATGAGCTAAAGTGCCTAAAAGTCGTGTGGAGTCCAGGGAGTCAGATCCGTCTTTTCCCAAGAGCCATGTACAAACATTAACATTAACATCATAACCAAACCCTGGCTTGTAAGCCAGAACCAACAAGGCCAACCATCCCTTACCTAACATAATCATAAAATCACTTGCGGCAAGGGTTAGCAGTCCCTTAATACCCACTGGTGTATGTGACTTCACTTTTTTCTGTTATGCCAGAACGCGCCCCTCCCTCCCCCTCCCCCCCAGCCTGCCTATATGGCTCCTTCCATGAGGAAGTAACACCTGCCCTTGCCCCCTCAGTACCTCTTTGTCGCCTGCGCACCCTTATGTACATTCCCTTATCATTACTTTAACAGCCTAGAGTCCGTTAGGATTGCATCCTCACATTTCCCTATGAACCTTGCTTCGCTTCAAGGTTTCCCTACCTCCGTGTCCCCTATCTCCTACCACAATTTCCCTCAGTCTGCCATTGTAACAGATAACACTAATCCCTTGCGTTGGGGAGGCATTGTATCACTCCCGGTCAATCCCGCCCACCAGGGACAATCTCAGTTCCTGATCTAACTCCCTCACAAATATCTTGCAGTGAAAAAGCAGGGAAATATCAGAATGCATATACTTCAACCTTGATAACATTGTAACAATAGGTCAACTATTGACCGGTACATAGTGCTGTATAAGACCGCAAAATATCCCCCTCAATAACTTTCAGATTATCTGTAAACTTATCTGTAGCTGGTCGGAATCTGCAATTGGTCTACAGCGTCCACAAAATCATCATCACAACAGCTTAAATAAAATGCGCCAAAAAGGACTTCGTCCGTCAATCAGGAGACGTGGATCGGGTGCGGTCCCGTGTTCGCCTCTGCGGCTTCGGAGAGTCCCCTCTATTTCCGGCTCGACCCCCCCAGGATCTTCCAGGTGTGGGCATTAAGGCTTCTGCCCAGGTACGCTCCATATTTAGCCGGTTCCTTTTGTCTTCTCTTGACTTGCGCTGCGGACTATGTACTGGACTGTGACGCACCTCTTGCTGTGATCTATTCCCACAAAGCTCCGCAAGTGCGTCCTCCGCTTCCTGTGGAGTGGTGAAAACCTTATTCCGCCCGTTCTCTTGAAACACCCGCAGGATGGCAGGGTACTGCAGGCTAAAGCGTATTCTCGCTTGGAACAGCGCGGTGCAGATCTTGCTGAAAGCCCGCCTTCGTTTTGCAACCTCCGCCGAGAAATCCTCAAATAGTAGCACTTTCATGCCCATTATTTCCAAAGGACGCGATCTGCTGCGGAAAGCTTTCATGAGTGCCACCTTGTCATTGTAATCCAACAGTTTGAAGATCACTTGTCTGGGACGATGTGAATTGTGGTCAGCTGTTGCTGGGAGGTTTCTGGGGTCCGGCCCCACTCTATGCGCCCTCTCCACCCGGCATGGACGGGGGAGACCTAAGGCTTCCGGCAATGTCCTCTCACACACTCGTTGCAAATCAGCAGATATCACCGCTTCTTTCAGCCCCACCAGTCACAGGTTGCTCCTCCTGGAGCGATTTTCCAGATCCTCCACCTTGTCCCCCAACTGCGCAGTAACAGACAGCACCCCTCTGAGTTTGGATTGCAGGCGTTCATTTTCATCCTCCAGCAGCGTCATATGCTGTTCTAACTCATCAGCTCTGATAGTGACTTGTGCCAGTTCCGCATGCACGCGGTTTAGAGAATCTTGCACCGTTTTTTCCAGCGCCTTTTGCAGGTCTGCCGCTATCTGTTTGGCTACTTCATGGGCCAGGGTTACATAGTCAATGGCTACTGGAAGAGCGGACAGTACATGCTCTGCCGGGCTTGAAAGCTGGGACTGATGGTGCTGCAGCTCATCTTCCTGTGTGTATAGCAGGGTCGCAGTGGCAGGAAGCGCCGCCATCTTACCTCCCTTTACCACGGCCGCGGCTGATTCCTCCATGGCTGGCTTCTGCGCGCTTCTGAGGAGGTACCTGTCCATACAGGCACCACCGATGATGTTGCCGTGTGCAGGGCTGGTGACTTCCCCGCTGATTATCGTCGCCGTAGCGACTATTGCGAGCTTACAGGCTGGACGGGAGAAGGGAGCTCAGTCACTCGCGTCCTGCATCCCCAGCGCCGGAACCGGAAGTCGATTGCACCATTTTAAGGGAGTCCCATAAGGATTAATGGCCAGACTGCGGTTTCATACACAACCTCCTGCAAGGTCTTATGTTTGTTTCCTAACTCTTCATGGAAGACATTGGATTTAAAAAAAATCCATCTTAAACACTTTGGGGAGGTACTGTATATATTGTCACCAAAATTATTGCCAAAAGTTAAGCCATGGGAATTGGAAATGTTAGAAGTAACCGTAAAATAAATCAAACTGCTCACCGGAATATGACAACAAAACTGGGAAACTGCTCAGTGGCCAACATATTGGAGAAGTTAACTGCAAAAAGAAGACCTAAAAGAACGAACAAACTGTTAAACAATTTCATTTATATCCAACACCAGAAATGTAATAATGCTAAAAATCATTCAGCTCAGACAGGAACTGTAATGACGGGGTAGGGAGACAGACAGGTGAGCCCTAATCTACCCGCCACTCAGTCCCTGCCTACTTGCACGGCCTGTCCTAGGCGACGGCGTACAACCGGGCGATGGTCCCTACGCTCAATATGTGCACGACAGACAAACAGACAAGGGTACACAGAAGCTAAGGGAAATAGGGCAGTTGCCCACGGCAAGACCGTGAGCAACAAGAGTAGTGAACGAGCCGAGTCAAACCAGGCGTGTACGAGGTACCAAACGCAGAGCAGGAGCGTAGTCAGTAAAGCCAGGGTCAAAATGAAGCAAGGTCAATAATGATACTAGGAGCAACAGAGCCAGGAAACAGGAAAGACTCACAGGCAGAGACAAGCAGGAAATGAAGGTATAAATAGACCGAGGGCGGGAGCTAGAACCATCTGGCCAGGCTGTGATAGGTTCTCCCACTCCTGAGCCTACCAGCCTGAGTGGTAGCAGATCGAGTCACTCTATCAGACTTAGGAGCAGGTGCAGACTGATTAACCACGGGCGTCGACACAGAAGCTGTGTCTGGCAGATCCTTTAAAGGAACCTTATATTGATAATAAATAAAAATGGCAGAAGTACAAGCTAATGTGGTCAGGGCCCATTCTACCTTTTTTGCTGCTTTTCTGCTGCCTGAGGCGAAAATTTAAATGGCGCCCCCCAGATGTTGATTCACATTTCCCTGGCTGTTCTATATCACTAGCAGCCTCACAAAAAAAAATCATACCACCCATTATCTAGCTGCAGACCATACAATGACTACAGTACTGATTAGAGGCAGAATAAATATTTACATTAAGTGACTCACAGGTGACGTCCGCTCAGATTCCTGTTCTTCTTTTTCTCTTTTCTCCTCCATACCGTCCAGACCTCTATGATGACTTCTCCCTGCCATGGCCCATTTCTGCAGTTTGCCGCTCAGATGTCTTCAGCTTCTCACTTTTCCAACATTTCTACACCTATAAACAAAGATAAAGTTCTCATTATACCACACACTACGCCCCTAAATATAATAGCACCATACACTGCACCCCTAATTATAATAGCACCATACACCGTGTCCCACACACACACTGTGCCCCCTGTAGATAGTGCCTGCCATAGAGCCCCCTGTAGATAGTGTCCCCCATAGAGCCACCTGTAGATAGTGCCCCCATATAGCCCACGCCTGTATATAGTGTACCACATATAGCTCCCCCTATAGTGCTCCACAGATGGCCCACCCCTGTATATAGCCCCCCCTGTAGATATAGCCCATCCCTGTATATAGTGCTCCACATATAGCCCATCCCTGTATATAGCCCCCTGTAGATATAGCCCACCCCTGTATATAGTGCTCCACAGAGAGCCCACCCCTGTATAAAGTTCCCCTGTAGATATAGCCCACCCCTGTATATAGTGCTCTACATATAGCCCACCCCAATATATAGCCCCCCTGTAGAAAAAGCCCCCCCTGGTCTATAAAGCACCCCCTGGTAGATAAAGCCACCCCATTAGATAAAGCCCCCCCATAGATAAAGCCCCCTGTAGATAAAGCCACCCCCGTAGATAATGCCACACACTTTTTTATTACGATAAAATAACAAACTATTCAAACTCACCTTAATCCCGTTCCCACGCCGTCCGACAGCAATGGAGACCTTCTCTCTTCTGCGCAGGTCTCCTGGGGTTGAACGCTTCCCTGTCAATCAGCGCCTTTCAACGATGCAAGCGGCGAAAAGTATCACGCCGCTTCACTCATAGAAAGGCGCTGAATGGCCGGGCATGGAACGTACCCGGCCATTCTTTGCTTCTAATTGTACCTGTGTCCTATAGATGCAGTTACAATTATAGTGCAGGAAGGGGTGGTGCTTGCGCCCCCCTCTAAGTTGCGCCCTCCCCTAGCTACGCCCCTGGCTTATGCATGTAAATGTATCTGCGTCCTATAGACGCAGGTACAATTATAATGCAGGAGGGGGTCTGCACTAGTGGACTGCACTATTGCTTCCGCCCAAAAAAAACTAAAACCTTTACGGAATGGAGACAAACGGAAACCATTTGCAACAGAAGCACTACCATTGCAATCAATGGTAATGCAAACGGAAGCTATGGTTTCCGTTTGCCTTTCCGTTCATGGGTTCCTTTAATAATGGAATGGTCTGACGGAACCTATGAACGAAAGGGTGACGCTGATGTGAACACACCCTAAGATGCATGACAGAAAAAACAAAAATGTGTTTGTACTTTACTTTTGCAAAAGAGAAAACCAAAACAATGCTAATCTATAGGAAAACAATTAATCATTAAATAAAAGAAAAAAGAAAAAACAATTATGCTAGATGGAGTTGTAGGTTGGAAAAAAAACCAAAGACCATAACCAGCAACAAGATAAGTGGATACTATCACAGATATTATGACCATGTTATTAAGTATTCCTAAAATCCCAAAAGGGGCCAGACATTCTAAAAAAGCATGTCACTGTTCTTATGAAGATCTTAATCCTAGATCAACAAGCCGCATTAAAAAAAAATTATAAACTGATTTGTCAACCCTTATCTAACGCTATCCATATATTTCACTATAAGGATGGATCGGTTGACAGATCCTATTGGATAGAAATGGATTTGAAAGTGAGCCTTTGTACACTGCACTTGGACTTTATTTTTGTGTTCTCCCGATGTATATGCCAATTTGCCCATAGATTTGAATAGTCAAACTTATGTCCTTTTGACCAGTATACCATTTTATATTTTTAACTGTATTAAAAAACCTAGTCGACTAGGCGTTTCAATCCAAGGGGATTCTGTAAAAAAAAAACTGACGTATAGTGTGCAGTATGCTTTTTTTTTTCTTACAATCAAGGAGTCAACAGCAGACATGTGCAATTGTATATACTATCACTGGCGTAGCTATAAGGGGTCGCAGCGGTCGCAATTGCGACCAGGCCCCGAAGCCAGGGGGGCCCACAGCCCCCCGCACCACATCAATAAAAAGTTAGTATAGTAACTCGGGCCGCGGGCCCATGTTACTTTAGTAACAGACTGTACTTACCTTCCTGGTTCCGGATCGCAGCGGAGGTCCTGATGTCAAGCACCGTGTGCAGCGCATGACGTCACAGCGCTATGCGCCGCGCACAACATCGAGAGGACAGAACTACCGCCGCGGCTGAAGAGGAAGGTAAGATTAGTAGCCTTGACTGGCGGGGTTCGACTCCCCGGGACCCGCCAATCAGCTGTTTTGAAGGGGCCGCAGCACTCGTACGAGAGCTGCTTCACCTTCATTCCGGTGACACTGTGAATCGGTGTCGGCGATTCACAGTGTGAGCGAGTAGTGAAATGAAGGGGAAGCAGCTCTCGTACGAGTGCTGCGGCCCCTTCAAAACAGCTGATTGGCGGGTCCCGGGAGACGGACCCTGACACATCAGCTATTGATGGCCTATCCTGAGGATAGGCCATCAATGTTTAGGGACTGGACAACCCCTTTAAGCCTACGATGTAGCAGGCTTAGAGGGCCCATGAGACAGGATCACAGATTGTGTGATCCTGTCTGCTGGGCCCTGTATCTAAGCCAATCACATGGTAGGCTTAGATACATGGCCACTGGCGTAGCTATAGGGGTCGCAGCGGTCGCAATTGCGACCGGGCCCCGAAGCCAGGGGGGCCCACGGCCCCCCGCACCACATCAATAAAAAGTTACTATAGTAACTCGGGCCGCGGGCCCCTGTTACTATAGTAACATACTTTACTTACCTTCCTGGTTCTGGATCGCAGCGGAGGTCCTGACGTCAAGCGCTGTGCGCAGCGCAGGACGTCACAGCGCTATGCGCCGCGCACAGCATCGAGACGACAGAACTCCCGCCGCGGCCGAAGAGGAAGGTAAGCTTAGCTCTGACTGGCGGCGTCCGACTCCCGGGACCCGTCAATCAGCTGTTTTGAAGGGGCCGCAGCACTCGTACGAGAGCTGTTCCCCTTCATTCCTGTCACTTCATTCCGGTCACACTGTGAATCCGTGACGGCGATTCACAGTGTGGGCGAGTAGTGAAATGTAGGGGAAGCAGCTCTCATACGAGTGCTGCGGCCCCTTCAAAACAGCTGATTTGCGGGTCCCGAGAGACACATCAGCTATTGATGGCCTATCCTTAGGATAGGCCATCAATGTTTAGGGACTGCACAACCCCTAAGCCTACGATGTAGTAGGCTTAGGGGGCCCATGAGACAGGATCACAGATTGTGTGATCCTGTCTGCTGGGCCCTGTATCTAAGCCAATCACATGGTAGGCTTAGATACATGGCCCATGCGTGATCCTGTCTGCTGGGCCCTGTATCTAAGCCAATCACATGGTAGGCTTAGATACATGGCCCATGCGTGATCCTGTTGTAATGGCAGGAAGGAGGTGAAGGGAAAGTGAGCCCTAATCTACCCACCGCCCTGTCCCTGCCTACTTGCAACGACCCGCCCTAGGCGACGAGGTACAACTGGGCGACGGTCCCTACGCTGTCTAAGTGCACAGGAAAACAAACAGGGAACACGCAAGGGAAGGACGAAGTGAGTACACCCGAGCGGGCACGGAGACAGAAGCAAGCCAGGGGCAAAGCAAAGCAGGTCAAGCAGAACTGCAGCAAGGCAAAAGCACGGCAGAAGCAGGCTGGAGCAAGCAGCAGTGGGGCCAGGAATCCAAAAGAATTACAAGCACTGAGGGAGAGAACAGGGCAGGTAATAAAGGACAGGGGGCGGAGCTAACTCCGACAGACCAGGCCGCGATAGGCTCTCCCACTCCTGAGCCTGCCACCCTGGTTGGTGGGAGATGGTGTCAGTCGAACAGGTCTGGCCTCAGGTGTGGATTGATTAATCCCAGGAGTATACCTAGATGAAGTACCTGGCAGATCCCTAACAGTACTCCCCCTTTTATGAGGGGCCACAGGACCCTTACTAAGGGGACCCGGTTTAGTGGGGAAGAGAAGGTGGAACCTCCTGATCAATACCCCAGCGTGAACATCACGGGCAGGTACCCAAGTCCTCTCCTCCGGCCCGTATCCTCTCCAATGGACCAGGTACTGGAGGGAGCCCTGGACCATCCTACTGTCCATAATCTTGGCCACCTCGAATTCCACCCCCTCAGGGGTGAGAACGGGAGCAGGAGGTATCCTCGAGGGGGACCAGGACGGGGAGCAGCGTTTAAGGAGGGAGGCATGGAAGACATCATGTATGCGAAAGGATGGGGGGAGCTCCAGACGGAAGGATACAGGGTTGAGGACTTCAATGATCTTATAAGGTCCAATAAATCGGGGAGCAAACTTCCTGGACGGGACCTTAAGGCGCAAGTTCCTGGACGACAACCAGACCAAATCCCCGACGACAAACCGGGGGTTAGCAGAACGTCTACTATCCAGCCTGAATCTTTTGTGCGCTCTGGGACGCCTCTAGGTTCTTCTGAACCTGGGCCCAGACAGTGCACAGTTCCCGATGAACATCCTCTACCTCAGGATTATTGGAACAACCAGGGGAAACGGAGGAAAACCTTGGGTTAAACCCGAAATTACAGAAAAACGGGGAGACCCCTGACGAGTTACTGACCCGGTTATTCAGGGAAAATTCAGCAAGGGGAAGGAATGAGACCCAATCGAATTGACAGTCAGAGATGAAACACCTTAAATATTGTTCCAGGGATTGGTTGGTCCTTTCCGTTTGGCCATTAGTTTCGGGATGGAAGGCGGAGGAGAAGGACAGATCAATCTCCAACTTTTTACAAAAAGCTCTCCAAAATAAGGAAACAAATTGTACCCCTCTGTCAGAAACGATATTGACTGGGGCCCCATGGAGACGCAGGATGTGTTTCACAAACAAAGAAGCTAACGTCTTGGCGTTAGGTAGCTTCTTAAGGGGCACAAAGTGGCACATCTTGCTGAAGCGGTCGACTACCACCCACACCACCGACTTGCCCTGAGATGGAGGCAAATCGGTGATAAAATCCATGGAGATATGGGTCCAAGGTCTCTGGGGAATGGGCAAGGAACGTAGTAGGCCCGCAGGTCGGGACCTAGGGGTTTTGGACCTAGCGCAAACCTCACAAGCGGCGACGTAAGCCCTAACGTCTTTAGGCAACCCAGGCCACCAATAGTTTCTGGTAATGAGGTGTTTGGTGCCCAAGATGCCAGGATGACCAGATAGAGTGGAGTCATGGTTTTCCCTGAGTACCCTCAGCCGGTATTGCAGGGGAACAAACAGTTTGTCCCCAGGGACGTTCCCGGGAGCTGCACCCTGATCAGCCGCGATATCAGAAGCTAAATCAGAATCCGTGGCAGAAATGATTATACCAGGGGGTAAAATACAAGCAGGATCCTTCTCGGAAGGAGGATTGGCCATGAAACTACGTGATAGAGCATCAGCCTTAATATTCTTGGACCCAGCCCTATAGGTAACCAAGAAATTAAATCTGGTAAAGAATAGTGCCCACCGAGCTTGTCTAGGATTAAGCCTCCGGGCCGATTCTAGGAAAACCAGATTCTTGTGATCCGTAAGGACCGTTACCTGGTGTCTGGCCCCCTCCAGGAAGTGCCGCCACTCCTCAAAAGCCCATTTAATGGCTAGAAGTTTGCGGTTGCCAATATCATAGTTACTCTCCGTGGGCGAAAACTTCCTAGAGAAGTAAGCACAGGGGCGGAGATGGGTGAGGGAGCTGGTACCCTGGGACAAGACGGCCCCCACTCCCACCTCGGAAGCGTCAACCTCCACAATAAATGGCTCCTCTTGGTTGGGCTGAATCAGCACGGGGGCCGAGATAAAGCACTTCTTGAGAGTCTCAAAGGCCTGGACGGCCTCAGGGGGCCAATGGAGGACATCAGCACCCTTGCGGGTAAGGTCCGTAAGAGGCTTAGCGACGACCGAGAAGTTGGCAATAAATCTCCTGTAATAGTTGGCGAACCCTAAAAAACACTGTAACGCCTTAAGGGAGGCAGGTTGGACCCATTCCGCCACAGCCTGAACCTTGGCAGGGTCCATGCGGAATTCATGAGGAGTGAGGATTTGCCCTAAAAATGGTATCTCCTGTACCCCAAAGACACATTTTTCAGTCTTAGCAAACAGATTATTCTCCCGAAGGACCTGGAGCACCTTCCTGACATGCTCCACGTGGGAGGACCAGTCCTTGGAAAACACCAGTATGTCATCAAGGTACACAACAAGAAAATTACCCAGGTACTCTCTCAGGATTTCATTAATAAAATTCTGGAAGACAGCAGGGGCATTACACAACCCAAAGGGCATGACCAGGTATTCGAAATGACCCTCGGGTGTGTTGAACGCAGTTTTCCACTCATCCCCCTCTTTGATGCGGATAAGGTTATATGCCCCCCGTAGATCGAACTTAGAAAACCATTGGGCTCCCTGAACCTGATTAAAAAGATCCGGAATCAAAGGAAGTGGGTACTGGTTCCTTACAGTGACCTTATTCAGGTTACGATAATCAATGCACGGCCTAAGACCACCATCCTTCTTCCCCACGAAGAAGAAGCCAGCACCTACAGGAGAAGTCGAGGGGCGAATGAAACCCTTGGCCAGGCATTCTTGGATATACACCCTCATAGCTTCACGTTCAGGACATGAAAGATTAAATATCCTACCCTTAGGAAGCTTGGCACCAGGCACCAAATCGATAGCGCAATCGTAATCTCTATGGGGGGCAACACCTCGGAGGCCTCCTTAGAAAACACATCGGCGAAGTCCTGAACAAACTCAGGAAGCGTGTTTACCTCCTCCCGGGGAGAAATAGAGTTAACAGAAAGACATGACATAAGACATTCATTACCCCATTTGGTGAGATCCCCAGTATTCCAATCAAACGTGGGATTATGCAACTGCAACCAGGGAAGGCCTAAAACCAGATCAGACGATAATCCCTGCATCACCAGTACAGAGCACTGCTCCAAATGCATGGAGCCAACCAGGAGTTCAAAAACAGGAGTATGCTGAGTAAAATAACCATTAGCAAGGGGAGTTGAGTCGATACCTACTACAGGGATAGGATAAGGTAAATCAATACAAGGCATCTTTAGAGACATAGCAAATTCCACAGACATGATATTAGCAGATGAGCCAGAATCCACGAAAGCACTGCCCGTGGCAGACCGGCCAGCAAACGAGACCTGAAAGGGAAGCAAAATTTTATTGCGTTTCACATTAACGGGAAATACCTGTGCGCCCAAGTGACCTCCCCGATGATCACTTAGGCGCGGAAGTTTTCCGGCTTCTTATTCTTGCGCCTGGGACAGGTGTTCAGTAGATGCTTGTCGTCCCCACAGTAGAAGCAGAGACCATTCATTCTGCGAAACTCCCTACGTTGTCGAGGGGACACGGAGGCCCCGAGTTGCATAGGTACCTCCGAGTCCTCCGTGGAGGGGCGAGGAGACGGGACCTCGGGGGGGATCGCAGAAAAGTTAGAGGGGAGCACACTGAAGCGTTCTAGCTGACGTTCCCTGAGACGTCGGTCAAGTCGTACTGCTAGGGCCATAACCTGGTCAAGGGAGTCAGACGAGGGGTAGCTAACCAGCAGATCCTTCAGGGCGTCAGATAATCCTAACCTAAACTGGCACCTTAGGGCCGGATCGTTCCACTGAGAAGCTACGCACCACTTCCTAAAATCAGAACAGTATTCCTCAACCGGTCTCCTACCCTGACGTAAGGTCACCAGCTGACTCTCGGCTAAAGCAGTCCTGTCAGTCTCGTCGTAAATGAGTCCAAGGGCAGAGAAAAAACGATCAACAGAGGAAAGTTCAGGGGCGTCAGGAGCCAAGGAGAAGGCCCACTCTTGGGGCCCTTCCTGGAGTCGGGATATGATGATACCCACCCGCTGGTTCTCGGAACCTGAGGAGTGGGGCTTTAGGCGGAAATACAGTCTGCAACTCTCCCGGAAGGAGAGAAACGTCTTACGGTCCCCTGAGAACCGGTCAGGTAACTTGAGGTCGGGTTCTAGAGGTGAGGTGAGGGGTACTACTAAAGCAGCGTCACTCTGATTGACCCTTTGGGCCAGGGCCTGGACCTGTAGGGAGAGGCCCTGCATCTGCTGGGTCAGGGTCTCAAGGGGGTCCATGATAGCGTCAGCGTAGGAGAAATGGTAGACTAGGTAAGGGCTTGTAATTATGTAATGGCAGGAAGGAGGTGAAGGGAAAGTGAGCCCTAATCTACCCACCGCCCTGTCCCTGCCTACTTGCAACGACCCGCCCTAGGCGACGAGGTACAACTGGGCGGCGGTCCCTACGCTGTCTAAGTGCACAGGAAAACAAACAGGGAACACGCAAGGGAAGGGGCAGTAGCCACGGAACGCCACGAGGAAACGGAGCGGCGAACGAACAGTCAGGACCAGGACGAAGTGAGTACACCCGAGCGGGCACGGAGACAGAAGCAAGCCAGGGGCAAAGCAAAGCAGGTCAAGCAGAACTGCAGCAAGGCAGAAGCACGGCAGAAGCAGGCTGGAGCAAGCAGCAGTGGGGCCAGGAATCCAAAAGAATTACAAGCACTGAGGGAGAGAACAGGGCAGGTAATAAAGGACAGGGGGCGGAGCTAACTCCGACAGACCAGGCCGCGATAGGCTCTCCCACTCCTGAGCCTGCCACCCTGGTTGGTGGGAGATGGTGTCAGTCGAACAGGTCTGGCCTCAGGTGTGGATTGATTAATCCCAGGAGTATACCTAGATGAAGTACCTGGCAGATCCCTAACACCTGTCTGCTGGGCCCTGTATCTAAGCCAATCACATGGTAGGCTTAGATACATGGCCCATGTGTGATCCTGTCTGATGGGCCCTGTATATAAGCCTACCACACTGTAGGTTTAGATATAGGGCCCCAGCACACAGTAATCTTATACTGTATAAGATTACTGTCTGCTGGACCCTGTATCTAAGCCTACGTTGTGGTAGGCTTAGATACAGGGTCCCACAGACAGTATCACACATGGGCCCTGTATCTAAGCCTAATACACGTGTTACTAATCATTTTTTGTGTGTTTTCTTACAGGTTCGGTCATTGGACTACGGTGGATTCCAGGACTACTTCGATGACAGCTTTTTTTAAATTATCAATAAAATGGTTAATGAGGGCTGTGTGTTTTTTTTTTAATTTCAATAAAATATTTTTTCTATGTCTTTGTGTTTTTTTTTAAACTATATTACTACCGCCTTAGTAATGGCCGCCGGCTGATTGACAGCATCCATTGCTAAGGCGGGGCTTAGTGTTAGCCGATGCAGAGGCTAACACTAACCCCCTTTATTACCGCGGTACCCACCGCCACCAGGGGTGCTGGGAAGAGCCGGGTACGATCCAGTACCTGACCATCTGTAGTGATGGTCGGCCACCCTGGTGATGCTAGGCTGCTGCTGCTTTATTGTATCTGGCTGGTTATGAAAAATGGGGGGAACCCCACGTCATTTAAAAAAAAACAAAAAAATTAAAACGATGGGTCCCCCCCAATTTTCATAACCAGCCAGATACAACACAGCAGCAGCAGGCAGCATTACAAGGGTGGGAAGGGCCACTGTTTTTGGCCTTCCCCAGCCTAATACTACCAGCCTGCGGCCACCCTGGTGCCTGCCTGTCACTACAGATGGTCGGGTACTGGTTCGTACCCGGCTCTTCCCAGTACTCCTGGTGGCGGTGTGTACCGGGGTAATAATGGGGGTTAGTGTAGCCTCTGCACCGGCTAACATTAAGCCTCGCCTTAGTAATGGAGGTTGTCAATCAGCCAGCGGCCATTACTAAGGCGGTGATAATAAAGTTTAAAAAGATACAAGCACATAGAAAAAATATTTTATTGAAATAAAAAAACACAACCCTCATTAACCATTTTATTGAGAATAAAAAAAACGCCGTCATTGAAGTCATCGAATCCGAAGTCCAACAACCGAATCTGTAAAAAAAACACAAACACAACAAAAATAATCAGTAACACATAAAGAAGCAAAATTATTATTCTTACCTTTCCTGGGTCCAGCGCTGGAGACGCAATGTCAGCGAGCTGAGCCCTGTATCTAATCCAATCATGTGTGATACTGTCTGCTGGGCCCTGTATCTAATCCTATCATGTGTGGTACTGTCTGCTGAGCCACTGTATCTAATCCTATCATGTGTGGTACTGTCTGCTGAGCCACTGTATCTAATCCTATCATGTGTGATACTGTCTGCTGGGCCACTGTATCTAATCCTATCATGTGTGATACTGTCTGCTGGGCCACTGTATCTAATCCTATCATGTGTGATACTGCCTTCTGAGCCACTGTATCTAATCCTATCATGTGTGATACTGTCTGCTGAACCACTGTATCTAATCCTATCCATAGTCTATAGGGTCGTAGTGCTATAGATATGCTATGCTGTCTCATATACACACTTTTTTTGGGGCGGACACATATGTATTGGGGCTATTTCCCTGACATTTTAAGCTCTGGGGGTATGTTCACACGGCAGCGTCTGTTACGGCTGAAATTACTGTGCTGTTTTCAGGAGAAAACAGCACCGTAATTTCAGCCGTAATGGCATGTGCAGGCGTCTTTCGCTGCGTCCATTACGGACGTAATTGGAGCTGTTTTTCAATGCAGTCCATGGAAAACGGCTCCATTTACGTCTGAAGAAGTGACAGGCACTTCTTTGACGCGGGCGTCTTTTTTACGCGCCGCCTTTTGACAGCGGCGCGTAAAAAAAAATGACCGTCGGCACAGAACATCGTAAGACCCATTCAAATGAATGGGCAGATGTTTGCCAACGCTTTTGAGCCGCATTTTTGGACGTAATTCAATGCTAAAACGCCCGAATTACGTCCGTAAATAGGGTGTGTGAACCCAGCCTTAGTGACGCCCCCGGCTGCTAGTGCTGCATTGTTGGGTAACTTAGGACCGATCATGTGTGATACTGTCTGCTGGGCCCTATATCTAATCCAATCATATGTGATACTGTCTGCTGAGCCACTGTATCTAATCCTATCATGTGTGATACTGTCTGCTGAGCCACTGTATCTAATCCTATCATGTGTGATACTGTCTGCTGAGCCACTGTATCTAATCCTATCATGTGTGATACTGCCTTCTGAGCCACTGTATCTAATCCTATCATGTGTGATACTGTCTGCTGAGCCACTGTATCTAATCCTATCATGTGTGATACTGTCTGCTCAGCCACATATGTATTGGGGCTATTTCCCCTGACATTTTAAGCCCTGAGGGTATGTTCACAGAGCAGCATCCGTTACCGCTGAAATTTCAGCCGTAAAGGCATGTGCAGGCGTCTTTCGCTGGAGTCCATGGAAAACGGCTCCATTTACGTCTGAAGAAGTGACAGGGACTTCTTTGACGCGGGCGTCTTTTTTACGCGCCGCCTTTTGACAGCGGCGCGTAAAAAAAATGACCGTCGGCACAGAACATCGTAAGACCCATTCTAATGAATGGGCAGATGTTTGCCAAGTCTTTTGAGACGCATTTTCGGACGTAATTCGGGGCTAAAATGCCCGAATTACGTCCGTAAATAGGGTGTGTGAACCCAGCCTTAGTGACGCCCCTGGCTGCTAGTGCTGCATTGTTGGGTCACTTAGGAGACTCAGCGATGCAGCTGAAAGCTGCGGACCGTCTGCCATGAGGAGTTTGCGGGGGGGGGGGGCAATACGAACTTTTGCATCGGGGCCCTTGAGCCTTTAGCTACGCCCCTGTATACTATATACTTGTGTTGGATGCTAATTTTCTTTGGATGTCCACCAACAGATTCTTATATGATTTTCGATGCAGTCTCTAGTATCTAATCCCAAGTGGCAACAACTAGTGTTTTCTGCTTCCTCCGCCCTAGGAGCTCCACACCAGGAGTCCCTACAGGCCTTATTATATGAACTTCACCTGGGTGGGATTCCTTGGAGACTTCGGTTTATTTACATCCTATGATATTTGTGGATAATTAACTCCTTCCTGCCGCTGACACTTTTAGGATTTTCGTTTTTCCATCCCCACCTTCCAAAAACCCATGAGGGCTTGATTTATGCGGGACAAGTTGTAAGTTTTCATGGGACAATTTATTGTATCATATAATTTACCAGGAAACCTGGAAAAAAATATTTGTTGGGTGGAATGGGAAAAAAAAGCAATTCCTCCATTTTTGGAGGATGTTTCATTTTTATGGCATTCACTGTGCGTGTCAATACAATTACGGCCATATCAAATTGATATAGTTTTTTTTATGTTTTACTAATAAATAAATAATAAAATTAGTTTGTGTCGCCATATTCTGAGCGCCATAACTTTTTTCTTTTTTGGTCGATTGAGCGGTATTAGGGCTTATTTTTTTCAGGACAAGCTGCAGTTTCTATTGGTTCCATTTTGGGGTTTATGAGTCTTTTTAATCACTTTTTATTCTATTTTTTGTTGGAGATGAGGTGACCAAAAAACAGTGATTCTGCCGTTTGTTTTGTTTATTTACGGCGTTCACTGTTTGCTTAAATATTATATTATATTGTGATAGACTTTTACGGACTCGGCGATACCAGTTATGTTATTAATTTATTTATTTTTTTACATTGCTTTTGGGGGAAAATGGGAAAACGTTATTTTCTTTTGAACCTTTCATTTTTTTTATATATATGAAAAAAACTTATTTAACCATTTTTAACCTTTTTTTACTTGTCCCTTAGGGGACTTGAAACAGTGATCATTGGATCGTTAGATGTTATACTGTAATACTGATGTATTGCAGTATATAGTTTTTCGGACATGCCCCTATTAAGCTCTGCCTACGGCAGGGCTTATTAGATGTGCAAAGATGGTAGACCAGAGGGCGTCATTAGACGCCCAGACTGCCTTGACTACCGCCGGAAACCCCACGATTGCGTCGTGGCGGCCGATGGCACGTCAGAGGGATCGCCACCGTCATTCCAACGGCTTAGATGCTACGATCGCTATTACATAGTTGCATAGTTAGTATGGTTGAAAAAATACATATGTCCATCAAGTTCAACCAAGGGATGGGAAAAAGGGAAGTGATGAAACAAAAATTCTACACCTTGCCAAAGGAGCTAATATTTTTTAGTTCTAGGAAATTATCTTTACCCCTTATTAGTTTAGTTGCTCTTGTTTGTATTTTTTCCCACTCCAGGGCATGCTTTCTATGAATTGGAGGCCAGAATGGAACTGCATATTCTAGATGAGGCTGCACTAATGCTTTGTAAAGTGGTAATATTATATCCCTGTCCCGCGAGTCTACGCCTCTTTTAATACACAACAATATCTTTCTGGCCTTTGAAGCAGCTGATTGACATTGCATGCTGTTATTTAGTTTATGATCTACAAGTACACCCAGATCCTTTTCAACAAATGACTCCCCCAGTGTAGCTCCCCCTAGGACATATGATGCATGCAGGTTGTTGGTACCCAGATGCATAACTTTACATTTATCTACATTAAACCTCATTTATGGATGCCCAAACACTCGGTATGTCCAAATCGGCTTGTAATTTATGAACATCTTCCATAGACTGAACTATACTACATAGCTTGGTGTCATCTGCAAAAATAGAAATAGTGCTATTAATCCCATCCTCTATATCATTAATAAATAAGTTGAATAATTGTGGTACCAGCACCGAACCCTGGGGTACACAATTCATAACCGGGGACCGTTCAGAGTAGGAATCATTGACCACAACTCTCTGGATAGTGTCCTTGAGACAATTTTCAATCCAATTACAAACTATACTTTCTAAACCTATAGACCTTAATTTACCCATTAGGCGTCAATGTGGAACAGTGTCAAATGCCGTATCTAAGGGGTGAAATTAGCGGGATCCCACTCGTTACACTGAAGTGTCGGCTATAAGATACAGCCAACATGCTCGTTCTATAGAGCAGGCTCAGATCGAGAGCACGCTACATACACCACCCCCGGCCTCCGCAATATATACAGTATGGTGGATGTCAGAAAAGGGGTTAATAGTATTGTTTACGTTTAGAGCATTTTTAACAAGAAGCACCACCTAGATCTATTGATTTTGACAATTAAATTCCTACAGAAATTTGTATAAAAAATTCTAGAATAGGTAACGGTTATCAAGAGTCTATTTACATTCACAGTGAAAGGCTTCAATATGTTGAAGGGAAAAACTAACAAGAATCTTGCTGACTACCAAAACTTAATTGAAGCCACCAAATATAAAGGATTCCTAAGTGACAGAGAGGATTACTTTATAGATGGAATAACTACTTTATTTTTGGCATTGAACCTGGTTGACTTTCACCATATGAACTTTCACTTTATGAACTGGGATCCTTCAGCTCTTGCATCAAGTCTACCTAAGTAGGCAGAAAAAACAAAGTAAAGGTAGGGCTGCTGAAACATCACAATGGAGACTTCCAGGTAAAGATGCTGATATTTATTGGAGAATAACAGACAACACGTTCCAGCTCCGTACTGAAGCCTTCATCAGGTCATAGTCTTCTTGTTTCCTGCCTGATCGGTACTGGATTCACTTGTATAGTCTGCAGCGAGGTGATTCTCTGCAGAATGGCTGTGTAGAACTAGTATCTGACCAGTATATAGTCACTGTAAGGCAGTTTTATTGGTTATATTGGTTGCTGTATGTTGATAGCACATTCTCGTCCCTGACTAAAACAGCAAATGCACGCTTATCCCTGACTGTGTGATCAGGTGTTTTTGTGTTTCATTTTTATTTTCTTGGTAACAGTGTGACTCACAATGGCTCCGTCAGGGGGGGGGGGGGGGATTGCAATGTTACAGGCGCCGCCCCCTGTTTCTAGTCAATTAAATGCCACGGTTGCTATGGACTGCGGCACTTAACTGGTTAACCGAGCAGGATCCCGCTCTTTACCCTGAAGTGTCGGCTGTAACATACCGCCAACACGCTCGTTCTATGGAGTGGGCTCAGTCCAGGAGCCTGCTCCTTACTCCCCCACCCGACATGCGCTATATATACGGCAGATGTTGGGAGGGAGTTTAACATTTTGCAGTTAAAGGTGTTGTCCAGTTTCAGCAAATTAATGTTATTTTTTGTATAATTAAAAGTTATCAAATTTTCCAAACTACTTTGTGTATTCATTCCTCACGGTTTTTGAAGACCTCTGCTTGCTGTTATACAGTAGGAACATTATTGTTTACCTCCCAGTTAATAAAATTTTGTCCATGGTCATATGATGGACACACAACTTGCTAGGGTATGTTCACACGCAGAGTCAAAAACGTCTCAAATTACCGAGCTGTTTACGTAATCTCGTTTGAAATGACAGGTTACATCGTAATCTCGCGAGATTACGCTTGCCTTGCTGTAAATATCACAGAGACACTACAGAAGTGACAGGATTCTGAATAAACATCACGTCCTGGCTGGAGGTAATGCATATTCATTGTCAGGACACTGCAGTAACGTTATAGTGTGTGTATGACACTGCAGATAGCGATATAGCAATATCGCTATGTGCTGTGTAAATGAATGGAGAAAATGTGTATGACGCTAATTGGTCACTGATTGGTCAGCGTCATACACTCCTCTGCTCACTTGGCCAAAAAGTAAAACACGACCAGTTGTTTATTAAGAAACTCATTAGCATAAAGCTAATATAGGTCATAACTCCGTCAAAAAAGATAGTTTTTCTACATAAAAAACACTGCTGTAATCTACATTACAGCGCCGATCATATTATGTACAAGATAGGCCACTTATAATGTGGTGACAGAGCCTCTTTAAATACATTGATAAAGACCTGGAAGGACTGAAATATCTACAGTTTAAGCATTATTATATCTGCAACTGTGTAAGCATACGTCCCACATGTATGTCTAGCACATTAGTTTGGTGGCTCACTTCAAACATGTATGCCAAACACTGAAAGTGAACAGGGGCTTAATCAGTCATCAGTTCCATCATGATTAGTTTTTTGAAGGATCGTTTGTGATTAGTTTTTTTTATAGATCCAATTCAGCTTATTACTGCAAAAACAAAAAACAAAATAAATAAATGTCCTAATCCCTCTTTCTTCTAAGAATTTATTGACTTCTATGACAAGGCTGTCTATACATGTAATAAGCACTATATCTGTGGTCACTGGTAGTCGCAGTTGGAGTATTTCCTTTGCAAAATCCTGGGTGGCTCATGAGAGTGCTGCTCAATCATATTGTTATTGTATGATGCTGCTGACAGTTGTAGTATCAGAGCTGCTGACTGGCTGACAGGTATTATGTGATGCATCATGCAACTTTGAACCAGTAAGTTCTTACTTTTCCTCCCCCATGTTTTACACTTTAGGACCCGCTTCTAAGAGCCAGAAAGGAGAGTAGCTCTGTAAGAACTCTGGTAGACAAAGCCCGTCCATGCTTTACATGGCCAGCCATTCAGTGGCTGTTGCAGGAGAAATGTCTGACTTCCTCCTGCAATAACATTTGGGGGTTAGAGAAGCCAGACCCATGGTTACCAGCTGATTGCCACACCAGCTTCCATTTAAAAAGGGGTTCTCTTTATTAAACAATTCTTTTAACCTTGTCCCGTCGTAGCCAGGTGTTTTTTTTTTAATTCTCTTTGTTTTGTGTCGCCAGATTCTGAGAAAACTATGTTTATTTTTCCATTGATGGATCTGCGTGAGGGCTATTATTTTGCAGGTCGAGCTGCTATTGCTAACATTTTGGGGTACATATGACTTTCTCATCACTTTTTATTCCATTTTTTTTGGAGGTGCAGTGACCCAAAAAATAGGTTTTTTTTAATATATTTTTTTTACGGCCTTCACCGTAATGATATTATATTGTAATATTTTGGATCGTTACAGACGCAGCAATGCCAATTATGTTTACTTTTTCCTTTAAATATTTCTTTTTTATATATTATTAAAATCTTTATTCTAATACTTTTTTCAGTTTTTTCTCGATTGTTGGATAGCTTGCACAATATTGCAGTGTATTGTGCTTTTTGCACTCAAGTATCACCCATCCACACCGCTGAAAACCCCCAACAATCGCAAGAATGGGGGTTCTAAACCCCCCATTCCTCCTCACTGCACTCTCGCTTTGAGGAGGACATTGAATGGAGCGACGGTTGAGCATGCATCCTGACAGGCTATCACCTTGCATTATGATGTTGTGCAGCTAGAGCACATTGCAGCTGCTGAAGGAATTATTATTTTTTTTAAAATGCATGTCAGCCAATCAGTGGTTGACACAGGAGAAAGAACTCCCTGCAAAAGCTATCTATAACAGACTGCTTCTGCAGTTTTCACTAGTGTTATTTAGAGATATGTCAATGGAAAATTTATATATATATATATATATATATATATATATATGTATATATATATATATATATATATATATATATATGTATACCTTTAAAAACAGATATACAAGTTCTAGAAGTACAAAAAATGTAGAGCACTATTTTTTATCTTGTAATGATATGATTGAAAACAACACTGGTTGCCAATGCAAATGCCTTTTAGTGATGCCCTAGTACACAGTATTGTAATCTCACAACAGGAAAAGCTAATGAAACATTCATGTGGATGACACTGTTCGCCTCCAAACTCCTTGAGGCAGTAAGATCTAGTAGCAAGCTGTAGAACAAAACAGGATGAGATCAAACAAATAATTCTGTGAACTCATATAGTCTGCAGAATGCCTACATAGTAATGAACGAATGCAACAGTTGTGGCAGTCAATACATTTATGTTTATGTCAATTGATAATTATAGATTAGACAACACAGAAATTAGTAGTTTGGAACTATGCAGATATACATAAACATGTGTAAATAAGGTTTATGGGCTTATGTGCATACAGTCATGTGAATTAACATTTGCCCCCTTCCAGATGGCATTTGTTGTTGAGTCCTTAGAGCCTTAGATATTTCTTTGTCGTTTCTTCCACACTGATGTACTTTACTAACTTTTTTCTCAACCCTTCTGGAATTTCCTTTGTGAGAGTTAACACGGGTATGAATGACTGATTCATGAAAAATAGTGTTCAGTTGCCTGCACCTCTAAAGTTATAGGAGACCTGCCAAAAGAAATTTAAAAAAAAAGACCATTCAGCATTTATGAAAAATTTGAAAATTGTTATTTATGATGAGATATAATTGCTAGAAGTTAAAGACCCAATGCCCAATGATGCACTACTAAAGATTCTGATAAGGTTTGGTCCCATTGCCACAGGTGTATAAAATCCAGCACCTTACAAATATTTGTGAAAGAATGGGTTGTTCTAAAGAGCTCACTGAATTCAAGTGTGGTACTGTAATAGGATGCCGCCATTGCAACAAATCAGTATGTGAAATTTCTTCCCTCCTAGATATCCTGTGTTCAACTGTGAGTAATATTATTACAAAGTGGAAGCATTTAGGAACCACAGCAACTAATCCACAAAGTGACAAAACACGTAAAGTTACAGAGCGGGGTCACCGAGTGCTGAGGCTCATAGTGCATGAAAGTCATCAATGCTCTGCTGACTCAATAATTGTAGAGTCCTAAACCTTCTCTGAAATTAACATTTGCACAAAAACTGTGGGCCAGGAGCGTCATGGCATGGGTTTCCATGGCCAAGCAGCTGCATGCAAGCCTTACATCACTAGGCGCAATGCCAAGCGTTGGATGGAGTGGTGTAAACCATGCTGCCACTGGAGTCTGGAGCAGTGGAAATATATTCTGTGGAGTGATGAATCACGCTTTTCTTTCTGGTAGTCTAATGGAGGAGTCAGATTTTGCCGAATGCCAGAGGAAGGTTATCTGCTTGACTGGATTGTACCAACTGTAAATTTTTTGTGGAGGAGGGATAATGCTATGAAGTTGTTTTTAAGGGGTTGGCCTTAATGCTTCAGCATACCAAGACATTTTGTACAATTGTATTCTTTTAACTTTGTGGGAACAGTTTGGCCCTTTTCTGTTCCAGCAGGACTGCGCACTAGTGCACAAACCAAGGGCCATGGTTGAGTGATTTTGGTGTGGAAAAAATTAATTGGCCTGCACAGAGCCCTGACCTCAACCACATCGAACACCTTTGGGATGAACTAGAATGAAGATTGCGAGCCAGGCCCTCTCATCCAACATCAGTGTCTGACCTGACAAATTATTTTGTGGATGAATGTGCAAAAATTCCCACAGAGACACTCCAAAATCTTGAAATCACTCCCAGAAGAGTGGAATATGTTTTAGCTACAAAGGGACGACCAACTCCATATCAATATCTATGGATTTAGAATGGAATATCATGAAAATATATAGGAGTGGCAATACTTTTTTTCATATAGTGTATATATTATACACGTCTTGCACAGCAGCACATAGATATGGGATTTATCCCCCTACTGCGTAGTTGGACAGATGATACGAAGAGTTAATTCAATCTTGAAACAGCACCATAAAAGGACCCTAGCTCCTCCACCTTGTGTTTTTTTTTATTTTTTAAAAACACATATTTTTTTATATTTTCTAATTAAAGACAATATACATCACGTGGAATTCAAATGAGATGGTTATAAATCCGACATTGCAAGGCATAACAGAAAAACAGTAGACACACACAAATAGTGCACATGTGTTATATTTGTTATTATTACAGTTATTCGACATGTGTACAGCAACCATTTTCTAAAGAGGAAGTCTCTTAGGCCTCGTGCACACTTCCGACACCGTTTTCACGGCCGTTTTTTACGGAGCACTCCGTGTTTCCGTTTCCGAGCACCGAGCATGGTACAGTCCAGGGTGCTGAAAGAGTTAATGGGCTGCACTGATCGGCGGTAACTCTTTCAGCACCCTGGACAGTACCATGCTCGGCGCTCGGAAAATACAATTTTAATGAAATAAAAAAAAATAAAAAAATAATTCATACTTACTTTCCTCCTGTCCGGCCTCCAGTAATGACGTTTCATCTATGTCTCCGCTGCAGACAATCACAGGCTGTAGTGGCGGTCACGTCAGGATGACGTCAGAAGGCCGGCCTCCAGGGATGACGCTTCCGTGTGCCTTCAGTTTTTTTGACAGCCCCATTGACTTGTATGGGCCTCACGGTCACGGAATCTCAGACCAAAGTAGGACATGCTCTACTTTGGATCGGAACGGAGCAACGGGACCGTCAAAAAAACTGAAGTGTGCATGGCCCCATTGAAATGAATGGGTCAGGGTGCTAGCCGTCAGAAAAACGGCTAGCACCCTGAAGAAAAACACTGAAGTGGGTATGAGGCCTAATTAACTATACCATTCTCGCTTTACTATACAATTCAATATATCTAAATAGGGAGACCAGCTTCGCTATTTGCTTTGGGGAGTAATTAGATTCAATAAGTTTCTAAATTTTTTTAAAAAAAATTGTGCCGCACCCACCCGGACAATTATGTCTGCTATCTCTGTAATATCTTGTTGCAGCCATTTAAAGAAGAGACACTTGAGAGCCACTACCAGAAGGATGTTTACCATTTTAAGTACCCTTTTATTCTTAAGCAATCCATCTACTGAGAGTGTGTGGCACTATCTACAGGGGGGGGTGTAGCATTACGTACAGGGATGTGGCACTTTCTACAGGGGGTGTGGCACTATCTAAAGTGGGATATGTGGCACTATCTACAGGGGGATGTGGCACTATCTACAGGGGATGTGTGGCACTTTCTACAATGGAGGGTGTGACGCTATCTACAGGGGTGTGTGGAACTATCTATGGGTGGTATGGCACTATCTACAGGGGAAGGTGTGGCACTATCTACAGGGGATGTGGCACTATCTACAGGAGAGGGTATGGCACTTTCTAAAAAGGAGGGAGTGACACTATCTACAGGGGTGTGTGGCACTATCTGGAGGGGAGGGTGTGGCACTATCTACAGGTGTGGCACTATCTATGGGGGTGTGGCACTGTCTACAGGGGGTGTGGCACTATATATTAGAGGGTGTGGCACTATCTTCAGTAGGTGTGTGGCATTACCTACTGGGAAGGGTCTGGCACTATGTACAGTGTTTGTGGCACTATCTACATGGGAGGTGTGGCACTATATAAAGGTGAGGGCGTGGCACTATCTACAGGGGGTGAGGTACTATATGCTGGCTGGTGTGGCATTATCCACAGGACGTGTGTGGCATTATCTATAGGGAAGGGTGTGTCACTATCTACATGGGAGTGTGTGTCACTATCTACAGGGGGTGTGGCTCTATATACTGGGGTGTGGCAGTATCTACAGGAGGTATGTGGCATTATCTACAAGGAAGGGTGTGGCACTATCTACAGGGGCATTGTATGGCATTGTCTACAGGGGGCACTGTGGGGCATCTATCTACAAAGGGAACTGTGTGTGGCACTATTTACAGGGGAAACTGTATGGCACTCTCTATAAGGGGCATTGTGGCAGATGAGCCTCAGATTTGTACCGCAGATCCACAGGTTAGAATGACCTATAGAAAATCCGACCCATATGAATATAGCCTCACTGTTGGTGTTCAGCTCGGACCTTTACCTGACAATAAACCCAGGCAAATTAACTTTCACTAAAAATAGTTGAATACCCCTGACCTACGTCTTAAATTACATTCTAAAGCAAGCCATGATCACATGAAATACACCCAAGAGACAACCTATGATTACTCACAGATTCAAATTCCTCTATCTCCTGGAGAAAAATCAGTTGGAGGAGTGGGTTTTCCCCTGAAAGTGGATATGGCAATAGCCAAGACCTTGAAACGCATGGTTGTATTGTACATAGTGCCAGTCAACAGATCCCATTAATTTCACAACAGAATGTACCTTGAGATGGAGCTTTACTGTGCGGCCCATGCCACAGTCTCCTTTGCCTCTGTTGATGTTGCAAAGGCACCAGGGTCTTGACTCATTCGTCTTCAGGATGAAATACTGAATGATGTCCTCTGAAATCGTGTAAGGCCTCATGCACACGACCATGATTTTCGGGTCGGCCGGCAGCGGGCCATGCACATGGCCGCGGCCATTATTTTCAATGAGCCCGGACCGCAGAAGACAGCCGTAATAAGACATGTCCGTTCATTCTGCGGTGCGGGCTCCCGGGCCATGCACAGACTGTAAAAACTACGGTCGTGTGCATGGCCCCATAGAAATGAATGGGGCCGCAATTCTCCCATGGATTTTCGGGGGAATTGCGGCCGCAAAAGCACGTTCGTATATCTCTGAAATCAGACTTCTTCTGTGATGTGGTAGAACAGGGAGTTAAACTGTGAGTAAGATCGATGGCCCTCTCCACGGCAGGATTCAGACAAATTTGGCTTAAGCCATGGACAGTAGATGGAACCTTTAAGAAAACTGTATATGCCATGGAGTTTCAATTAGGGAGAATGTTTGGCTAAAAAAATTCCCTACCTGTGTCTGCTAGGTCAAGACGGCATCATTTTCGGCGCAGCTCGGTATCACCTACATTTTGGGCACCCTTATCAATCAATAATCACTTAAGAGCCCCTTCCCAGAGCTACTACTGCAGAGGATATGCATGTGTAAACATCTTAACTTCTGACACCACAAACATGTCAAAGGGGGAGGCTAGAATTTTTTGGTCCTCAATGGTGAGTCGTAGTTTGGGACTTTTGGGCTACAAACATCCTTTTCTTTTCCCTCCAAGAGACAGGTTTGTCTCTATCAGCCTGCCATCATTACTCACAAGAAGACTCACAATGCTACAGGCCTTGAGAGAATTTACTCTCAAGGATGTCATAGAAGAAGTAAGAGAGGATAAATGTGGACTAGGCGTCGGCTCTCAAATCTTCCTGATACCCAAACCAGACAGAAGATTTAGGACGATTATCGATTTCAGGTACTTTAATACCTTTATTTAAGGGGAATGATTCAGGATGGAGATTATCCGATCGTTGGCGTCCCTTACAGATCTGGTTGATTATATGGTGACCATGGACCTCAAAGACGCCTATTTGCATGTTCTAGTAGCTCAGATCTGCAGGAGGTTCATAAGGCTAGCCATTAGGCAGGGGATGAGGATTCGTCATTTGCAGGTCCAAATCCTTCCCTTCGATGTTTTCATAGCCCCTGGATTTTTTCCATACTGGTCCTGACTATGATAGCCAGTCTATAGCTAGAAAAAATAGTCATTATTCCATATCTTGACGAATCGATAATCAAGGCAGTGTCAGCAACACTACTACAGGAACAAAGTGATAACTTTCCTTATCTGTATAGAATGGATTTTGAACCTAGAGAAGTTCAAACTCACTCTTCAAGGATTTAAAGTGGACTCGAAGAGAAGGACTCCTCAGTCCATACTTTCAGATTATTTCAGCAGACATGGAATTCCCTTCTTTGGTGGATAGACATGAAAGATAGCAAGTGTATAATTCCTCCACTGAGGGTAGTTCTAACTACTGATGCATTCATCAGAGGATGGGTGTGCCAATGTTTCAGAATCCACAGCCCAAGGTCCCTGAACTCCCTAGGAGAGTGCGTACTCCCTAGGAGAGTGCTTTATCCTCCAATGCCAGGGAGCTGTTGGCCGTTTTCAAAGCACTCCACCACTTTTGTCAGTGGTCCACATTTAGGAGGAACTCAATGTGTGGGCAGATCAACTCAGCCGGTTCCAACCAATGCTAGGCGAGTGGTCTCTTGAACCATTGTTGTTTGCTCAACTGGTACACAGATGGAGCCTACTAGAGATCTATTAGATAAAAATGAGAGCCAACACCAAACACTAGAAGTTTTGTTTAATCTTTCGACCAACAGACCATACATTCTAGATGCCTTCTCCATCCCATAGAATTTCAGGTTGACATATGTGTTTGCTTTTGTGCCATTGGTCTCAAAAGTCCTGGTCCACACCCCGCGCCGTGACACTGAGTAAGCTCCTAGTGAGGGGACTCATCTTGAATTCATTCCTGGTGGCCATTTAGAAACTTCAACCTGCTATAACCAATTAATTTCCAAAATGGGATTTACCTTTGTTCCTAAGAAGGCTCTGTGAACAGCCATTTAAACCACCCCAGGGAACAGACCTACCTAAAAAATATCATTTTTAGTGGCAATCACATTAGCCAAACTGATTAATCAAGCTACAGGAGCAATACCTGTTTTTCTATGAGGACAAAGTGGCCTTAAGGACCCTGTCTTCATTTAGGCCCAAGTGCTCTTCTTTTTCTAATATTAATCAGGAGGAGTTTCTGCCAGCCTTCTGCGCCGAACCATACTCAGAAGAGCATAGGCACTTACAGACATTGGACATGGGGCGGTGTCTTAAGAGCTACTCTTTGCAGACTAAAGGTTTCCAGAAGATGAATCATCTATTTGGGGTCACAATAAAGCGTCCAATAAAGCACTTGCTACATGGACAGTAGATCTACCCAAGAAGGCCTTCCCAGACTGTCCCAGTGGCAGTCCCCACTGTGCTGGTTTTAAAGATAAAAGAAACAATGAAGAAAAAAATGCATGTTCCATATTAGTCCTGCAATTGCTATGAGTAGAGGCACCATTATTACCATGGTATGTTAGAAAATATGATCCCTTCTCCTAGGGCTAGGCGATTTTGCCCAAAAATAAAATCTCGATTTTTTTTTTTCAACCCTATTGCCGATTTTCAATTTGAATCTCGATTTTTCTTATTACTGTTAAATAAACTGAAAAAAATATAAATAACTTTTTAACATATATTACTATAATAATTGTACGTAACGTCACAACATTTAACCTCTGCAAATACTTTATCAGAAATACTACTGTAAAAATGTATATCTAATTGATTATAATTTCTGTGTTCCCCGGCAGGGAACAGGTGAACAGAATCTATAATCAATGATGCGCTGTGTGCACTAACATCCCTCTCTGCCCGTCACCACCTCAGCCGGTCTCCGCCATTGCAGAAGAGAGCAATCTATATTGCAGCAGGGCCAGCGCTGAGCGGGAACTCTGGGGTGTGATTACATTATAGTGTCTGAAGTGTAAGCAGGACCCTGTGCAGTACCGACCCCACGAGGGTTAAATAAATGACATTAAGGCCCGATTCACACGACCATGATTGGACCATGAAAAACGGTCCATGTGTTAGCTGTATTTCCCGGCCAAAACACGGTACACGTAAATGGGACTCCTGGCATCAGTCATTTAGGATACAGTCAAACGACAATGTCCCTGTAGATAGTGCCGCAATGTCCTTGTAGATAGTGCCACAGTGCCCCCATATAGTGCCACAGTGCCCCCATATAGTGCCACAGTGCCCCCATATAGTGAAACAGTGCTCCCATATAGTGACACAGGGCCCACATATAGTGACACAGTGCCCACATATAGTGACAGTGCCACCCCCCATATAGTGCCACACACCCTTGCAAATAGGACCACCCTTGCAGATAGAAAGAGACAAATGTGCCTGAGGCACCCTTAAACCCAATTTCCCAACTACTAACTAGTAATATTAAAATGTAACTTTTATTATTATACTATTAAGATGTCCATGATGGGACACACAAAGAACACAAAGGGTTACAATTTGTAGCCAATGTCAGTTAGCACACGCTCTGTATAGACTCTACCTGCACTGTTGCAGGATAGAGTATAGAGTGAATAGGTCAAAATGTATTCGAACAGCAGCTGCAGACTGCTGAACCTGTGTAGATATAACAATTGACTAATATGCGTGCTATGAGTGCTAGTCGGACAAGGCTGTATTAAAATTAACTTAGCCCCCCCAACATGTTTCGCTGTCAACACAGCGTCCTCAGGGGATCATAACGGGGCTTGCAGATAGCACCCCATTACAGATAGCACCCTACCCCCCTCCTAGTAGATAGCAGCACCACCCCCACCCCCACTTGTAAATCGCAACACCGCCCCCTCCCTTGTAGATCGCACCCTCACATGTAGATCGCACTCATACCCCTTTTGTAGATCGCAGCCCCACCCCACCTTGTGGATATCAGCCCCACCCCCCTTGTAGATCGCAGCCCCACATGTAGATCACACTCCTACCCCCCTTGTAGATCGCAGCACCCCATCCTTCTTGTAGATAGCAGCCACTATAGCTGCCACTAGGGATCCCAGCCCAGAAGTTGCCAACACTTTGACCAGGGATATAGCTACAGTGGCGCTGTCTACAAGAGGGGGGGGGGGGGGGGGGGGGTGCTGCGATCTACAAGTGGGGGTGGTGACGCAGTCTGCAAGGAGGGGTAGCATCTACAGGGCAGTGTGGCTATATATACTAGGAGTCTCTGCTTTCCCACGGAACTGCTGTTCCGTACTGTGTCATTTTGTTCACTACAGAACAGTAGTTCTGTAGGGAAGCAGAGACAGAACGGGTGCAGCTTGTCCGACGGGGCAGATCAGGCAGTGACGAGGTGGCAGGGCATAGCTTCCTCCTGCAGCATGGTACTACTAAAAAAAAATCGATTTAACGATTCTGTTAAAAAACAGAATCGTCATAGGCCTTGAGGGCAAATTAATCAAATTAATTTGATTAATCCCCAAGCCCTACCTTCTCCCTAGCTTTTATGATGTTAATAGGGGCATGAATTGCATGCATGTAGAGAAATACAAGCACACATCAGTTTATAAACAAGTATATTGAAGTTGCTTAATTAAAATACAGTACAGCTACGTCAAAACTATATCAAGAGGTCATGTGAAGTGGATACCATTGTAATAAGCTAACCTTTCAGATATCGGCAGGACATTGTGAATTAGGGTCTGGCCAGTTTGGGCAGTAATAACGTGCGGCGGTCAACGAGACAGTTCGTTGATCGGCGCTCGTTTGCGCCTTTCACAAGGAGCTACGATTAGTAATGTATGGGCACGAACGCTCGTTACTACGATCACTCGTCCTTATGCATTTCCAGCATGTTGGCAGCACCAGGGGCGTATCTAGGGGGGGCAGGCGGGGCATGTGCCCCGGGTGCAACTAAGAGCGAAGGTGGGGGGCGCCTGCTGCCTCTCTGAGGGGGCGGTGGCGCCACTAAAACCAGCAGCTGCCACCCCCTCCTGCGCTATAGGCGATGAATGGCTGGGTACGTTCTGTGCCCAGCCATTCAGCACCTTTCAACTGCTCAAGCGGCGCGATTACTTCTTTGCGCAGCTTGCATCGTTGAAAGGTTTTGATTAGCTATTGTGCCCTGCCAATCAGTGCCTTTCATAGACGCAAGTGGTGCGATAACGTCATTGCGCTGCTTGCGTCGTTCAACCCTAGCAGAACTGCTCAGAAAAGAGCAGGTCCGCATTGCCACCGGACAGTGCGGGAATGGGATTAAGGTGAGTATGTAAAGTTTTTAGTTTTTTTTATCCTAAGAAAATGAGTGACATTATCTACAGGGGAGCTCTATCTACAGAGGGGCTATATGCAGGGTTGGGCTATATGTGGAGCACTATTTATAGGGGGAGATATATGCAGGGCACTATCTAGAGGGGTGGGCTATATGTTGGACACAATATACAGGGGAGGGCTATATCTACATGGGGGCTATATACAGGGGTGGGCTATATATGGAGCACTATAGGGAAGCTATATGTGTGCCACTGTATACAGGGGTAGGCTATATGTGGAGCACTATTTATAGGGGGAAATATATATAGGGCACTATCTACAGGGGTGGGCTATATGTTGGACACTATACAGGTGTGGGCGATATGTGAGGCACTATCTACAGGGGGGCTACATGTGGGGCACTATTTTCAGAGGGGGCTATATGTGGGGCACTATATACAGGGGGGACTATATGTAGGACACTATCTACAGGGGTGGCTGTATGTGGGATCTACCTACAGGGGTGGCTATATATGGGACACTATCTACAGGGGGCTGTATGTTGGGCACTATCTACAGGGGCTCTATGGGGGTCACTATCTACAGGGGGATCTATGTAGGGCACTATCTATGGGGGACACCATCTACAGGTGGCATGGTGTGTGTGGGACACAGTTTATGGTGCTATTATAATTAGAGGTGCAGTGTCTTTATCTTTGTTTATAGGTGCAGAAATGTTTGAAAAGTGAGAAGCTGAAGACATGTGGCCGGGAGAAGTCATCATAGAGGTCTGGACCGGATGGAGATGAAAAGAGAAAAAGAACAACTAGAATATGACGTCACCTGTGAGTAACTTAATAGAAATGTTTATTCTGTATTTAATCAGCACTATAGTCAATGTATGTTCTGCAGTATGCCCTTTTTCGGTGTTTTTGTATATGTCCCCTTGTTTTTATCGGTTCTGTTTGTGCATCAGGAACGTTCTGTTCCAGTTTAGGAGTTAGGGACTCGCAAGTCTGGGGATCCTTGTCGTGGATTGCGAGCCTGCGTCCTTTTGGCCAAAATGATTACTAATACCCAAGGTATTTTTCATTATTATGTATATTCGCTTCTCTTGGACACAGCCGGGTCTTTGATGCTGGGAGAGCATGGTGTGTTGTTGTTTGGCATAGCAAGCAGGGTAGCCCGCTCTATGAATTATCAAGGCGTCACAAATAGGTAGAGATGAGCGAACCGGGACAACCGAACCCGGTTTCGGTCCGAACTTCCGGAAAAGTTTGGTTCGCAGCGAATCCGAACTTCACCGGGTTCGGCCGAACCCGTTTTGACCGAACCCGGTCAAAAATATTATACAAATCGGCAGCCACTTGTCTCTATCAATCACTGATAGAGAAAAGAGGCTGCTGATTAAAAATAAAATAAAAAGCATTTCATACGTACCTGGTCGTTGTCTTGCGGACGAGTCCCTCTTCTTCCTCCAGTCCGACCTTCTTTTCTGACGCGGCAGCCTGTGATTGGCTGCAGAGGCCTCTGCAGCCTGTGATTGGCTGCAGAGGCCTCTGTAGCCCGTGATTGGCTGCAGAGCTCACATGGGCTGCATCGTCATCAAGGAATGTCGGACCGGATGTCGCGAGGGACGCGTCACCAAGGCAACGGCCAGGAAACCGGACTGGAGGAAGCAGGGAGTTCCCGGTAGGTATGAACGTCTTTTTTTTTTTACAGGTACTCTATATTGTGATCGGTAGTCACTGTCCAGGGTGCTGAAACAGTTACTGCCGATCAGTTAACTCTTTCAGCACCCTGAAGAGTGACTATTTACTGACGTCGCCTAGCAACGCTGCCGTAATGACGGGTGCACACATGTAGCCACCCGTCATTACGGGGCCTCATGCACACGACCGTAAAAACACCCGTTATTAAGGGTCGTAATTACGACCCGAAATAGCGGGCCCATAGACTTCTGTTAGCCACGGGTACCTTCCCGTTTTCTCACGGGAAGGTGCCCGTGCCGTTAAAAAGATAGAACATGTTCTATTTTTTTATTTTACGGGTCGTGCTCGTAATTAGGACTCGTAATTACGAGCACGGCCGGCCACGGGCAGCCGGCCGCTTTTACGGGCCGTGCTGTCATTATAAGGGTATGTTCACACGACAGCGTCCGTTACGGCTGAAATGACGGGGATGTTTCTTACGGCATATGCGGCATATACAGGCGCTTGAACGCCGCGTCCATTACGGACGTAATTGGCGCTGCTATTCATTGGAGTCAATGAATAACGGCTCCAATTACGGCCAAAGAAGTGACAGGTCACTTCTTTGACGCGGCGTTTAAGCGCCTGCACATGCCGTTACGGCTGAAATTACGGGGATGTTTTCAGGCGGAAACATCCCCGTAATTTCAGCCGTTACGGACGCTGTCGTGTGAACATACCCTAAATTTTATAGCAGCACGGCCCGTAAAATAGAAAAATAGAACATGTTCTATTTTTTTAACGGCACGGGCACCTTCCCGTGAGAAAACGGGAAGGTACCCGTGGGTAACAGAAGTCTATGAGCCCGTTATTGCAGATCGTAATTACGACCCGCAATAACGGGTGTTTTTACGGTCGTGTGTATAATGGGAGCACGGCTTGGAAAAACGACCGGCTGCCTGTGGCCGGCTGTGCTCCTCTCCTGAAATACTCTGTGCTGCCTTAAACTCTGTGGACAGGTCAGGATCCTGTTTCTTTTAAATGCTGCTAGGGAACCCGCTCGATCCACTATATAAGGCTGTGCTACAGTGCAGCATTTAAAAGAAACAGGATCCTGACCTGTCCACAGAGTTTAAGGCAGCACAGAGTATTTCAGGAGATGAGCGTGCAGATTCAGTGCTGCTGTGAACTCTGCTCTTACCATTACGTAGCCCTCAGTCTGTTACCTCTCCTCCACTACTGTCCTCAATAACACCTTCATGATTGGCAAGTCACCACGTAACGGTAAGAGCAGAGTTCACAGCAGCACAGAGTATTTCAGGAGATGAGCGTGCGGATCTTGTGCGCAGTGGTGACTTACCAATCATGTGAAGGTGTTCTTGAGGACAGGAGTGGAGGAGAGGTAACAGACTGAGAGCTACGTAATGGTAAGAGCAGAGTTCACAGCAGCACTGAATCTGCACGCTCATCTCCTGAAATACTCTGTGCTGCCTTAAACTCTATGGACAGGTCAGGATCCTGTTTCTTTTAAATGCTGCACTATAGCGCAGCCTTATATAGTGGATCGAGCGGGTTCCCCAGCAGCATTTAAAAGAAACAGTGTGTGTGTTTGGGTATGTGTCTTTGTCTGTTTTTGTTTTTATATGTGTGTTTGTGTTTATGTGTGTTTGTGTATATATGGGTGTGTTTGTGTATATGTGTTTGTGTATATATGTGTGTGTATATATGGGTGTATGTGTATATGTTTGTGTGTAGATGTTTGTGTGTGTGTTTTTGTATATGTGTGTGTTTGTGTATATGGGTGTGTATTTATGTGTGTGTTTGTGTATATATGGGTGTGTTTGTGTATATATATGGGTGTATTTGTATATATGTTTGTGTGTAGATGTTTGTGTGTGTGTGTGTGTTTTTGTATATGTGTTTGTTTGTGTATATGGGTGTGTGTTTATGTGTGTGTGTGTTTGTGTATATATGGGTGTGTTTGTTTATATGTGTGTATATGTGTGTTTGTGTATATGTGTGTGTTTGTGTATGGTTGTTTGTGTGTGTGTCCGTGTATATATGTGTGTAGGTGAGTAGAAGTATTGTTATTGTTCACATTGATAAATGTTTTTTTTTGTTGTTGCAGATTTTGATGTACCGATTGGACTACATCTTCGATTCGTTGGACTACTGCGTAGATCTACGTTTTTTCAAATTTTAATAAAATGGTTAACGAGGGTTTTGTTGGGGATTTCTTATTTCAATAAAAAAGAATTGTCTTTGTGTTTTTTTTAAAACTTTATTAGTGCCTAGATAATGGCATTTGGCTGATTGACAGCGTCCATTATTAAGGCGGTACTTAGTGTTAGCCGGTGCAGAGGCTAGCTCTAACCACCCATTATTACCCCGGTACCCACCACCACCAGGGGTGCCGGGAAGAGCTTGGTACGATCCAGTACCCGACCATCTGTTGTGATGGTCGGGTACTGGGGCGGCCGTAGGCTGGTATTATGAGGCTGGGAAGGGCCAAAAACAGTGGACCATCCCACCCTTGTAATGCTAGGCTGCTGCTGCTGTGTTGTATCGGGCTGGTTATAAAAATGGGGGGGACCCCACGTCGTTTTTTTTTTTAAATTTAACAATAGACGTTGGGTCCCCCACATTTTTAATAACCAGCCATATACAAGGCCGCAGCAGTCTGGCATTACATGGGTGGGAAGGGCCACTGGTTTTGTCCATTCCCAGGCTAATAACACTGTGTTGTATGTGGCTGGTTATAATAAATTGGGTGGAACCACATGTCCTTTTTAAAAAAAAAATAAAATAAATAATTTTAAAAAAATGACGTGGGGGTCCCCCCCACTTTTATAACCAGCCAGATACAACACAGCAGCAGCAGCCTAGCATTAGGGTATGTGCACACACACTAATTACGTCCGTAATTGACGGACGTATTTCGGCCGCAAGTCCCGGACCGAACACAGTGCAGGGAGCCGGGCTCCTAGCATCATAGTGATGTACGATGCTAGGAGTCCTTGCCTCTCTGCAGGACAACTGTCCCGTACTGTAATCATGTTTTCAGTACGGGACAGTAGTTCCACGGAGAGGCAGGGACTCCTAGCATCGTACATAAGTATGATGCTAGGAGCCCGGCTCCCTACACTGTGTTCGGTCCGGTACTTGCGGCCGAAATACGTCCGTCAATTACGGACGTAATTAGTGTGTGTGCACATACCCTTACAAGGGTGGGAAGGTCCACTGTTTTTGGCCCTTCCCAGCCTCATAATACCAGCCTGCGGCCGCCCCAGAGCCCGGCCATCACAACAGATGGTCGGGTACTGGATCGTACCTGGCTCTTCCCGGCACCCCTGGTGGTGGTGGGTACCGGGGTAATAATGGTGGTTAGTGTTAGCCTCTGCACCGGCTAACACTAAGCCTCGCCTTAGTAATGGATGTTATCACTCAGACAGCGGCCATTACTAAAGTGGTAGTAATAAAATTTGAAAAGAAAAAGACAAAGATATAGATAAAATATTTTATTGAAATAAAGCACCCCCAACACAACCCTCATTAACCATTTTATTGTAGAAAAAAAACCGTCATCGAAGTAGTCCTCGAAACCGACGTAGTCCAAACAACAAACCTGTAAAAAAAAAAAAAATGAAATAAAATATGTTGTAGGCTTAGATTCAGTTTAATGTGTGATACTGACTGTTATACCATGTATAGAAGCCTGCCACGAAGTTGACTTAGATACTGGGCGCCAGCAGACAGTATCATACATGGCCATACAGACATATATACAAACAAACATACATGCAAACATACATACATACATACATATATACAAACATACACACATACATACATGCAAACTATCATACATACATGCATACACACACACATGAAACCATACATACAAACATGCAAAAATACATACATACATATATACAAGCATGCACAAATATACATGCAAACATAAATACATGCAAACATAATTACATACATGCACATATATATAAACATACATGCAAACATACATGCAAAAATAAAAACATGCAAACATACATGACAACATACATACATACATGCAAACATACATACATACATACATACAAACATGTATACATACATGACAACATACATACATGACAACATACATACATACATGCAAACATACATACATACATACAAACATGTATACATACATGACAACATACATACATGACAACATACATACATACATACATGCAAATATACATAAATGCAAACATACATGCAAATATATACATGCAAATATACATACAAACATGCACATATATACATACATGACGACATACATACATGACGACATACATACATACATACATGCAAACATACATAAAATGCAAACATACATACATACATACATTCATGCAAACATACATACATACATGCAAATATATACATGCAAATATACATGCACATATATACATACATGCCAACATACATACATACATGCAAACATACACACATGCAAACATACATACATGCAAATATATACATGCAAATATACATACAAACATACATGCACATATATACATACATACATGACAACATACATACATACATACATACATGACAACATACATACATGACAACATACATACATGCAAACATACATGCATGCAAACATACATTCATGCAAACATACATACATACATACATACAAACATACATTCATGCAAACATACATACATGCAAACATACATGCAAATATACATACACACATGCACATATATACATACATACATACATACATACATGCAAACATACATGCACATATATACATACATACATAACAACATACAACATACATACATACATGCAAACATACATACATGCCAAAAAAAATAATAATACGTTCATACTTACTTTCCTCCTGTCCGGCCTCCAGCGATGACGTTTCATCCATGTCGCCGCTGCAGCCTGTGATTGGCTGCAGAGGCGGTCACGTGGGATGAAGCGTCATCCTGACGTGCGTGACCGCCACTACAGCCTGTGATTGGCTGCAGCGGCGAAAGGGATGAAACGTTATCGCTGGAGGCCGGACAGGAGGAAAGTAAGTACGAACGTATAATTTTTATTTTTTTATTACATTTAAATTGTATTTTCCGCGCGCCGAGCATGTACTGTCAAGGTTGCTGAAAGAGTTAGTGCAGCCCATTAACTCTATCAGCACCCGAGACAGTAGCATGCTCGGCGCACGTAAGTGACAGGTTCGGTCCGAATCGAACTTTTTTGTGAAATTCGGCGAACTAGCCGAACCGAACTTTTGAAAAGTTCGCTCATCTCTACAAATAGGCTTCTACCTGGCTATACACGTTGTGCCTCATGACGTACACACTATCCCTCCATGTTTCACTCACTTGCACCCCATTATCCATTTATTTCTATTGAGGCACTTCACTCATTACTGCCCCCTATATTTCACTTATAGTATTACACTTGCACACACACTATTCATTTATTATTTCTTACTACACATCCCATGCACCACACACCACTCCCCTCAAGACTAGTGGGAGTGGCTATTATTAATTAAAGCACCTGCTCACTCCTTCATCAGCGTTTCTGACCTGGCTGTGTCCATTTGTAAGTATGGCCTTTTTCGGTGTTTTTGTATATGTCCCCTTGTTTTTATCGGTTCTGTTTGTGCATCAGGAACGTTCTGTTCCAGTTTAGGAGTTAGGGACTCGCAAGTCTGGGGATCCTTGTCGTGGATTGCGAGCTTGCGTCCTTTTGGCCAAAATGATTACTAATACCCCAGGTATTTTTCATTATTATGTATATTCGCTTCTCTTGGACACAGCCGGGTCTTTGATGCTGGGAGAGCATGGTGTGTTGTTGTTTGGCATAGCAAGCAGGGTAGCCCGCTCTATGAATTATCAAGGCGTCACAAATAGGCTTCTACCTGGCTATACACGTTGTGCCTCATGACGTACACACTATCCCTCCATGTTTCACTCACTTGCACCCCATTATCCATTTATTTCTATTGAGGCACTTCACTCATTACTGCCCCCTATATTTCACTTATAGTATTACACTTGCACACACACTATTCATTTATTATTTCTTACTACACATCCCATGCACCACACACCACTCCCCTCAAGACTAGTGGGAGTGGCTATTATTATTTAAAGCACCTGCTCACTCCTTCATCAGCGTTTCTGACCTGGCTGTGTCCATTTGTAAGTATGGCCTTTTTCGGTGTTTTTGTATATGTCCCCTTGTTTTTATCGGTTCTGTTTGTGCATCAGGAACGTTCTGTTCCAGTTTAGGAGTTAGGGACTCTCAAGTCTGGGGATCCTTGTCGTGGATTGCGAGCTTGCGTCCTTTTGGCCAAAATGATTACTAATACCCCAGGTATTTTTCATTATTATATATATTCGCTTCTCTTGGACACAGCCGGGTCTTTGATGCTGGGAGAGCATGGTGTGTTGTTGTTTGGCATAGCAAGCAGGGTAGCCCGCTCTATGAATTATCAAGGCGTCACAAATAGGCTTCTACCTGGCTATACACGTTGTGCCTCATGACGTACACACTATCCCTCCATGTTTCACTCACTTGCACCCCATTATCCATTTATTTCTATTGAGGCACTTCACTCATTACTGCCCCCTATATTTCACTTATAGTATTACACTTGCACACACACTATTCATTTATTATTTCTTACTACACATCCCATGCACCACACACCAGTCCCCTCAAGACTAGTGGGAGTGGCTATTATTATTTAAAGCACCTGCTCACTCCTTCATCAGCGTTTCTGACCTGGCTGTGTCCATTTGTAAGTATGGCCTTTTTCGGTGTTTTTGTATATGTCCCCTTGTTTTTATCGGTTCTGCTGTATATATGTGTTGAGCTTGGTTATGGTACTGTATATATGTTTTGAGCTTGGTTCTGGTGCTGTATATATGTACTGACCTTGGTTCTGGCACTGTATATACGTACTAAGCTTGGTTCTGGCACTGTATATCTGTACTGAGCTTTGTTCTGGCACTGTATATATGTACTGATCTTTGTTCTGATGCTGTATATATGCACTGAGCTTGATTCTGGTGCTGAATATATGTAATAAACTTTGTTCCAATGCTGTATATAGGTAATGAGCTTTGTTCTGGTGCTGTATATATGTAATGAGCTTTGTTCTGGTGCTGTATGAATGTAATGAGCTTTGTTCTGGTGCTGTATATATGTAATGAGCTTTGTTCTGGTGCTGTATATATGTAATGAGCTTTGTTTTGGTGTTGTATATATGTAATGAGCTTTGTTCTGGTGCTGTATATATGTAATGAGCTTTGTTCTGGTGTTGTATATATGTAATGAGCTTTGTTCTGGTGCTGTATATATGTAATGAGCTTTGTTCTGGTGCTGTATGAATGTAATGAGCTTTGTTTTGGGGCTGTATGTATGTAATGAGCTTTCTTCTGATGCTGTATATATGTAATGAGCTTTGTTCTGGTGTTGTATATATGTAATGAGCTTTGTTCTGGTGCAGTATATATGTAATGAGCTTTGTTCTGGTGTTGTATATATGTAATGATCTTGGTTCTGGTATTGTATATAGAGCTATATTACTTGTAAAATGTACAAATGGCTTTATGCTCGTGTTACATCTAAATTTTTTTTAAAAAAAAATGATTGGTAGAGAAAACTAATATGGCGAGGGGGAAGGAGATGTCGGGAAAGGGGTTCGGGGGGAGGGGTGTCAAATTGAATCTTAGCCCCGGGTGCTGGAGAACCTAGCTATGCCTCTGGCCAGCACGTCACTGTTTTACACAAGCAGATGTGCTGCCAACAACGATAATATTTATAGCTCGGGATCGAGTGTTTGTATAAATGCTCGTTTGCCCGATCATTGGCCTGTGTAAAAGGGCCTTTACTTTTGCTTTCAAACACTATTTCAAGATAGTTTGGCTGCTATCTTTCTTTTTAGGAGATTATAGTTATGAACAGACTGTATTAAATAAAGACATTATTCTTAACATAAATATAAAAGTGTGACTCTTTTCTAAGGTAATTCATTGTACTAGGGGCTACAATAGATAATGGAATTAAGACTGAATTAAATTAGCTATAATCATAGTATTAACTTTGTACAGTAAGAAAATTATGAAAAATACATCTGGGAAAAGGTCACATTTTAATTCTTGGTAAAATTAATTTGTACAATTTAATCAGTAGAAGATTTTATTGAAATGAGATTCTAATCACATCAAAGAGTGGTAGGACACATTTATTATGTTAAAAAAAAAAGCTTTACCGTTTTTTATCAGTAAAGTAAGACACAAAATTCACAAATTGAGATTGTGAATGTATAGTAAAAGATACAAATAAAATAATATATTCATAATTAATAAATATTGAGTTTGGGACAGTATTCATAGGCATGCTGGGTAGTTGTTTGCTAAAGTAAGGATTAGAAGTGGTGTAGCCTGTGAGGTCGTGTCCAGATGTGATGCAGATTTTGCATGCATTTTTTTAAGCCCAAACCATGATGGGATCCAGGATAGGAGACACTTTAAGACCTTTCTTTATATATTTCTTTTGTTTAGGTTCCTAGTTTTGGAACAATATCTGCATTAAATCTGCAAAGTGTGAACAAGGCCTTAGGGTGGATTCACACGCAGCAGATTTTGTTGTGGAAATTTCTGTGGCTGAAAATCAGTTCCATTCATCTGAATGGAACTTGCAGAAATTCATGCACCTTCTGTGGAAACAACCCTTTTCAGACTAGGTTTCTATGACACTGCACATCGACGCAACAGCTGACCCGAATACGTCACTGCTTGGAGACAAAGATCCCGCGCAGTCGTACTTAGGTACAGAGCTTCAAAGGAGCATGATATTCACGACTTTAATATAAGTCCCTTAGTTGTAGTTGTAGTCTGACCATATATTTACAATATTGGCATATTTGCCTTCATTAAATATGGCGTAATTTGAAGCTCTGTACCTTAGTACGACTGCGCGGGATCTTTGTCTCCAAGCAGTGACGTATTCGGGTCAGCTGTTGCGTCGATGTGCAGTGTCATAGCAACCTAGTACACACGTATTAGCATTACCCAATAGACAGTTAGTGTTGGGGCATGCGCAGATCGGCGACGATGGCGCCGGAAATTTTAGTTTATACATCTCGTGGCCAGAATTTCCTTGTTTATCCAGATTGGTGAGTGTCAGCTTTTGTGTATTGTATTGTGATTATTAATTAATATGCAATCAATGTGTTTCACTATTTTATATACACATATTTCACTTGTCAGAATTTTAAATTTTCTATACCTAATGTCAGTGATTGACTCATCCACATATGTACTTGGTGTTTTGATACACTGTTACACATTATCATATCTTTACATGTATTGTTTAATTGCTACGATTTAGAACACTTGTTAATTGAGCTATTGCTCTTCCTATATATGTCAGTGTGTGTTTTTTATTAATTGCTTGAAAATACTTCCATGGAGGAAGTGAAACGTTGCTGTGTTGGGTGAATAAATTCATATTTTTTGCTGCTTCTGGGCTCTATTTTTGGTATATTCATGAGGAGTACGTCACTCCTTGATATTTGAAGCTAGCACCAGCCGTTTTTGTTTTTTTACACTGTGCTGCTCCTACTATTTGCTTGATCCTGTATTAGTGTGACGAGGAGACTTTAGCACGTGTATATAACAACATGGAGCCGTCGGGGGCTCTGAATATTTCACCCAACATTTTTTCCTACACCACAGAGGATGTGAATAGGATCTTGAATGGCTCAACGATGTTTTGAATACGAGTCTAGGAGATACATCAACCTGAGATTACATTTGTCTATCCTGGGGGAATACTACAGACACCAGATTATCCCACGGGGACTAAGGTCGCATCTGAAGCCCAATCTTTTTCCGAATAATGTGGACTTTTGTACTAGTCTGGAAGGTCTATCCAATAAGTATGCCTTAGATGTTATTTTACTTAATATTGAATTTCTCGAGAGGGAGATTGAGTGTTGCAGATCTAAAGAAGCTGAATTGGAAGAAAAATTGCATACAGTTATGGAAAGTGATGAGCTTTCGGGATATCATGAAAAATTCCAAGGTATTCTACAAAAATTTCAACGTGAACAGGAGGAAGTAAAATGGCATAAATGGTTTCGTGATAGAGATGATTATGCTTCAGGCAAGATGTATAACTGGAAGAAGGATCAACAACCACAACAGAAGAAATCCACTTGGAGGGATATGAAAGGAAGATTCCCAAGAAATAAGGACTCCCCTACATTTGCTTTTTTAGGGGAGGCGACAACCACATTAGAGTCAAATCAGCACGCACAAGGAGAGATGGCAGAAGGTACAACCGAGGATACAAGAACAAAGAATGTGAAACAGTTAAGGTCAACAGCGCAATTAAAAAAGAAGTTTCCTCTAACCAATAAATAGTGGTAAATTTTTCTAACCATACTCTGTCTGTTGATGAATTGTTGGTTTTACACAAAGGGCTATCTTTTTGCCCCATTCAAAACATGGATTGGCTGCAACTTGACATTGATCTAAATAATTTTTTCAGATCAGTTAGAATCAAGACATGGTTTTCCCAACAGCCTAATCCTGTGAATATTACTAACCCAGAGCTAGATATAGAATTGTGTCTAAAATGTTGGGGTTTATTTAACCCCTTAGTGACCACCAATACGCCTTTTTACGTCGGTCACTAAGGGGCCTTAGGCTAGGCTGACGCCTTTTTACGTTCGCCTAGCCTAAGTCCTGCACGGGTCTCCCGTGCAGACAGGAGCCGGGGCTCTGCTGTCTGATGACAGCTGAGCTCCTGCTCCAACGCCCGCGATTGAAGTTTACTTCGATCGCGGCCGTTTAACCCGTTAAATGCCGCCGTCAATAGCGACCGCGGCATTTAACTTTGTTTACAGAGGGAGTGCGCTCCCTCTGTCACCCATCGGCAGCCCGCAAATGCAATCGCGGTCTCCGATGGGCTGTCATGGCAGCCGGGGGCTTGATAAAAGCCCCCAGGTCTGCCCTGGACATATGCCTGTTAGGACGCGCCGGAGGCGATTTACACTGACAGGCAATAATGCTCTGGTATACGAAGTATACCAAAGCATTATAGCAGCGATCGGATGATCGCACAGTAAAGTCCCCCAGTGGGACTAATAAAATAAGTCATCAAAGTGAAATAAAGATTATTAATAAAAATTACAGTAAAAAAAAAAAATAAAACCATTTTTTTCCATAAAAAGTGATTTTATTTAGTAAAAGTGTAAAAAAAAAAAAAAGTACACATATGTGGTATCGCCGCGACCATAATGACTCCATTAATAAAGTTAATATGTAATTTAAACCGCAAGGTGAACACCGTAAAAAAAAAACGCAAAAAACAATGGCGAAATTGCAATTTTTTTCCATTGCCCCCCAAATAAGTCATAATAAAAATGAATCAATAAGTCCCATGCACCCCAAAACAGTACCATTCAAAACTACGTCTTGTCCCGCAGAAAACAAGCCCAAAAAATCACTACATTGATGGAAAAATAAAAAAATTACGGCTCTTGCAAAGCGATGATGCAAAAACAAATAATTTTAGTTCAAAAGTGTTTATATTGTGCAAAAGTCGTAAAACATAAAAAAACCTCTACATATGTGGTATCGCCGTAATCGTACCGACCCATAGAATAAAGGTAACATGTTATTTACGTCGCATAGTGAACGGCGTCAATTTAAAAACGCATAGAACAATGGCGGAATTTCAGCTTTTTTTTATAATCCCGCCCAAAAGTTAATCTAAAAATTATATGTACCCAAAAATGGTGCTATTAAAAAGTACAACTAATACCGCAAAAAACAAGTCCTCATACAGCTATGTAGACGAAAAAATTAAAACGTTATAGCTCTTTGAATGCCACTATAGAAAAACGAATAAAATAGCTTGGTCATTAGGGCCTAAAATGGGCTGGTCACTAAGGGGTTAACAAGAGTAGTTTTCAACCGCCTACCTGTATGCAGGTGGTTGAAACATTTATTTCATCTGTACTTAAAGATGTTGCAGAATTCAAACGTGAATGCTGCTCTTGCCTATCTTTACATACCCGACATAATTTGTCTGTTAGAGAGAAGGTGGCTCTGGATGGATTGGTCCGTAACGACGACCTTATCATCAAACCCGCTGATAAAGGGGGAGCGGGCGTCGTTATGGACCGAACCCTGTATTTAAAAGAAGTTTATAGACAACTGAATGACATGGTTGTGTATAGGAGGATTTCGTTAGATCCTGTTAAGGACATTCAGAAACTAATTAGAATGCTGGTTGACAATGCTTTCGCAAATGACATGATTGACAGAGATTTGTATACCTTTTTAACACCGTCACATCCGATAACTCCTATACTGTACTGTCTGCCCAAAATACATAAAAGTATTACTAATCCCCCAGGGAGACCCATTGTCTCGGGTAGGGATTCGCTCTTTAGTCCTCCTCCTGTTTTTCTTGATAAGGTTTTGAGAAATTTTGCCGTGTCTGCTAGATCTTACATTAGGGATACGGCGGATTTTTTTAATAAGATTAGGGACATTGTTATTCCCACAGGGGCCTTGCTGGTCTCATTTGATGTGACCAGCCTTTATACCTCCATCACTCATGCGAGGGGCATGACTAGTGTGGATAAAGCATTAAGTGGTACTGAATTCTCCTGTCAGTGCAGGGAATTCCTGATGGGTCTTCGATATAGTGTTAACCTGTAACTACTTCCTTTTTAATGATGAGTATTTTATGCAACTCCGTGGCACAGCTATGGGGTCCAACGTGGCCCCTACGTATGCCAATATTGTTATGGCTGATATGGAGGAGACGTCGGTCTATGTATCTCACCACTTTACTTCGGTACTTGGGTGGTGGCGATACATAGATGACGTCTTCCTCATTTGGACAGGTGATCTTCCTAGTTTGAATACATTTTTTGACTATTTGAATTTGATTTATTCTGATATTAAATTCACTATGGTGGTGTCTGATACCTGTGTCAAATTTCTTGACACTATGGTCTATATACAGAACAACAAACTTATGACGGATTTGTATGTGAAAGAGACAGATTGTAACAACTTGCTTAGTTTCGATAGTCATCACCCTAGGGGAATGATCAAATCTCTACCGTATAGCCAGCTTTTGAGGGTTAAGCGGATTGTTGATGATCCGACATGTTTAGAACATAAACTTGATATGATGGTAGGGAAGTTTCTTGACAGAGGGTATCCAGAAAGACTTTTGAGGAAACATATTATTAGAGTGCAGAGAGCTGATAAGACACAATTGAGACAGGGCAGCAGGAAGAACCAACAGACCGCTGCTAGACTCCCTATGGTCTCTACATTCAATGTATACAGTTCAAATGTGGCTGGAATTATTAAAAGACATTGGAGGATTCCGAGTAATTTCTATGATGGAGTGGTAGATTTTCAATCGCCCCCTTTATTCTCGTATAGGAGATCTCGGAATTTGAGGGATAAACTTGTTAGGATGGATGTTAGTACAAAAAATAGTCGGGTCAAAGGTGGACCATATAGCTGGACCACAAAGGTGGATTTATAGCTCTTACATACTTCGCTTGTAGTAAAGGAGCATGATATGCACGACTTTAATATAAGTCCCTTAGTTGTAGTTGTAGTCTGACCATATATTTACAATATTGCTATATTTGCCTTCATTAAATATGGCGTAATTTGAAGCTCTGTACCTTAGTACGACTGCGCGGGATCTTTGTCTCCAAGCAGTGATGTATTTGGGTCAGCTGTTGCGTCGATGTGCAGTGTCATAGCAACCTAGTACACACGTTAGCATTACCCAATAGACAGTTAGTGTTGGGGCATGCGCAGATCGGCGACGATGGCGCCGGAAATTTTAGTTTATACATCTCGTGGCCAGAATTTCCTTGTTTATCCAGATTGGTGAGTGTCAGCTTTTGTGTATTGTATTGTGATTATTAATTAATATGCAATCAATGTGTTTCACTATTTTATATACACATATTTCACTTGTCAGAATTTTAAATTTTCTATACCTAATGTCAGTGATTGACTCATCCTCATAGGTACTTGGTGTTTTGATACACTGTTACACATTATCATATCTTTACATGTATTGTATAATTGCTCCGATTTAGAACACTTGTTAATTGAGCTATTGCTCTTCCTATATATGTCAGTTTTTTCCTATATATGTTTTTTATTAATTACTTGAAAATGCTTCCATGGAGGAAGTGAAACGTTGCTGTGTTGGGTGAATAAATTCATATTTTTTGCTATCGAGCTGCTGCTGCTTACTACTTGTCTTCTGCTTCATACTGACCCTGGCTTGACTGACTATTCTCCTGCTCTGCATTTTGTACCTCGTCCACTCCTGGTTTGACTCGGCTCGTTCACTATTCTCCTGCTCTGCGTTTTGTACCTCGTCCACTCCTGGTTTGACTCGGCTCGTTCACTACTCTTGTTGCTCACGGGGTTGCTGTGGGCAACAGCCCCATTTCCCTTAGCTTCTGTTAACCTTGTAGAAAGAAGAGGAGGGGAACCTCCAGCTCACCTTGTAAGTACAGGTTGGTGTACTATGGTCTCTGCACGGATCCTCGCGTCGGCACGCGTTGTGTGGGATACAAGAGGAATAGGTAGTTTGGATCCAGCGTAGCTGCAACTAAAAAGGAACTTGTTCCAAGTTTAATGAAAGTTGTTTTAAAAGAGGTCAATCGGAGTGATGTCCTCAAGTGCTGGGAGAGAAGTGAGAGGATTGAGGAAGCCTACGCGTTTCAAACGCTAGCTGCGTTCTTAATCATGGCTGTTAACCTTGTCTGTTTGTCTGTCGTGCACTTAGTGAGCGTAGGGACCGTCGCCCAGTTGTACGCCGTCGCTTAGGACGGGCCGTTGCAAGTAGGCAGGGACTGAGTGGCGGGTAGATTAGGGCTCACCTGTCTGTCTCCCTACCCCGCCATTACATAATCACAGGACCATATACCTTTTCTACCCTGGTCCCTGTCACAACTATGGACCCCCTTGAGACCCTGGCTCAGCAAATGCAGGGCCTCTCCCTACAGGTCCAAGCCCTGGCTCAGAGCGGCAACCAGCAAGATGCTACCCTGGTAGTGCCTCCCACCTCACCTCTTGAACCCCACCTCAAGTTTCCTGACCGATTCGCAGGGGACCGGAAGACTTTTTTCTCCTTTCGGGAGAGTTGTAGCCTCTATTTCCGTCTAAAGCCCCACTCCTCAGGTTCCGAGAGCCAGCGAGTGGGTATAATTATGTCCCGGCTCAAGGACGGGCCCCAAGAATGGGCCTTCTCCTTGGCTCTCGACGCCCCGGAACTTTCCTCTGTTGACCTTTTTTTTTCTGCTCTCGTGTTCATATATGACGAGACTGACAAGACTGCCTTTGCCGAGACTGGTGACCTTACGTCAGGGTAAGAGACCCGTTGAGGAGTACTGTTCGGACTTTAGGAAGTGGTGTGTAGCTTCTCGGTGGAATGACCCTGCCTTGAGGTGCCAGTTTAGATTGGGTCTGTCGAACGCCCTAAAGGACCTGTTAGTTAGCTACCCCTCTTCTGACTCTCTAGATCAGGTTATGGCTTTAGCGGTACGACTTGACCGACGTCTCAGGGAACGACGACTTGAACGTTGTTGTGCCTTCTCCTCTGGCTCCCCCATGATGGCTCCCGAAGTTCCGTTGCTTCATTCTTCCATGGAAAACTCAGATGAACCAATGCAACTCGGGGCCTCCGTGTCTCCCCAACAATGTAGAGACTACCGCAGGAAGAATGGTCTCTGCTTCTACTGTGGGGAGGACAAGCATCAAGTGAACAACTGTCCTAGTCGTAAGAATAAGCAGCCGGAAGAACTTCCGCGCCTAAGTGATCATCGGGGAGGTCACTTAGGCGCACAGGTATTTCCCGTAAATATGAAACCTAATAAGATCTTGCTTCCCTTTCAGGTCTCTTTTGGTGGTAGGTCTGCTACCGGCAGTGCCTTCGTGGATTCAGGGTCTTCTGCTAATATTATGTCTGTGGAATTTGCTATGTCTCTAGCTATGCCATTGATTGATTTGCCTAAACCTGTTCCGGTAGTGGGTATCGACTCCACTCCACTTGCTAATGGTTATTTTACACAGCATACCCCTATTTTTGAACTCCTTGTTGGCTCCATGCTGGTACTGGTTATGCAGGGATTATCGTCCGATTTGGTTTTAGGCCTTCCCTGGTTGCAGTTGCATAATCCCATGTTTAACTGGAATACTGGGGATCTTACCAAATGGGGTAATGAATGCATGACGTCATGTTTTTCTGTTAATTTTATTTCTCTCCCTGAGGAGGTGAACACTCTACCTGAGTTTATTCAGGACTTCGCTGATTTTTTTTCTAAAAAGGCCTCTGAAGCGTTACCTCCTCATAGAGAATACGATTGCGCAATCGATTTGGTACCAGGAGCTAAGCTCCCTAAGGGTAGGATATTTAATCTCTCTTGTCCCGAACGTGAAGCCATGAGAGAGTATATCCAGGAATGCCTGGCCAAGGGTTACATTCGCTCCTCTACTTCGCCGGTAGGTGCTGGCTTCTTCTTCGTAGGGAAGAAGGATGGTGGTCTTAGGCTGTGCATTGATTACCGAAATTTGAATAAGGTCACTGTAAGGAACCAGTATCCCCTTCCTTTGATTCCTGATCTCTTCAATCAGGTTCAGGGGGCCCAATGGTTCTCTAAGTTTTATCTACGGGGGCTTATAACCTTATCCGCATCAAAGAGGTGGATGAGTGGAAGACTGCGTTTAACACGCCCGAAGATAATTTCGAATACCTCGTCATGCCCTTTGGGTTGTGTAATGCTCCCGCGGTCTTCCAGAATTTCATAAATTAGATTTTAAGAGACTACCTGGGGGTATTTCTTGTAGTGTACCTTGATGACATCCTAGTGTTTTCCAATGACTGGTCCTCCCACATTGAGCATGTCAGGAAGGTGCTCCAGGCCCTTCGGGAAAACAAACTGTTTGCTAAAACCGAAAAATGTGTGTTTGGGGTGCAGGAGATACAATTTTTGGGTCAAATCCTCATTCTTCATGAATTCTGCATGGACCCTGCCAAGGTTCAGGCTGTGGCGGAATGGGTCCAACCTGCCTCCCTGAAGGCGTTACAGTGCTTCCTGGGGTTTGCTAATTATTACAGGAGATTTATTGCTAACTTCTCGGTCATCGCTAAGCCTCTTACGGATCTCACTCGCAAAGGTGCTGATCTCCTCCATTGGCCACCAGAGGCGGTCCAGGCTTTTGAGATCCTTAAGAAGTGCTTTATCTCTGCCCCAGTGCTGATTCAGCCTAACCAAATGGAGCCATTTATCGTGGAGGTTGACGCCTCCGAGGTGGGAGTGGGTGCTGTATTGTCCCAGGGTACCAGGTCCCTCACCCATCTCCGTCCCTGTGCCTACTTCTCCAGGAAGTTCTCACCCACTGAGAGTAACTACGACATTGGCAACCGCGAACTCTTAGCCATTAAATGGGCATTTGAAGAGTGGCGCCACTTCCTGGAGGGGGCTAGGCACCAGGTTACGGTCCTTACCGACCACAAGAATCTGGTTTTCCTAGAATCTGCCCGGAGGCTAAACCCGAGACAAGCTCGATGGGCGTTATTTTTTACTAGATTCAACTTTTTGGTCACCTATAGGGATGGGTCTAAAAATATTAAGGCTGATGCACTGTCGCGTAGCTTCATGGCCAGCCCTCCTTCGGAGGAAGATCCTGCTTGTGGGTATAATAATATCCTCTGTTGATTCTGACTTAGTCTCCGAAATTGCGGCTGATCAAGGTTCAGCTCCCGGGAACCTTCCTGAGAACAAGCTGTTTGTTCCCCTGCAATTCCGGCTAAGGGTACTCAGGGAAAATCATGACTCTGCACTATCTGGCCATCCAGGCATCCTGGGTACCAAGCACCTCATTGCCAGAGACTATTGGTGGCCTGGGTTGCTTAAAGACGTTAAGGCCTACGTCGCCGCTTGTGAAATTTGTGCTAGGTCCAAGACTCCCAGGTCCCGACCAGCGGGCTTACTATGTTCTTTGCCCATTCCCCAGAGACCTTGGACCCATATCTCCATGGATTTTATCACCGATCTGCCTCCATCTCAAGGCAAGTCGATGGTATGGGTGGTAGTGGACCGCTTCAGTAAGATGTGCCACTTTGTGCCCCTCAAGAAACTACCCAATGCTAAGACGTTAGCTACCTTGTTTATCAAACACATCCTGCATCTCCATGGGGTTCCTGTCAATATTGTTTCTGACAGAGGGGTACAATTTTACATGCCTCCCTCCTGAAACGCTGCTCCCCGTCCTTGGCTCCTTCGAGGAAACCTCCGGTCCCTGTTCTCACCCTTGAAGGGGTAGAATTTGAGGTGGCCAAGATTGTGGACAGCAGGATGGTCCTGGGCTCTCTTCAGTACCTGGTCCATTGGAGAGGATACGGGCCTGAGGAGAGGATTTCGGTACTCGCCCGGGATGTTCACGCTGCAGTATTGCTCAGGAGGTTACATCTTCGGTTCCCCTATAAGCCAGGTCCACCTAGAAAGGGTCCAGTGGCCCCTCATAAAAGGGGGGGGTACTGTAAAGGATCTGCCTGACACAGCTTCTGTGTCGACGCCCATGGTTACTCACTCTGCACCTGCTCCTAAGTCTGGTCGAGTGACCCCTTCTTCCACCAATCAGCCTGGGAGGCTGAGGAGTGGGAGAGCCTATCATAGCCTGGCCAGACGGAGGTAGCTCCCGCCCTCTGTCTATTTATACCTTCACTTCCTGCTCCTCCTTTGACTGTGATTCTTTCAGTCTGTTTCCTGGCCCTGCTGCTGCTGCTTACTACTTGTCTTCTGCTTCATATTGACCCTGGCTTGACTGACTATTCTCCTGCTCTGCGTTTTGTACCTCGTCCACTCCTGGTTTGACTCGGCTCGTTCACTATTCTCCTGCTCTGCGTTTTGTACCTCGTCCACTCCTGGTTTGACTCGGCTCGTTCACTACTCTTGTTGCTCACGGGGTTGCCGTGGGCAACAGCCCCATTTCCCTTAGCTTCTGTTACCCTTGTCTGTTTGTCTGTCGTGCACTTAGTGAGCATAGGGACCGTCGCCCAGTTGTACGCCGTCGCTTAGGACGGGCCGTTGCAAGTAGGCAGGGACTGAGTGGTGGGTAGAGTAGGGCTCACCTGTCTGTCTCCCTACCCTGCCATTACAGATGCTGTGGTCAATAGCGACTGCAGTACTTAAGTGAACAAAGGAAGGTGGCTGCCTGTCATGCTTATTTGTCTTACATCTTCTAGTGCCTCTTCTTTTTATGTGCGGCTAATAGAGCTCCATCCATATATAGTGGTGCCATCCTCAGTGCTTTTTGTACAAAGCTTGCCTTGAAAACACTTTTTTAGACAGGCCTATCACTTTACCCAATCTGACTCCTTTTCTTTACCACCCCTGCCTACTATATAATTCATCAGAACCTCCCATACACCCATTAAATCCTAATGCACTTCATGTCTGTCATACACAGATACTGGCTGGTGACCGGCTCATGCAGATTTATGCGTACTACCCTATTATATAAAAGATGGCTGGACCATTGTACTAAACAAGCACTTTTTATATTTTGTGTCACCACTTTTTCCTCATAGATTGTAAGCTCTTGTGAGCAGCGCCCTCCCTCCTCTTGATTGAATTGTTAGTTTCTCACTATGTCTGATTTCGTTTGTACATGTTCCCTCTAAATTGTAAAGTGCTTCGGAATATGTTGGCTCTATATAAAGATTATTATTATTATCAGGACTATGCAATGCATGCACTGTGACATCACTGTTTGTTATTTCTGTTTTGCAACATCACTTTGTGCATTATTCTTATACTGTGACATTACTGTATGAAAAAACCCTTTCTGATGACTTCACAATGTTTATTATGCATGCACTGTAACATCCCTGTGTTTCTCATAACTTATTTTTATCCAGGTCCGGTGACATTATTATTGGACAGTTACATCACTGTGTGTTTTTTCAGGGGCATTAGGCTGGGTTCCCACGTAGCGTAAACAATGCAGAATTTCCGCAACGGAATTCTGTGTGGAAATTTTGCCAAAAATACTGGTCTCAGAAGCAAAGGAGCACCTAGTGGATTTTGAGGCCTCCTTTTTATTTGAATATATTTTAGGCACCATGTCAGGTTTGAAGAGGTCTTGTGGTTCCATAACATAGGAAACACCCCCAAAAATATACAATTTTGAAAACTATACCCCCAAGGAATTTATCTAGGGTTATAGTAAGCAATCTGACCCCACAGGTCTTTTGCTAAATGTATTGAAATTACGCCATGAAAATCAAAATGTAAATTTCTCATAAAAAAATCAAAATGTCAATTTCTCATAAAAAAATTAAAAATGTAAATTTCTCATAAAATGTAGTTTTAACTCAAAAGTTTTCATTTTCCCCACAAATAAAAGGAGAAAAAGCGCCCCAACATTTGTAAAGAAATTTCTTCCAAGTACGGCAATACCCCATATTTTGTCATTAACTGCTCCTTGGACACACGGCAGAGCTCAGAAACGAAGAAGCACCATTTGGCTTTTGGGGCTCAAATTTTGCTGTAATGATTTTTGGGTGCGATGTCGCATTTGCAAAGCCCCTGAGGTACCAAAACAGTGGAAACACCCGGCAACTGACTCCATTTAGAAAACTACTCCACTCAAGGAATTAATTTATGAGTATAGTGAGCATTTTGACCCCACAGGTTTTTTGCTGAATTTATTTAAATTATGCCCAAAAATTTAAAAAAAAATACTTTTTTCCAATAAAATGTAGAATTTTTTGATTTCCATAAGGAAAAAAGGAGAAAAAGCTCCCTAAAATTTGTGTCGCAATTTCTCCAAAGTATGGCAATAACCCAAATGTTGTAATAATCTGCAGTTTGGACATACGGTAGGGCTCAGAATGGAAGGAGCACAATTTGGCGTTTGGAGGTCAAATTTAGCTGGAGTGGTTTTTAGGAGCCATATCGCATTTGCAAAGCCCCTGAGGGACCAAAACAGTGAAGCCCCCCCAAAAAGTGACCCCATTTGGGAAATTACACCCTCAAGGAATTTATCTGGGGTATAGTGAGAATTTATTGGAAGTAAATCTGCATTTATTTCCACTAAATATAATTTTTTCATTTTTACAAGGGATAAAGGAGAAAAAGAACCCCAACATTTGTAAAGCAATTACTCCCGAGTTCGCCAATACCCCATATGTGGTCATAAACGGCTGTTTAAATAAACGGCAGGGCTCAGAAAGGCAGGAGCGCTCTTTGGCATGCAAATTTTGCTGGATTGTCACATTTGCAGATCCCCTGAGGTACGAGTACAATAGAAACCCCTGAGAATTGACTACATTTTGGAAACTAGACCCCTCAGGGCATTCATCTAGGGGTGTAGTGACTAGTGAGCATTTTGACCCCACAGGTGTTTCATAGATTTTATTAGAATCAGTGAAAATGAAAAATTTTTTTTTTTCCAAAAATATGTACATTTAGCGCCCAATTTTTCATTTTCACAAGGAGTATTAAGAGAAAAAACACCACAAAATTTGTTACTCAATATCTCCCAAGTATGGTAAAACCCTATATGTGGTCGTAAAATTCTATTTGGGCACTGGTGATTGACTTGACCTTTGCAGAATATTCCACTTCTTTGCCTTAAAAACCTCCTGGGTTGCTTTCGCAGTATGTTTTGGGTCATTGCTCATCTGTACTGTAAAGCGACGTCGAATCAACCTTGCTGCATTTGGTTGAATCTGAGCAGAAAGTATATCCCTGAACACGTCAGAATTCATCCGGCTGCTTCTGTCTTCAGTCACATCATCAATAAACACTAGTGACCCAGTGCCTTTGGCAGCCATGCATGCCCATGCCATCACACTGCCTCCACCATGTTTTACAGAGGATGTGGTGTGCTTTGGATCTAGAGCCGTTCCAAACCTTCTCCATACTTTCTTCCTCCCATCATTCTGGTACAGGTTGATCTTAGTTTCATCTGTCCAAGGAATATGTACCAGAACTGGGCTGGCTTCTTTAGATGTTGTTTGGCAAAGTCTAATCTGGCCTTTCTATTTTTGAGGCTGATTAATGGTTTGCACCTTGTGTTGAACCCTCTGTATTTGCTCTCATGAAGTCTTCTCTTTATGGTGGAGTTAGATACTGATGCACATACTTCCAGGAGAGTGTTCTTCACTTGGGTAGATGTTGTGAAGGAGTTTTTCTTCACCATGGAAAGTATTCTGCGATCATCCACCACTGTTGACTTCCATGGACGTCCAGGCCTTTTGAAGTTCACGAGATCACCAGTGTGCTCTTTTTTTTCAAGAATGTACAAAATTGTTGATTTGGCCACTCCTAACATTTGTGCTATCCCTTTGATGGATTCCTTCATTTTTTTCAGCCTAGCGATGGTATGTTTCACTTGCATTGAGAGCTCCTTTGACCTCATGTTGTAGGTTCACAGCAACAGCTTCCAAGTGCAAATGCCACACCTGGAATTAACTCCAGACCTTTTACCTGCTTAATTGATGATGGATTAACAGGGGAATAGCCCATGAAGCCCATTAAATAGCTTTTGAGATAATTGTCCAATTATCTTTGGTCCCTTGAAAAAGAGGCAGCTACATATTAAAGAGCTGTAATTCCTAAACCTTTCCTCAAATTAGGATGTAAATACCCTCAAATTAAAGCTGAAAGTCTCCACTTTAAGCCCATATTAATGACATAACTGTAAATGTAATATGTTTTGGTAAACAGCTGTCCAAACAATTCCGGACCTAACTGTATATCTATTACACACTCTCTCTCTCTCTCTCTCTCTCTCTAATGAATTAATATTGTGATGAGAAGATGTGTACTGGAAAAATGTATGAGGTATTTCTCTTTTTCACTAATATTTGATATAAATATACCCTCTTCTCATATTGAATGTTTTTTTTTTCAATGCCATTTATCTTGGTTACTATCTTGTGTATTAATTTAAAGTAAAATATGTTTGGCAATAACTTTAATGTTTGTTATTTACAACTAATTATTACTGATGTGCAGTAAAAAAGGAAATGAAAAAATCATACAATGTGGAATCTATAAAACTGGTAATATAATCTTGCAGAGCCATCACCACTCCACAATACAGATGAGAAAGTTTATGTACCTGCCAAAGCAATATAGACATCAGTTAAAGGTCACCACACCAGTGTTCAATGCGATTTTCAGCTCTTTGCTGCGGCAAGATGAGAAACTGATTATCTCAGAAAACCTCAAAGGTACTTCATGATGTCTCTGCTTCCTTAAATGTCTTGCCGGTTTTCTACAAAGCATCAAAAAACAGCAGGGATATGTTTTAAAAAATCAGTGTGATCCGTGTGTAGTAAAACTGGACATATCATATCACACTGGACTCGGGCAGGACTGAATAGTAGGGTGATATATTTATTGTCATGTGTAAAAGGTCCTTAGAAAAACCTGAAATAGTTGGGTAGTCTGGGCTGCCATGTGTGTTTTGCTGTTTTGCTCTATATATGTGTGTGTATCGTGTCACTCATTTTACAATCTAATCTGATCTAATCAGATATGTGCACCCAATGGTACCCTGCATTATATTTGTTCTTTTGTTTCAGTTGTTTACACAGTGTAGATATGATGCATTTTTTTTGCATGCATTATTCGAGCCGAACCTTGTATTAGATTTAAAAAATAGGAGAAGTATTTGGCTTGGACAACACACACAGTTTGATGCATTCCATTAGCTCGATTTTTTTTTTTTGGGCAAAAAACACGAGTGGACACAAAAGAAAGAAGATGCATCAGTCTTTTCTTTATAACTTCCTTTTGCATCCACTTCTGACTTTGGCTAAGAAAAACTGAGCCAAAAACTGCATCAAAACTGTGAGTGTGATCATGGCCTTATAGATTTCTCTGTCTATGGTTGACTACCTGTTCTGGTTTAAACAAGTAATAATAATAATAATAATGAAAAAAAAAGGCATGCAAAAACCACACTAAATCTGCACTGAATGAATTAGACTCAATTTACACCACGGTGCATGGTTGGTGTATACACCAGGAAAATCTCCAGATGTCTATGCAGACATGACCATGGACCTGAATGGCCAAATGTATTGGCCAGTATATTTCGGGATACCCCAGCCCCAATTGTATTGAAAGCGTAGTCAACTACACTTGACTGGAGGGATTTAAGACTTCATCGCTTCTATTAACCACCCCTCTTAACCAACCTCTACCCCATAATCTACCCAAAAGAACCACAGACACAAAATTGTGGTTGAAAAGGCCACAACAGCTAACTTTGTTTCCATACCACATATCGTACCAACATTTTAAATAACATTATAAATACCATTTATAAATACAAAAATTACAACAAATTGAACATAACCATCACAGTGCATAAAACATTACAATAAATATTTTACAGGAAGAGCCCTTGGAGGCATTTTCATCACTTTTCAACCATCAATCCCAAAAATTCTATCAGTGCCTTTGTAAGACCTTCTTACCCTTAGCCACCTACACCTGACCAAAGGGCAGCCAATTTAAAAGCATGGCGCTGCTTCTGAGGCCCCGAACCACCACCAGGAGTCCTAATTTGTAGCTGTACCACCAACAGCTGTTAAACCTCCATCCTTGAGATGATCCTGTCTATTTCCATCCAAGTAGTGAAGCACAGAAAACAAGCCGACTTCCTGCTTCATCACCCATTCCAAAAACGTACTAAACATTTTGAAATATAAACACAAAACTGAACACCCCATAGGCAAACAACAATTAACATACTACTGCCTATTCCCATAGATGTTTAATAAATTAACTCCTTAACGACCGCCCACCGTATTTTGATGGCAGGCGGTGCATGTCCTAAGTCTACAGCCACGTCTTTTGGCGTCGCTGTAGATTAGGCTGATGAGCGCTCCTGTGAGCGCTCATCCTCTAAGCAGGAGCTGTAACGAACAGCTCCTGATCTTCGAGGAGCCTGCTGAATACAGCTGGGGTCGGAAAAGATTCGTACCCCAGCTGTCTAACCCTTTGATTGCCGTGGTCCGTGATCACGGCAAGATCAAATGTAACTACCCGCATTGATCTCGTCATCGAAAACCCGGTGACGTGATCAAACACCGGGGAATCCCTCTGCAGTCAGCCCTGGGGACCTACAAAGGACCCCAGGGCTGTCTGTTCAGTAAGCCTGCTGTTCGGGCACACTATGTGCTGCCCTAACAGCAGCCTGTGTCATAGTGACACAGTATGATGTATTAGCATACAGAAGTATGCTAATACATTATAAGTAAAAAATAAAGTTATAAATAAAGTTATCCCTTAATAGCATTAAAAAAAAAAGTCCAAATAAAGTCATTATTTTGTATTAAATATATTTTACTGTCCCTACATTAAATAAAAACAAAACACCTACACATATTAGGTATCTAAATCACCGGAATAAACGTGAAACGTGAACGGGATAAAAATGAAGCAAGAAAAACTATGCTGAGAATCGCTTTTTCTTATATTCACGCCGTAAAAATATTTTTTTTCTATCCTCAAACTATGGAAAAAAATAATACAATTTCTCCCGCATAAAACAAGGCCTCATACAGCCATGTCAATGAAAAAATAAAAAATGCAGAGGGGTAAAAACTGAAAAATGTAGCTGGTCAATAAGACCTTTTCAGGCCCAGTCATTAAGGGGATAAAACTGTCCAGATGCACCGTCAATAAACGAAATATCTGTGTTAGCCAACAAGGCCCCTTGACCAAATTTGCGCACCCACGACACTGCAGAGTCAAAGGATGCATAAGAAACTGAGAATAACTCAAGGTCAATACTATCATTTAACCGAGAGCCCTGCAGGGTAAGACAGATGTTGAATAAGATGAAATTTGAAAGGCTCTTTGGACACTAAACCCAGTGGGGAAACTATCAAATCCGCCAACTGAGGGGAATCAAAAGGCCCCGCCATTCTGCCTAAACCTATCTTCTTGATCAATTTTTCGGTAACTACCTCAGGGTTGGCGTTCGCTGATGACAAAGTGCTGCCCGGCGAAGCTAACTAAAGAATTCTGATGTTGTTCAGTGATTACAGCTTGGACAGTTGAAAAAAACTTTCAGAGGTCCGGTAGTTTGTCAATTGAGTGTGGTCCAGCTGTCTGTGTGGGAAGGTGAAGAAGATGAAGCCTTAGTAGGATAAACCTGCAATGAATTGGTGGCTGTTGGCTTTGTGTTGTATCGTTGTAGGTCTGTTATTGTTCGTTTCATTTATTATTTGGCTGTTGTGTAAAATTGTTATGGGAAGGTATCATGATTTTTTTTATTATATTGCTTTTAATATGATATTAACATAAATTTTATTTATTTGTGTTCTCATGTTCTACTTTTTACTGTGTTTTTACTTTTACTTCTCTATGGGGGCTGCCATTTTTT